>NC_138371.1:130825612-130903830 GCF_054177405.1 Leptonychotes weddellii
TTTTTTTAAAGATTTTATTTATTTATTTGAGACAGAGAGAATGAGAGAGACAGAGAGCACATGAGAGGGGGAAGGGTCAGAGGGAGAAGCAGGCTCCCTGCCGAGCAGGGAGCCCGATGCGGGACTCGATCCCGGGACTCCAGGATCATGACCTGAGCTGAAGGCAGTCGCTTAACCAACTGAGCCACCCAGGCGCCCCAGGTGAAGGGTTTTATAAGTACACTTATCTTCATGAGCACTGTGTAATGTATAGAATCACTATATTGTACATGTGAAACTAATATAAGACTGTACATTAATTATACTGGAATTAAAATTGAAACAAAAAAGAAAAAAATAAAAGCAGATGGGAAAATCATTAATAATGTTCTCCCTAATGTTGTACACCTAAACCTACACAAACATTTTTGTCAATTATATCTCAATAAAACTGGAAGAAAAAAACTAAAAAGCAAACAAACAAAACAAATAATTCAACCTACTATGAATCATTAAAGACATACTGTTTTTGGTGAGGATTGGGAAAAATGATGATGATGATGATGATGATGATGATGATGATGATGATGTTTTCCCTAGCCCATTAGTAAGTAAGCAGCAAAGGTTTAAATTTGCCTGTGTTTTTTCTATGATATAACACAAAACAAATATAAGTAAAGATTCAGTATTTGTCATTTAATATACTTCTTATCTTCTGGAAATACTGCCTCCTCAACCCTTCATTGTAAGACTTAAGCATTATCATTATAAAAATTGCTATTATCTACAAATATTTTCCCCAGAATCACACACAAGTAGGTATACGTAATATCTTGAGTCATTTTTAACAGTCAGTCTAGTGCTATGGATTAATATCCTAAAGAAAACAAAGGTCATGTACTAAATTACAACAGATGAAAACTACATGCACTCAAAAATGATTTTGGCAACACCTATCTGAAAGTTGTTACTGAATTTTGCTACTTAGCAGGATGCTGTCAAATAATTTATTAACAAACAAAAATCAGAGAAGTGAATCAAAAAATCTCAGCATGTCCTTTGGATGGCCAACAATCTGACATCCATGTTAAATTATACTCCAGACAAAGCTGAAGAAGGATGGTGCCATTCACCCCTATATGCGTGAAACTCAGATTTGCTATAGCAGCCTTATCCTATAAGTGTTTTCTCAGTATGCTATAGATAATATTAAGTGGTAAAGCAGTATCAGCTATAAAGACATCATAAATTAGAATTTAGCATTAGTGTTTCTAAGTTTTCAGGTCTATAGAAATTATTTTAAAAAGAAAGTAAAAATTAGGAATTAATGATAAATTCTGTGGTAAACTCTGAAGAGCAAAAGGAAAAGAATGTATGTTCAGTAGACACACTAAAATGCCTTTGGAACAAAGTAACTCATTTTTGTTGTCCCCTAAAAACTTGGATGTAAGCTATTATTATGAAACTTGTACAAATGGCCTTATTTCCTTTTTATAAACAAACAAAAAAAGGTAGACCAAACCAAACTAACAAAACTAAACTAAACTAAAAATGTTATGAAGCACAGCTAGAAGCCAAAATGAATTCAATTAGTGTCTAATGTTAAACACAATATAGCTTTCAATCACATGTAAAGTAGCTTCAGTCCAATAAAATTCAAAGAAAAACTGCTTGATAGAAATAGCACGTTTCAATACTAATATAACACTAGATAGGTACATAGACAATTGTAATTAAATTTTAAAGCTGATAAAAAGTCTTTTTATGTAACTTAAAGAAATGCTTTGTTTAGATATGCTTTTGTTTTTTACTATTACCAAGTAGACAATAATGGTTCTTGATTTTTTTTTACCATAAATATGGCAGCTGAAACTAATATCTGTCTTCATATTAAATACAATCATATTCAAATATTCTGAAGGAATTTGCAGACTCCATTTTGTGACTGATTTTCTCTGGCTTTTTTTTTTTTTTTTTGCTTTTGTATTTGCAGTGATGTAAAGATCTTGATAGCAAAGCATATGGAATTTGAATAAATCAGAATCCCATAGATTGTTAAAACAAAAGAATTTAAAGAAAATAAAACCTCAGCCTAGACAATTAAAACCCTGTCAATTTGTAAAATGATGCTAATGAAATAATAGGTAGGACTACAACATATTTCAAGGCTTGTTTCCCTGTTCTCAATCAGAAATATAGTGAAGGTCCTGTATCCCTCCTTTATCTTACATTTTTTTTAGATTTTTTTTTCCACTTTATTCTCATTCTACCATAAATTCATATTAAATGTCCAAATTTGGATAAGTCTACTTTCCAAAGTATTAAGATTTGCAGTTTAAACATCATGGAATTTGAAATTATAAATGTGTTTTTCCACCTGGTTTCTCTCTTTATTAGTTTGTATTCTAGGAAAATAAACAAGCATACAAACCTCTGACTCTCAGTTCTGTACTTCTAAGAAAGGATCCAACAAAAAGTGGCAGAGTTGTAAAAAAATGAAACAAAACAACAAGCCAACACAAAACTGGCATTCCATGTTTTTTTTTCTACTTCTGGTGCTATTTTGTGATTTAAATTTATATATATATTACTTTATTCCAAAACAATATTAAAATTAAAACTGGAATGCAAATATTGAAGATAGAAGTTGTCTACAATTCCATTTGATAATAAAATAAATGCTAACTTTTTCCTTATATTTGGTTATTACCTATTGGCAGTGACTTGAATAAAATTTTATATTTCATATCTTTACCTACCTATATAGGCTGTATAATTCTTTATCTGGGCATAATCCATTAGGAAGAAAAACAAATCCTTAAGTTTTGCTTCTTAAGAAATTGGGTGGGTGTAGTTTCAAACCTTATCCCACATACACTAGGTTTATCCCTATATACTAGGTTTGTTTTGTTGTTGTGTTGTTTTTACACAGATTTTTTAAAAATATGTCTACCTTATATGATTTTCTCTGTAATTACCATGATGTAGTTAATTATTTTTTCCCTGAATTTACTTCTCTTCTTAATCATTCAGAAATAATAAAACTAAAACTCTTCTCCTTGACTTGTGAATTTCCTGATTCTTTGGCCATTGACTGGTTACTTTTCAGAAAGCAGAAGTTATGATCTATCATAACAAATAAAATTGTTACTGCAATTTTAATGGTATGTCTCAATAATCACTTTTGCATACACATGCATATCATTCAAGCTCCATGAGAAAAAAAAATTAATACTGAATTTTAATATGAACTAAGATAAACATCTCTATTTTTTAAAATACCAGTTGCAGTGATTTATTTAAAGCTAGAGCACTTTTATATGGGATTTTATTCTTGGTGGTATATTTTATAACAAAGAACTAATCAATGAATAATTAAAACACTATTTTAGGTAGCTGTCAGATAAAGAACAAAGTAGATACAAGGGAGTATAATTAATTAATATCCTTCAGGCTCCATTATGCTTTATTTTTTATTTGATATGATAAAAACTTAGAACTGTTTTGATTTCAAATAAAGAAAACCAACTTCAGCCCAAGGAGAAAGGCATAATTTATTATGAGGCTATGGAGGAATCTCATTAAAAGAGGGGGAACAAAATATGACATCAGCAAGAACTAGAGTAAAGAAACCGGATGTTCTTCATCCTTTCTCTTTGCCTTTTCTAGGCTTATTTTTTTATGGTTCAGTCACTGTCTTTGTTAAGTGGATTCATCTTTTCTTAGATCAACATGGAGAAAGCATAACTTTTAACATGATACTTGTGTAGTTTGCTGGGCTTTGATTAGCCTCCAGTTCTTGGAGACCCAGCTTCTGAACGGCCAGCAAACATCAAGCACTCTCTCATGGTCTATTTTCCAAACTTGCCTTTGGAAGCTTTTAAAATGGCAGATCATTGAAAGGTTTAGAGATAGGGCTCAGAAATGTAGAACTGGACCTATAATCTTATAAATATCTGGCACACAATAGAGGAAGGAAAATCCATAATTTGAACTTAATACATTGTTATTTTCTTTACAGGAACCCAAAATTGTCACTTTAACATAATTTTATGATTACTACATATCATTATTTTATTTATTTAATTTTTAAAATACTTTATTTATTTATTTGACAGAAAGAGACACAGCGAGAGAGGGAACACAAGCAGGGGGAGCAGGAGAGGGAGAAGCAGGCTCCCCGTGGAGCAGGGAGCCTGAAGCAGGGCTCGATCCCAGGACCCTGGGTTTGTGACCTGAGCTGAAGGCAGACGTCTAATGACTGGGCCACCCAGGCGCCCCTCATTATTTTAATACATAACGCAACCCATTGATAACATATGTACCAAATGTTAAAAGAGATAACATTTTCACAATTTCATATGATTTAACCAATATTTTGGACAACATTACAATATACATTATCATGTTAGTACATAAATCAATATTAAAATGACTAATATTGCCAGACATTGATAAATAATCAACTCATTCAATGTAAGTTAATTGTGTAAATACAATATGCCAGGCACTAATCTGGGAACTGAGGATACACTATTGAGCAAAACAGAACTCTGATAATATTGTCACAATATGTTAATACGCATAACCTCATTTGATCTAAACTTTCTTATTTCTATATTTACAAAAAAAAACCTAGTTGGATTTTCTTTTTTTTTTTTAAGATTTTATTTATTTATTTGACAGAGAGAGACGGCAAGAGAGGGAACACAAGCAGGGGGAGTGGGAGAGGGAGAAGCAGGGTTCCTGCTGAGCATCGAGCCTGATATGGGGCTTGATCTCAGGACCCCAGGATCATGACCTGCGCCGAAGGCAGACAGTTAACGACTGAGCCACCCAGGTGCCCCTGGATTTTCACTTATTAATATGCCCATGTTCTTTTCTTGATCATTAAACATATTGTTCTGTTGGAGCAAAATCATTAAAATTCTTAGAATAAGTTCACAAATATAACAATGAGAAAGAGAATCAGTATTCTTAAGAGTTGATAGGGTAAATTTTTTCATGAGGTACGATAAAAAAATTAAAGGTCATGGGCTCTCATAACAAATTCATATCAACTTATTCTAAAATTTAAAAAGTTATGTATCATATAAATATAAGATCTTGAGCATTCAGCTTGAAATGTCAATGTTGTTTAAAATTTGTTTTTTCAATGAAGCATGTTTCTATTGATAGCTTTTAAAGCTTTATTTTGGCAAAAGCCAAATATGATGTATTTTGTCAAATGAACAAAAGAACAGAAGAGTGAATTTGCTCTCTTTGCTTTAGCTAGGACATCCATCTTTTCCTGCCCTCAGACATTGGTGCTCCTTGTTCTCTAGCCTTCGGACTTGAACCAAGACTTACACCATTTCTCCCTGCCCCTTTTCCAGGCTTTGTAGTCCAAGTGAATTAAACCACTGACTTTTTTGGTTCTCCAGTTTGCAGATGGCAGACTGTGGGATTTCTCAGCTCCATAATTGCATGAGCCAATTTCTATAATAAACCTTCTCTCCCATGTATGTCTTTCTATTTTCTATTGTATCTGTTTCTCTGGAGAAGATTGACAAATATAAAACTGTTCAATTCTACTATATCCTTATGGTTTTCTGCCTACTGGATCCATCAATTTCTGATAGAAGTGTGTTGAAATATCCAACTCTAATGGTAGATTTCTTGCAGTTTTACCAGTTCTTACTTGATGTATTTTGACACTACCTCATTAGGTGTATTCACATTAAGAATTGTTATGTCTTCTTGAGGATTGACATTTTATAAATATGTAATGCCCCTCTTTAAAACCTGAAACTTTTCCTTGCTCTGAAGTCAGCTTTGTCTGAAATTAATATTGCTACTCCAGCTTTCTTTTGATTAGCATTGGCATGCTATGTATTTCTCTATCCCTTTACTTTAAATCCATCTGTGTCTTTATATTTAAAATGGGTTTCTTTTAGACAACATATTGTTGAGTTGTTGGGATTTTTGTTTGTTTGTTTTTAGTCGACTCTGTCAGTCTCTGTTTCTTAATAGGTCTATTTAGACCGTTCAATTGAAAATGATTATTGATACAGTTGGATTTACATTTACTCTTTTTAACTGTTTTCTATTCATTGTACTTGTTCATTTTTTATCTTTCCCTCCTTTTCTGCCTTCTCTGGTTTTAACTGAGTACTTTATGATTCCATTTTCACTCTTTTTTTATTAACTGTATTTCTTTTTTTCTTTTAGTGATTGTCCTAGATTTTGCCATATATATTTACAACTAATCTACATCTATTTTCCAATAACACTCAACTGCTTCACAGTACCTCAAACAGCATTCTCAATTCCCCCCTGACATCTTTTATAACTGCTCTAATTTATTTCACTTATCTATAAACTATAACTACCCAATACTTTATTACTATTAAATTGAACAATTAATCTATTAGATCAATTAAGAAAAATATAGTTTTCATTTTCATTCAGTGTTCTTAAAAATCTAAAATTGTAGATGTTTCTTTCCTGTAATTAATTGTTAAATTATAATAACTTTTTCTTCTGGAAAAAATAACCCTTGACAATTGTTTAAAAATTTAGAAACACAAAGTGAAAAAATTGCCCTAACCCTACCATCAAAATGATATTATTGTTAAATCATGCATTTTTCCCTCAATCTACCAGTAGTAGTTTGGTTTCCTTAAATTCTCAATGTTACAAAGAGAGAAGGATTATTCTAGATTATAGAATCTTAGAAACTACTAAATTTAAGAAGACTACTGCCTTCATGGCTGCAAAAAGATTTGCATCTTGCACCCAGTTTCAAAGAATGCATTGTAATAAAAGTTGATTTTTTAAAAAAATTATATCAAGAACATGTTTCCCTAACCTAATATTAGAATAGGCAGATATCAATTACATTACTCCTCATAATCAGCAAGGGAGAAGGGTAAAAAGTTTTAAGTCAAAAGCTAGTGGCATGTATTGCATGCAGCACTGGGTGTTATGCGAAAACAATGAATCATGGAACACTACATCAAAAACTAATGATGTAATGTATGGTGATTAACATAACATAATAAAAAAAACCTAATGATGTAATGTATGGTGACTAACATAACATAATAAAATAAAATTAAAAAAAGAAAAGCTAGTGCCAGTTGTGGATATATAGATAAAAATATATCTAGGGTGTAAAGAGATTCTTAACAGTAGAGCCACAGATAATTCTATTTCAAGGAAAGATAGGCAATTATACAGAGGCTTCAATCTATATTGGACTTCTGTGATAAAAAGAGGCAATAATCATCCCATACATGTTTGACTGTTTTCAAAATAAAATCTAATTTTCCTAGGGGGTGAAATAATAAATGTTTCTCTTGATTTAAGCTATGAGGGTCAGTTATTCCTTAAAAGGTAAAGTTAAGGCCTTTACCCTTTATCTTGTATCTATGAACAGCTCCATAGAAAAAAAGAAAATGAACAACAAGTTCATTGAGTGTCCTGTTTAGGTTATTCCAATTATAATTTATTTTTTTCTTTTTTAGGAATTACTTTACATACATATATTTATTTTAAATGTTGAAAGAGTATTAATTCTTTTTTATAAACATACAAACTTTTAAACATAATTGAATATCTTTAGACTATTGTGAATGTATTATATTATTGATGGGGATGATCTGTAATTAATTACCCATCGTTTTACAATTAAGTTTTTTCTTAGTTTGGATTTCATTATGGCATTTAATAAATATGTAGTTATTTATATTTTTGTATTTTTAATTTAAATCAACTCTTAGAAGTGAAATTACTGAGAAGACAAGGCACTATTTGAGTTGAGAACATTTGCTGAAGTGGTTGCCCTGTACTAGGGGGAAAGAAGACTAAGCCTAGAGTATGCCAAAGTAGGGAGTCCCTATGATCCCACTTGCCTGAAATCCCAAAGACCTGTGTGCTTAGTGTAAGGGTAAAACTAGAAATAAATCTGTACCCCCATATTCACCCTAGGTATCCGCATTTAGTCTCAAAAATGCTTGTTTGGAACTTCAGAGTTCATTGAAGAGGGAAAACAAATTAATTTTGTTACCATAGAAGATGCCTTACATAGGTTTGCAGACAAAAATTACATATTTAGGTGGCCCAAATAATAGTTAATAATTTAAGTAAAAATGTAGCTGTAGGAGCTTAATAGAAGTAAATTCAGATTACTCTCTGGAATAACACACCTTCATTCTATGCCTTAAAATATTAACCACCAGCTGTAGAGTTTCAAGGGAAATATGAAGCACAAAATATTCAAGAAAATGACAATGTACAATATATGAAACAACACAGAGTAAGACTGAAAAAAAATCCCATTAGAGTTTTTAAGCCCATATCATAAAAGAAACATCCTTTTTTTTTTTTAAAGATTTTATTTATTTATTTGAGAGAGAGAATGAGAGAGAGAGAACACATGAGAGGGGATAGGGTCAGAGGATGAAGCAGACTCCCCGCCAAGCAGGGAGCCCGATGCGGGACTCGATTCTGGGACTCCAGGATCATGACCTGAGCCGAAGGCAGTCGCTTAACCAACTGAGCCACCCAGGCGCCCGAAACATCCTTTTTTTAAAAGAAGCATCTTTCATACTTTTAAACAAATAAAAGTTGAAAATATGATTATTAATGATCTGTTATAATTTTTGATAGTCATTGCCTTTAAAACTTTGAGTTATTAGTATTTTGGTGTGTCTACTTTAAACTACGTATAATTGCTATCTCTCTTTGTCCAACTTGAATATATTTATCTTCATAAGAATATTTGCTCCATTTGGATTTATTGTAACCACAGATGTTTAGATTTATTTCCAACATCTTATTTTATTCTTATTTTTTCCTACATCTTTTTTTATGTGTACATTTCTCTTTTCTTAGTTTTTTTCAAATTTTTTCTTATTGTACAAATTTTCTCTAGTATTTGGGAACTTAATATACTCATTATAATTGTTGTATATATGATATAAAAGTTAATACCCATTCTGAATTCATTCTGATATAATTTAACATTTTTATTGCCCACCTAAACTTTAGATAGTTCTTAAAACACTTTAAGATCTGTCATCCATTCCAATTAAACATTACTTTGGTCATGTATTTTTAGACCATTTTACATCATTGATTTCATCATGCTTTTTTTTTTTTATTTTTTTTTTAAAGATTTTATTTATTTATTTGAGAGAGAGAGAATGAGAGACAGAGAGCATGAGAGGGGTGAGGGTCAGAGGGAGAAGCAGACTCCCTGCCGAGCAGGGAGCCCGATGCGGGACTCGATCCTGGGACTCCAGGACCATGACCTGAGCCGAAGGCAGTCACTTAACCAACTGAGCCACCCAGGCGCCCCAATTTCATCATGCTTTTTTTTTTTAAATAAAGCTAATGTTATTTTAAATTTAAACATTTTTATTAATTTGTTGGTTCCCTTATTTTTTCAATCACAGAACTGCCATTTAGTATCATTTTCTCCTTTTTCTTCTAATACAACATTTTGAATTTCCATTATTGAAGGTTTGTTGGTGGCCAACCCTGCTTTGATTTTGAAACTGCATTTTTATTATCCTTAATTCTTAAAGGTTATCGTTAGGTTTAACATTCTAGATACACAGCATAGTCTTACTTTTCCACAATTTCATTATATACTCCACTAACTTCAATGTTATTCTTGAAATTGTGTATCAGTTTTATTTTTGCATATATGAAGTTAATCTGCCATTGACTTTTGCTATTTGTAAGGTCTTCTATTAATCTTTAGTGTTTTGAATCATTACCTTGCTGTGTCTAGGTCTAGATTCCTTTTTATTAATATTACCTTGATTCACTGGGCTCTTTGAATATATAAATTATTTTACCCCATCAATTGTGGAAAACTCTTGGCTTGTATATTTTCCAGTGATATCTGTGCCTTAATAACTTTTTTTGTCTTTCCGTAACTCCTGTCATCAATGTCTCTTAAGTCTTTGTTCATGTTTTCCTTTTTTTTTTTAATCTCTCTGATGCATTCTGCATAATTTCTATATATTTATCTTCTGGTTTACTATTCTGTCTTGAAATGTCAATTTGTGGTTAAACTCTTACACTGGATTTTTAAAAAATATTTATTTATTTATTTGAGAGTGAGAGAGGGGGAGGGAAAGGCAGATGGAGAGGGAGAGAATCTCAAGCAGGCTCCCCTCTGAGTACAGGGTCTGACACAGGGTGGGCTCCATCTCACAACCCAGAGATCATGACCTAAGCTTAAACCAAGAGTCAGACGCTTAACTGACTGAGCCACCCAGGCACCCCTCATACCCTGGATTTTACATTTCAATTATTTTGTTTTATTTTATTTAATTTATAGAACTCTTTGGTTCATTAGTAAATTGCTTAATGTTTTTATGTTCAAGCTCCTATTATTTCTGAGCTATTTTAATTATGTGTCTAATAATTCCTTTATCTGAAGTCTTTATCAGGTCTTATTCTACTGTTTGTTTTTGTGTATTCTGTAATTTGTATTTGTGTGTATATTGTAATGTGTGGGAGGTATGTCTGTGTATGTATGAGAGAGAGTTACTCATTTTTCCTCGAGCTTTATCTACAGATAATTTGTGAGGCCTGAGAAAAATTTGTGCTTGCTTCTGTCAGACTCATCAAGACACTAAAGGTCTGGGACCATTTTTAATAAAATCATCAGCTCAGTGTTTCTTGGAACATGTGAAGTAGTATTTATTTCTAGTTCCCACTACACTGATGGTATATCCATATGGAGGAATCAGCTTAAAGTAGTTGATTTCTTATTAAATTAAATTACTTAGGTAGGCCTTGGGCCTTGTGAGATCATGAAAATCAGAGGCTACCATTCACCTGGGTTGGGAAACACCTTCAAAGCAAAAGCAGTTTTACGGATGAATAAAGCAAGGCTCTAAGAGTTGACAGCACTTAGAGTTTGAGCAAAATAAACCATGTGTTGTTAATGCTGAAAAGAGAAACAGTAAACTATAATCATTGCTGGTGTTAGCACTTATTTATAAAGGCACAAGAATATATATTTATAAAGGGAGTGTCATTGTCTTAATATTTATTTTAACAATTATTTTCTCAGTTTATATTAAGTGTGCAAATTATTATTTTTTATGGCAAGTGAAGAGTAATAAAACAACCCTTCCACAGGCAGAACACAAAGGCAGTAGGCCTGAACATAGAATACTTAAATTACTAGGAATTTAAAAAAAAATGGCATCTATCTCTTTGAAGAAATAAGGAAGTAATTACCTCAGAGTAATAGATTTACTGAAAGCCATTTTTTTGCTTATAGTAGAGGGAAGGAAAACTAAACAAAACACTTGATAGGTATTTTGTGTTGTTAAATTGTGTAGAATCAACTGAACATTTTTAAAAGAATGTTAATGTTTCAAATTCAGAAAGCATCACCAAATGGGTCATCAGTGATATGAAAAACTTATACATCATCAGAACCTGGGAAGTACATGGAAAAGTTCAAGACTGATGGAATCAGGATAAATATAGTCTATGGACCACACTTTACAAACAGTTTTTATAAGGTTCTTTGTAGGGAAAAATTAGAAATTAATAATACATTTACATTTGCTATTATACATAAATTAACTCTAGTTTAAAGTATATTTAGATTGTTTTCAATAGTTTTGATTCAATCATTCTTATATTTTTTACTTCATAAAATTTCAGGATAAAGATTCTTCCACATCAGTGATACTTAAATTTTCAGAAGCTATGAACTTATTTAATAATCTATTAAAATGTATATCTTCTTTGCATTAAATGTATGTATGTGTGCATGTATATTTAAATAGACTAATTTAAGAAACCTCACTCTTGTGTATTAGGGCGATATGATTTCCACCAGATAGTTGTAGTCAAAGCAATAATAAATACTACCTCTCCCTCGCAGAATGTGGCCTCAGTGAGGACAATTTACATCTGGGTGTTATATCTGCAATGCATCATCTAGCTAATGAGCGACAGAGCTTTCATTAGATTTTATGTATTCTGTGGCCTGGTCCAGTAATCATTATACTATATCACAATGTTGTTTTTTTTTTTTAAGATTTTATTTATTTATTTGAGACAGAGAGAATGAGAGAGAGAGAGCACATGAGAGGGGGGAGGGTCAGAGGGAGAAGCAGGTTCCCTGCCGAGCAGGGAGCCCGATGCGGGACTCGATCCCGGGACTCCAGGATCATGACCTGAGCCGAAGGCAGTCGTTTAACCAACTGAGCCACCCGGGCGCCCACTATATCACAATGTTTTATAAGATGTAAAGATTTGTTTGATCGTAGGGTGCAATGCAGTGACACTCAGATAGTTGAAAGGCAGAATTTTTCGTTATTTACAGCCCCAAAAGAGAGAAAGCTGCCAGCCAAGGTCACAGATGGGATTGTCCCAGGGGACAGGGTAACAGTAAGCTGGAGCTGTAGGGAGCAGTGTATGTATTGCAAGCAGGGTGTGGCTTGGCTACTTGAATAATTTCCCAGGCTCTGGGACATAGGTTGGCTATGCCTAAGTGTTTGGTACCTGGCTTGGGCTGATTAAGGTGTGTATAGATTGAAAGCCTGATCAGAGATAGGTTGGGTGTAGGTTTAATAGGCCACTCAAGAAAGGGAACTAACCAGCCACTAGCCAGGGCTTCAAAACTAGGTCAAGACAGTATTTTTTAAAACTGTATTATACACAATGTATTTTTTTTACAACTTAATACAATAAGGATTTTTATTTTGTTATATTTTCTCCTATTAATAAAAAGGTTCTTACAGGTTATCGTTAGGTATAACATTCTAGATAAACAGCATAGTCTTACTTTTCCACAATTTCATTATATACTCCACTAACTTCAGTGGAGTTAAAATTGTGTATCAGTTTTATTTTAGTTCTCCTGTTGTTATCTTTCTAACTGGAAGATATTTTTTTTTCTTGTGCTTTCAATATCAAACTCAAGTACAGATTCAGTAAGTTATATAATGAACACTGTCCAAGACATCTGTGGAAAAATATTTCACCTTTGACAGAAGACCCTGAAGCTACCTCCCTGAGCCTGTCTTGATGGGAGGGAGAATCATGAGTGACAGGCCATGGGCTTTGTTCATTGTTCATTGATATACTGGTTTGTCTCATGATTTTTCTATGATTTTGTTTGGTGCTTCTTTTCTGAAATTTCTTTTCTATATCAGGTGTTTAAGTAGGAAATTGTGTTTCATAGTTTAAAGTCTGTGAAAGTTCACCCTGGTAAAAATCTGATTCACTCTTACAAGGCTATCTAAGAAGGATCTAAAATACCATTCTGAGGCAAACTGAGCTTTGAGCTGCCTATGTAGAAATAACTGGAACTTGTTGTTTGCTTACACCCCTAGCTTCTAATTACGTAACAAATAGACCCATCCAGTAGGAGAAACTGGATCCAATGGGAAATTAGATAACAAATTTCCACTTTTTTTGAATTTGCATGTACCTGCAATTCTTCTAAAACTAAAATAAAAAATAAAATAAAAATATGAGTATTAGTCTACTGTTGTAAGCAGAATAATACATGACAGAAACAATAGAAAACAAAAAACTTCTCCTTTATCAAAAGATACTACATTTTTATACTGTGTACAGATATAAATTGAGTTTTTTCCTTCTTTTTAGGAAATATCTGTTCTAGGATAAGGTCTTTATGACTAAAGGTTGCACAATGTGTTTTGGGTCAATTAAAGAATTGAACGGGAGGATATGCCATTCATAGGTGAGCAAATCATTCCTAGACATTCTCCGAAGATATTCTATTTTCATAATGGTGAATCCAGTTCAAAAACTGGACCTATTCAACATAAGACCTCTTGAGTGACTTCCCAAATGCTGAAAATGCCTAAGGAAATCATTCTCCTATCATCTTTATTCCTAACAAATCAGAATAATATGAATTTTGATAAAGTTAACCAGAGAGTACAAAAATCTTGATAGATATGATAAATGGACCATATAGCAAGGGTTTCACCTGAAGCATTGTGAATGTGTTCATCTTCAGTTGCAGCATAGACTACTGAAGGCAGAAGCGGAGTTCTGATTCCAGGGTTATTACAGATTTCACCTACTTGAGTTATTTGAACTCTAGTTTCCTCACCTAAAAAATGAAAATATTAATAGATTTTCTATTGACCTAGAAAGGGTCTTATGACTTAATGAGATACGGTCATGAAATGATTTCTGAATACATTAAAAGATTTTATAAAGGCAAATGATTGATATGAATGAAATGACTTTAGATTACCATTTATATCTGACTTGGATAATCTAAGAATTGACTTTTCTTTTATTCCCAAATCACTTTAAAATATAAATATATAATCATATCACAAAATTACATATATAATTGATATTTCAACATATCATTTGATGATATTATTGGGAATAAAGAGATTCTCAAATATGATTATAAGCTTGGCCCTGTTTTAAATTCTGAATGCATTTTAACTTACTGAGTCCTCATAACAATCCTATGAAGTAGGTATTCTGGAATGAATGTGAGGATAATTATTTTATTGGCATTGTAACTGGTAAGGGACTCTTGATCTTGCTTTCCTGAATGATTCCTTGTATTACATGTTGCAAATGCACACTACTCTTTAATACAAGAATACAGATTTTCATGCTTAATAAATAATAAAGAACTTTCAGATTATTTAGTGAATAAATTTTAAGGTTATTGACATTGTCTCTCAGTTATATATTTAGTTACATACTTTATGTCTTGTAAATTTTACTCAGGTTACTAAATAGATTTATTCCCATTAATTTAATTTTTAAATAGCATTTCTTATGTTATTTGGAAACCCTCTTCTTCCATCTATATTTACTGGAAGGAGTTAATGCAAGTATCCTCTGCTTTTTCAGATGTTCTGATTCCTATGAAAAGCAAATCAAAGTTGTGTATTATAGAGAATACAGAGGCATAAATCTTTAGTCACTTTGCTTGAAAACTAAAGGGTTTGAACTCAATTATCTTAACAGTTCCATGCTGCTGAAAAATTCTATGAGGTTGTGACTATACGGTTTCTTCACAGGTAGGGGATGATCTTTGCAGGAATCATCACTTGCTTATTCTCTGGAGCTGAAACCTTCCCTTGCAGAGCTTTCCTAAAGCATTGTCCAGTTTCATTTAAGAAACCAAGGGGATGAACATTCCAGTCATCATTTTTGTTACTATATTTTTATGAACTGAAACTGCACACAAACTTATTTTCTTTTCTCCTACCATGTATTAAAAATATACTTGGATTTTTTTCATGGTCATAAAGAGGCAATTTGCCCCAGTCACTTCTCATTATATTACACTGAACATACTTCACTCTTTGATATAACTTACTGCATCTGTGTAGCCATCTGTGTTTGAAATCATTTGCACAATGAAGGAACAAAAATTGAGAGGGAACCCATTTACTCTCCATGAGAAATCACTAAGTATGATCAGTGGACAGAATTTTCGTGAGGCACAATACCATTTTATTTTGTCATGATTAACACACATAATCCTTTTGAATCTAACCTCCCAATCTAATATAATAGCATTTGATGTCAAAACTGGGCCCCCAGATCAGCTGTGCCCCTAGTTATTGAGTGACTATTAACTATTTGGGGAATTTAGTTTTATATGGAAGTTAATCATACAATTGGTCTTCAATAGTTCAAAAATTATATGAGTCTAGAAAAGAATTTGTAATGAGAAATTTCTGGGCCATTCTCTATATAAATGTTATTTAATATTTTTATTTATTTATGTGAGAGAGAGAGAGAGAGAGGGAGAGGGAGCGGGCATGCACGGTGGGGGGGGGCCAGAGGGAGAGGGAGAGAGAGAATCTCAAGCAGACTCCACACTGAGCATGGAGCCCAGTGAGGGGCTGAATCTCATGACCCTGAGATCATGACCTGAGCCAAAATCAAGAGTCGGAAGCTTAACTGACTAAGCCACCCACACCATAACAGGTGCCCTGTTATGTAATATTTTTAAAATGTAAGACTGATTTTGTTCTTTCTCTTGTTTATACATTCCTCTGCCTGTTTTATTTAATACATGATGAAATCAAAACCCTTTACCATATCCTAAGAAGTCCTAAGTGAGCTGAACCAGTAGTCTCCTCCTTTGATCTCCTTGCCATTCTTTGCTTTGATCAGTATATTTCAGTGACAGTGGCCTTGCTCTTCTTCATACCTGGTAAATTTGTTTCCAACTGAGACTTTATTTGCTTGGTATTCATTCCCTTTTAAGAAATGATTCTTTCAAGATATAGGGAAGTTGGATTGCTGAACAGGAGTCCATATTTCATATCCTTCTCACTAAGATCCTTTCCAGAAGGTAGATAGTGGAGGGAAAGTAGTGATGGGTCACTCAGGGGACTTGGGGAAGTGGTTGTTTATCAAAATTGTTGAGGAATTATCTCAATATTTTGTAAACTCGCCATACAATTGGAGGAGGTCACCAATAAGACGTGACCACAGGTTTGACCCATGAGCTAGATGTGGGTACTTAAAGGCTCCTCAACCCCTTCCCATCCTTGGAATGTGTGTTCTGCTTGCCTGCCCAGAAGCTGTCCCAAGGATAAAACCTTGAGATAGAAGTGTGGTGATGGTACTATCTCAAGCATGTACATTGAACCTAGTTAAGGCCTCTATGTGAACTTTAAAGATTCTTGTGAATAAGTGTAGGGAGATCTACTTATTTTGTGGCTGCCTAAGTCAAGTCTCACAACTAAGTTCCCTTGCTTACTAATCCTGCCACCTACCAATGTGGAATGGTCTGCCTCTTTCTTTGGTCTTTCCCTGTCCTCCATTAGTAACAGGCTTATTTTTGTTCAACCTGGGAGGCTCCCAAGGTTGCAACCGAGCAATTACAGAATATTATATGCAGTCACTTGGATGCAAAGATCTCAATAACTAGAATACAAGATCATTGAAAGGATGAACCAAATTTCACCAATTGTTTTATTTTTTAATTTTTTAATTTTTTTGTAGTTTTATGATTTTATTAACACAAATATGACGTGCAAAACAAGCTGTCTATTCATTTTCTTTGCTGCGCAGCCTGGCATTGGGATTGGTGACTCTGATTGCCAGCTGGGCTGCTCTTTCCACAGTGGCTTTGTGGTTCTTGGAGGAGACATTGTGAGCAATCTCTGCACAGTAAGATTTGCTGCACATCAGCAGCACTTCAAGCTCCTTGACATTGTGGACTAGGAACTTCCAGAAGCCACTGCGCAACATGTGTTTTGTTTTCTTGTTGCTCTCATAACCAGTGTTGGGCATCAAGATTTGGCCCTTGAGTCTTCTGCACACCCTATTGTCAATGCCTCTGGGTTTCCACCAGTTGCACTTAATTTTGACATAGAAGTCTGACTGGTGCCGGATGAACTTCATGGTCCTCTTTTTAATGATCTTGGGCTTCACCAGAGGTCTGAGGCAGCCATGATGCCCAGTAACAGATGGCTGCCACCTCCACAGGCAGCGCCAAGGAAGAGCTTTTAATCTTTTTTTTTTTTAATATTAACATATAATGTATTATTTGTTTCAGAGGTACAGGTCTGTGATTCACCAGTCTTACTCAATACACAGTGCTCACAACAACACATACCCTCCCCAATGTCCATCACCCAGCTACCCCAACCCTTCCACTCCTCTCCACTCCAGCAATCCTGTTTGTTTCCTGAGATTAAGAGTCTCATGGTTTATCTCCCCCTCTGGTTTCCTCTTGTTTCATTTTTTCCTCTCTTCCCCTATGATCTTCTTCCTTGTCTCTCAAATTCCACATATCACTGAGATTATATGATAATTATCTTTCTCTGATTGACTTATTTCACTTAGGATAATGCCCTCTAGTTCCATCCACGTCATTACAAATGGCAAGATTTCATTTTTTAAATTTTTTTTTAAGATTTTATTTATTTATTTGACAGAGAGAGAGAGACAGTGAGAGAGGGAACACAGGCAGGGGGAGTGGGAAAGGGAGAAGCAGCCTTCCTGCCAAGCAGGGAGCCCAATGTGGGGCTTGATTTCAGGATCTTGGTATCATGACCTGAGCCGAAGGCAGACGTTTAACGACTGAGCCACCCAGGCGCCCCAAGATTTCATTTTTTTGATGTCTGCATAATATTCCATTGTATATATACACCACATCTTCTTTATCCATTCATCTGTTGATGGACATCTGGACTCTTTCCATAGTTTGACTATTTTGGACATTGCTGCTATAAACATTGGGGTGCATGTGCCCCTTTGGATCACTACATTTACATCTTTGGGGTAAATACCCAGTAGCACAATTGTCCACCAATTGTTTTATACTCTGTAGCCAGCATAATATTTACCATTTATTGAATGCAAAATACACATATAGTAGCCCCCCCCCATCCTTGGTTTCACTTTCCACATTTTCTGTTACCTGTGATCAACCATGATCCAGAAACAGATGATTCTCCTGCTGAGGTATCACTAGACCGTCAATAGTGCCAAATGTTAGGTCCTGATGCCGACATTATTCACCTCATTTCATCTCATCACATAGGCATTTATCATCTTATATAATCCCAACAAGAAGGGTGAGTACACACAATAAGATATTTTGTTCACATTCACATAACTTTTAGTACAATATTTTGTTATAACTGTTCTATTTTATTATTAGTTTTTATTGTTAATCATCTACTGTGACTAATTTATAAACTAGAGTTTACCATAGGTATGTGCGTACAGTATAGGAAAAAACTTAGTATATATAGTGTTCAGTACTATCTGCAGTTTCAGGCATCCACAGGGGTCTTGGAACGTATCTCCCACAGATAAGGAGGGACTACTGCACACATACTTAATGTTCCAAATTACTCTTGCTTTTTATCTCTTGAGCAAATTAAAAGTGAACCTTCATCAGATATTTTTATCACCTAATGATTTAGATGAAACATAAAGAAATACAAATGATCATGATTTATTTGATTCTTTAATTCCTTGCCATTACCTACTTCTATTAATATCAATCAGTATAGCTTAATATAGGGAAATAAAAACAAGTAACACTTAATAGTATCTACTTTGTTGTTTGTATCCATGTGGTGTCAGTTTCCCTTAACATTAATTTTTAAGAAAAAAGATACAGCTTTTGAAATTCTGTACATATTTTACATATACAAGTGTATTTATTCAGTTATCTGTTACTTCTCATAACACCTTTTTGCAAACATCCATCTTTCAAATATTCATTTTCAGCATTCCCTCTTTAGTAGCTCCAAGTAAACCTGATGGCATCTCCTAAAAAAGATAAAACACATATATATATGAAAGAAAAAATCTATATAGATATGAAAGAAAGTCTTCCATATGGAAAAAAAAAGTTATATGTTGTATTTCCTAATTAAGAAAATCAAATCAGTTAAGCATAAATAGAAACTTTTAAAAATTAGGAAATGACTTTGTTCTCTTACGTATCTGCAGTTTTGATACTCTACCCATAATATATGCATAAGCATGGGGGTGTATGTATATATATATATGTTATGCATTCATATCTGTTATATATATAAACATATGTATAACATTTAAATCAAAGTTATAATTTTAGGGAATTTTCTATAGCTCCTTTTACTGCTTTTATACTAAGAGAAGTAAAAATTTGATCAACTACAAAAAATGTAATGAAAAGTGTTAAATAATGTGTATCATTTTAAAATTAGTATTATAATAAATAAGAAATTTTGGTGATTTGACTTTTCCACATTCTTAACTCAGCTCTTTATACCATGTTGTGTGAAATCCATCCAATTCTCTCAAGCCCCTGTAGCATTACTCCAGATCGCAGATACTTTCAGCCTGTCTCTGAACCAATGCAGTGTTCTCACTGACCTTCCTGCTTTCAATCTCCTTTCCATTAATATACCGTACACCGCACTGTCATCATGTTCTTTTACAACTCAGTTTTGTTCTCGCATTTGTTCTCCTGCTTAAAAACTTCCATTGTCTCCTTTCTCATTGCCACCAAAATAAACACCAACCTCCTTATCCTGCCTTTTGGTACCTTTCACAGCCTGGCCCACCATCTCTACAATACACCATATGGTCTAACTGCAGTAGAATCACATGCTGCTCCCCAAAACAAACTAGGCACTTTCCTGGTTCCAAACCTCATTCTTGCTATTTTTACTATCCCATTGCTTCTTTTAAAATCTTTCTCTAATCCTGAAAGGACTTTGTTTAGGAATAGCATTTCGACTCAGTAACCAATTTACTTGAAACAGAGCAAATATATTGTAGAATATTGGAAAACAGGCATACAAAATTTAGTGTTCTTTCAAACTGAATTCATTTTCACTAACCTGCCAATTCCCCCATTTTCTTTCAGATTTTGTATTTTCATGTAACTCTTAATTGAATTTAAAGGTTTTTCTTCAAGGTATAATAATTTAAAAAGATGTTAAGGGCCACAGAAGTAGAATAATGACATTAAGACCTTCCTAATAAGAAAATCTCGTACCCATTCTAGATGGCAAAATACCATATTTCATAGACCTATAAATTTTGTAATTTTGAAGACTATATTAGAGTCCTAAACCACTTGAACATGGACATTATCCATTTTGGTAAGTGATCTTTAGACATGATTGTAGATTCTGCTCAAATTGTCTTCTGTATGGTTACTAATTTTAATTTTTAAAAGTTCTTTTTTCTGGGACACCCGGCTGGCTCAGTCTGTAGAGCATGCAACTCTTGATCTCGGGGTTGTAAGTTCGAGCCCCACGTTGGGTGTAAAGATTATTTAAAAAAAAATCTTTAAAAGTTATTTTTTTCTATCACCTGGATGTGCTCTTTTGTATTTTAGCAAATGTGATAGCTTGTACAATCAGTGACTTTCTTTGAGCATTTATAGACATGTATTTGCAAATGTCTACAAAGATCACTCTTTTCAAATACATATATGTAGGGTAAATAGTATATGTTAAATAAATAAAACTTGATGATTTGCGAATAATATAGTGAAGTGATTTTGCACTGAAGTAAAATAACATTATTATTTGGGTTCATTTAGAGAATGCAAATTATTTTTCTATCACTCCCTTATGCCAAATAAAAAACATACTGAAGTTTTTATTAGAAGTGTGAAAATTGCCATTTTTGATTCATAGTCAGAAGGTACAGATAAAATCCTTAAACACTAGAAATATGTCTAAAGGGAAAAATGCAAAATATGTGCTGACAAATTCATGAAGCTTATCAATCTGCGTCACTGAAATTCAAAGCAAAGATTTGTTTTTCAGAGAAATCCCTTGAATACAGTGATTGTAACATTCCACAGGGAATGTTACATCTTACTGAATGTTTTACTTAGTCATTTTTTTGTATTTACACTTCTAACATGTTTCATCTTAGAGGAGGTAAAAAAAATGTTCAAATATGTTACCTGTTAATTGTATTAATTTGGAAAATTTGATTTGTAATGAAATGATTCATTTTCATCTATTAAAAAAGTCAGTGTGTAAACATTTGGAAATAATTTGTTTTAAAACTATTTTACATCTTTACAAAAAAATCAATGAAAGGAATGAGTTACCTCACTTATTAATAAAACCTAAGTGACACATTGGTTATTGCTTCCCCTTAGGTATAGTTTTATATAGATTAGAAAGAAAATAGGGATCAGGTACCTGGGTGGCTCAGTCCATTAAGCATCTGCCTTGATCCTGGGATCAAGCCCCGCAGCATAGGCAACAGGCTCTTTGCTCAGCGGGGAGTCGGCTTTTCCCTCTCACTCTCCCCCTGTGTGTGTGCTCTCTCTCTCTTTCTCTCTCTCAAATAAGTAAATAAAATCTTAAAAAAAAGAGAGAATAGGGAGCTACTCAAATAAAATAATATAAGAAAATCTATCATCTATCTACCTATCTACCTCTTTCCATAATTCCATCCAACCATCTATCATATATTATCATGTTTAATATATCTGTTTTACCATGGAAAATAAAACAACTCCTATTCAGAACATATAAGACTCAAAATTCACCTTTCAAAATGCATCTTCAGTGGTTATATTTCTTGAAAAGTGACTTAAAATTTCTACGCTGGAAACGATGCACTTCTTTTGTATTCTCTTAGCTCTGTTATGTCTAAGGGTCATGTTCTGTTGGCTAAAATTTATGTGAAACAGAAATATGACCCTGAATATTCAATAAATGTATAACCATAACACTTTAAAATGCTAAGTGCTTTTGGTATCACACAGAGTGAATGATTTTTGCAACATTCAAACATAAAGCAAGAAACAACAGGGAAAATACCTTCAAACACAAGTTGAGAAATGGCATTAATCAGCTATTAAAATACTTTCATCATTTGTACTAAGAAAGTTATTCCAAGGTTAAAGAATATTTATGGGAGGTGATAGTGTTAGGCAGTTTTTCTCTATAATCATGTCAGTGTTTGGTCAGTATTCTCTCAACAAAAGAAAATAAAACCTCCTTGCCAGGTCAACATTTCAATATAACAAATATTTGTTAAGTCACTTATTTGGTATACTTATTACTTTAAATAATGTTACAGGTTGATAAAAAATCAGATGTTATTTTGTTTGTTGCCTAAGCATATCCCATTAGGTCATAGAAAGTTTAGTTCTAAGGTTCTCAGAATTTAAGATATAGAGTTCAGAAATATCACTATGCCAAAATATAATGATATGTTGATTTCACAAACAAAGGTGACTTTATTCACTTATTTTCAAAAGATTAGTTTCCAGTAGCATTAATGGATTCCGTTAAAGATATTTATACTCACAAATTCCAGAATACATTATAATTGACTACATAAAAGAATCAGTAATTAGAAGTAGCTAAATAAATAAAAATTATCGGGCGCCTGGGTGGCTCAGTTGGTTAAGCAACTGCTTTTGGCTCAGGTCATGATCCTGGAGTCCCTGGATCGAGTCCCGCATCGGGCTCCCTGCTTGGCAGGGAGCCTGCTTCTCCCTCTGACCCTCCCCCCTCTCATGTGCTCTCTCTCTCTCTCATGCTCTCTGTCTCAAATAAATAAATAAATAAATAAATAAATAAATAAATAATCTTAAAAAAAATAAATAAATAAAAATTATCATTTTTTCCGCAAGTATTGTTTCTCTACAATAGTTTGTGCTAGTAAAGGACATTAATTTACCATTAGATCTAAAGTTCCTCAAATTTAAATAAAGATGATCTATCAATATTAATTCACACCTTTTTAAAAAAATCTGAGAGTGACCTTGAAATCTTTACCATCTAGGTCTATTTCACTTATGTTGAATCACCAGAGAAAACAAGGTCAAAACAAAGTCATTGAAGTCTCACACCCTAGCATGCTATTCTTTGGGATTGATGAATAGCTTCAATTTTCTCAGTTCCATGACAAAGAGAATTGGAACAGTTCTGTGGAGATCCATAAGAAGCTGGCTGTAGCCAGATGAAAAATGACATTTCTTGTAATGTAATTGGCAAGGTTAAAGCTTTTACAAATAAAAAGCTTAAGTTTTTCTCAGAATTCAGTTTAGAGTCTGAGTCGTATTGTCTAGGTGAATTGGCCATTTGGGGAAACTTTATGAAGTGTTAACTACATTTGGAGATATCTGAAAATAAACCCTAAATTACTTTAGAGCGAAAAATATACTGCACCTTTCTGAGATTTAGTTTCTGTGTTGACCTAGTAGAGGTACAAAATAACGTTTTTCTCATGTAACAGGTTGTTGTGACAATCATATTAGACACCATGATATGTATTAAAACAATTAAATGGCAAAGAAATTGAGGCAAATGTAAAAAGATCCAATGAAAAAGAGAAAAAAATAAGAAACCTAGGATTTGACCTGACAGCTTACTTTACATAAGCAACCCATTTATGAGAACCTAAGGTCCTGCTCTACACATACACAGTCTTTGAATAAATTATTTGTAAGTTTCTTTCTAGAACATTTCTCTAAATGTTACTGAATTAAAAAGGAGTTTTACTGTGGCAGTTTTAGGACCTTGCCAAAAAGAGGGTGGCTTTCTACTCTTGCTTATGTAGTATCTAGCAAATGAAAGTTTGAGGATACCAAGTCACAGAAGCCAGTCAAGGAATGTCCTATTCTTCACATTTTTTCTCTACCCATGACATTTTGAACATTTCAGCTCTTATCCATTCCTCTGCTGATGAGGTGAATTTCATTTCAAGGATATGAATAGTTCTGAAACCTAACTTCTCAATGCTATTCTTGCTCTATAGTTAAAAGGGTTGATTTTTTTTTATCTCTTTAATACCTTTCTCACAGGCAGAAATATTGTGTTATGATGATAATACATCCAATCACAACTACTTTAACTTACCAGGCATGATGTATAGGCAATTTCACCCTGCAATTAAAGAATGAAGCAGGAAGGGTGTCTGTTGGATGGGAGAATCCCCACGGAGTATTGCAGAACATTACGAGCATCCTTCCCTTGTTGAATGTTTAGGGCCACCTTGTACCATATTTTTAAAACAATAATCATAACTTCTTTATTCAGAAAAATAAAAAACATTCATTTTGCTAATGTTAAAAATAGTTTCAAAAAAAAATAGCTCTAACCAAGATAAATGTTCCTTAGATTCTCAGGCAGAATGAGTCAAAGACATAATTCATTTGTGTGTATGTTGTTGTGCACCGATTGTGAAGATTTTTTTTAGCACATTTGAATTTTTTTTTTGGTTTGGTTTCCATTTCAAAAATAGTTTTTACTGAATAAAGAATCACTTCAACTACTTTTAAAACTTCAAAATAATGTGCTGTGCTTTACATTTATTTTGGACACTACCAAACATCTTAAAAAGCATTCAAGTTAGGTTTCAGAGACTATATTTTCTCTTTGCTATTTAATATTCATAGCAAATGCAACCTTTTAAATTAATTTGCTTCTTATTTAACATAATTTTTAATATATAATTTTACATCGGGTTGATCATGCTGACTACCTAGTAATACTCAAATAATAAATACTTGCTGTTATTTAAACATCAATCATAGCTGTCATATACTAACATTATCTTTTAATGTTTAGAGAATTAGTAACTTGAGATATTTTATTAAGTGTATATAGACTGGTTTTCAAAATTGTGTGACCTTTGATATCATTCCCTATAAATAAAATTTCAGATCAAACAGACATTCCAATAATGTAAAGCTTATGAAACATCTATTCAGAATTAGGACTAGTGTTCAATACTTCACATGCTAATTAGTATTCAGAAAGGTTAACCTGAAGATTCATAAAACCTTGCCTTTTCCATACTAATTCTGATTAAGTGCACTGTCTTTTTTTTTTTTTTTTTAAGATTTTTTATTTTATTTTATTGAGAGAGACAGAGAGAGAGCATGAGAGAGAGGAGGGTCAGAGAGAGAAGCAGACCCCCTGCTGAGCAGGGAGCCCGATGCGGGACTCGATCCTGGGACTCCAGGATCATGACCTGAGCCGAAGGCAGTCGCTTAACCAACTGAGCCACCCAGGCGCCCCAAGTGCACTGTCTTTAATTAGGTACATAGTATCACACTAACAAGTTGCTTCCTATCACTGAAACTATAGGGAAACCTGGAGATGGAGTTCAAGATTATTTCTTAATATTAGATATTGAACAACTGAATAGAGGACCAGACACAGGAGATTGGAGTCAGTGATTATTTCTTAATATTAGATAT
Source organism: Leptonychotes weddellii (assembly GCF_054177405.1). Classification (NCBI taxonomy): domain Eukaryota; kingdom Metazoa; phylum Chordata; class Mammalia; order Carnivora; family Phocidae; genus Leptonychotes; species Leptonychotes weddellii. The sequence continues at coordinate 130,851,285 of NC_138371.1, forward strand.
TAAACAATTGAGGAGAGGACCAGACATAGGAATATGGAAAGTTCCATTAAAATGAAAATTAATTGTACTATATTTGATTATTAATATTATTATAATGCAAATTATTTATTTAAAATGTAGCATATTTGAGAACTACATTTGTATTTAACCTCATAATGAATGCTTACATTACAGACTGCAACTTTTCTACCTGTGTTCCTCATCAGGTAAAACAGATCTACAACAAAAGGTTATTAATTTACCTAAATATTAATTTATGCTTTACATAGAAGCATTTAGTTTGCATTTTTAACTTAAAATTCTCTGAATTGCAATTTACAATCATATATGTTACCTGTGAATTGAAAACTGTAAGGAAAGAATTAATTGAATTTGATGATGATTTTTTCTTTCACTATTGTTTTTCTTTAGTAATCTCATGGTACCAAATTTTTATACTGGTTATATTTTAGGGACTACTAAAGAATTACTGTTGTTCTTATTAGTGAGGTTTTATTTTTCTTTTTAAATTCGATTGTGATTATGCTCCTGCCTCCAGATCCCTTTCCGTTGACCAGGAAAAGTTCTTAACAACTATTTACTATTCAGCAAGAATAAAGACCAAGTGTATTGTGGAATATGATTAGGAGCTTTCTTTTAATGTTTTTTTGGTTCTTCTTTCTGTATGTTTGTTTGCTTTTTCTAATGGTTATTTAGATCCGGTACTGATTTCTTTATTTTCATAACTAATATGAGCACATATTTTCTAAATTTCTTCTGCAAAAAATTAAATTCACCTTTTTTTTTAAAGATGAAAGATATTACCAAGAAAGCAAAGGTGTATTTTTAAAATGTTTAATCAAAAGTATTAGTGTTTGCTCTGGCTAAGAAAAACATTTTTTAAGAGGCAGGTTTTGCTTCAGCATGATTTTCCTGTGGAAGAACCAGAGTTTAGAGTACCAGTTAGCACATCATAATTTTAAAAATGCTATTAATATCTAATACTTTAAATTTATCTCCCACTTGAAAACAAAATTGTATATCCAGAGTGTAATTCAAAGTATGAAATCCAAATTAAAACTTTGTTAGCAAGATGTTACCATTCTGATAATTTTACCATTGATAGTATAGGCATTACCAAATGGGTTTCCTGAAAGTTTCAATGAACCAGAGAGGGTTAGGGGTGATGGACACAAAAGGCACTAATCAAATCCTTCCATTCATCTATGGTACCTGAGCAACTGTACCACTGAGGAGCGCTTTGTAGTAATTATTCTACACCTACTGCTACCCATGGGCCTTTATAAACCGTGTTACTGACTTAGTTCATTGAAAGATAACAAATCTTGGTCTGCAAAGTGGTCTTGTGGACAGATAAATGGACTGTATATTTCATTTCAATATTTGTCATCATTTTCAAAATCATTACTTTTGTTATTGTCACCAGACACCTCTCATCTGTTGACGTGGCATAACTTTCTTCTTTTGTTTGTGTGTGGTGAGGGTAGGAATGGGAGTGGCTTTTTCCTGACCCAAAACTATTATATGTTGCAAACATAGTCTCTTTCTTATAAGTATATGTGATCAAGAAACCACTTTATTATATAATCAATATCTAGACTGTGCCAGGAAACTCCCTTCACTCCTTATCCCACATTCAATAAAGGTAAACATGTCTTCTCTCCTTCGCAGACGCAAAGGTCTTTTTTAACAATAAGTGTGCATGAGGGCATTTGTCATTCTTAGAAAAGGGACCCCTGTGAGTGACAAATATTAATGTGCTTAGGAGAGGAGGTCCCATAAAACCACAACTGTTTCTCCATCTGTAGAACACCTGTTCTCCGTGCCAAAAAGGAAAATTACAGAGATGCAATATAATTTTGCAATGAAAGAAATCCAAAGCTATTAAACTAGAGGTCTGTGTCCAAATCATTTAGACAGTGAAAACTTCCCTTCTGTTTCTCAAATATCACAATTTATTTATCGTGTCACTAGAATTTCCTGTGTTTAATTCCAAATAAATTGCTTAATAGATGATCAAATTGGTGATACAACACATTAGGGTTACAAAATTCGATTTTCAGAATGCTTCTATGCCTACATTCTGATCTTTTAAGACAAATTAGTATTTTCATGTCTTGAATGCTTGGAACTCATGGAATACAGTGAAGAAAATAATGGAATCTTTTCAGACCTATACTTCTATAAAGATAAATATTTATGAGTTGAAAATTGTTTTACTATTTAAAAAATGCATTCGTGCAATCCATTATTTTTTTAACTTAAATATTGAATTAAAACATAGAGAATTACTATATTTAATATAACCTCAAATATCTAAAATGAAGGTGAGTTCAAGCATGAAACCATGTTAGATGAAGCAAGAAAAGGCAGAATGATTTTGAAGTAACTTTATAATAGTCAAGTCCAAACTTTCCATTTTAGAATTAGTGATACTAAAGTATAAAAAGATTAAATAACTTGTCTTAAGTAACACAGCTGGATCTAAACCACCAATACCAGAACCAGAACTCAGAAGTATTTTCGGCATCATTTCTTTTATTTATTTATTTTTTAAATTTATTTATTTTTTAAATTTTGTTTTATTTTGTTAATCACCATACATTACATCATTAGTTCTTTTTTTTTTAAGATTTTATTTATTTGTTTGACAGAGAGAGACAGCTAGAGAGGGAACACAAGCAGGGGGAGTGGGAGAGGGAGAAGTAGGCTTCCCGACAGGCAGGGAGCCCAATGCGGGGCTCGATCCCAGGACCCTGGGATCATGACCTGAGCCGAAGGCAGATGCTGAACGACTGAGCCACCAGGCGCCCCAGTTTTTTTTTTTTTTTTTAGATTTTATTTATTTATTTGACAGAGAGAGAGATAGCGAGAGCAGGAACACAAGCAGTGGGAGTGGGGGAGGGAGAAGCAGGCTTCCCACCGAGCAGGGAGCCCGATGGGGGGTTTGATCCCAGGACCCTGGGATCATGACCTGAGCCGAAGGTGTATGCTTAAGGACTGAGCCACCCAGGCGCCCACATCATCAGTTTTTGATGTAGTGTTCCATGATTCATTGTTTGTGTATAACACCCAGTGCTCCATGCAGAACGTGCCCTTTTTAATACCCATCACCAGGTTAACTCATCCCCCTCCCCTCCCCCCAGAACCCTCAGTTTGTCTCTCAGAGTCCATAGTCTTTCATGGTTCATCTCCCCATCCGATTTCCCCCCCTTCTAATCAAAAAAATACTATACACTATAAGCCCCCGGGAAAAATGAAAAATGGAGAATTATATCTAAAAATAACAACTGTTGTCAAATCAATATAACTGATCTGTGGTCCAGACATATCTGCATTTTTTCTTGCTTTAGAGTTTAGAGATGGCATTTGACATCAGGAAGTGACCCAGATAAGCAAAAAGACTGTTCAGTAGACTTTCTATGCCTTACAAGCACATCATTGGTAAAGTATTTAATTCATAAAATGAAATAGGACCAGAAGTCACATCACCCTATTTTCACCACAATCTTCTTCCAAACTAAATCATTTCAGATTCTTTTTCTCTTTTTGGGGAAATATTTCTATGGACAATATTTTATCATATATGTTAGTAGAAAAGAAGGACCTCTATTACCAAAAGGTGATTCAGAGAAGATTGAATATAGCAAAAATTCATCACAAATTAGCAAGTGGTGAGTATAGAAATGACTCTGAAGAGAAACACAAAAAAACTGGGATCAGAGGAAGCAGAGGCAATCAGAATTATGTATCTTCCCTGCACTTGTAAATTCCCACCTTTCTTCCATGTCAGTGTTTACTGTGCACACTCACCTCTATTCCCCACCCTATCTATTTTTTTTTTTTAATCTCCAGGTTTGGTAAGTGTCTGCTTCTGAGTTGTCAAAAGGATTACAAGGTAAAAATGGAGGAAAAGGGTAAACCTTCTCCTGTTACTCCTCATCCTTGGCCCTTAGTTTCATCTGTCTTCACACCCTAGACACCAATAAAATGAACCCAAGCATGGAAAAGGGAAGGAGAATATAATCATCCATGTGGATTTTCTAGGAAAGTGAGAATTGAGGTTGACAGAGAGTAAACTCCGTTATATTCTGTATTTCTCTAACCCCTCCTTCTACACACCACAGACTTAAAATATGAGCAGTACTCATTCTGTCTCTCTGGTTTCATGATGCTCATTTGTTTTGTCTAGCTGATTTTTTAAAAAAATAAAATAAGAAGGTGGACTCAGCCTTACAAATAGGAAAATATGGGTGCAAGACCACCCTTAGTGTGATGTCCAGAGAAATATGGAAGATATACACTTAAGTGAAGAGCATGATCTATACCGCATTTTTCTGGTTTAGAGAGATGAGTGGGCATATAAGGAAAGAGAAATAGTCACTTCCAATTGCAGCCACATACTTTAGACTGGTGTCCTACAAAATTTATGTATAAATATGGCAAAAAATTTTGGAAAAAGGGTGGTGTATTACAAATAGGATTAGCGGGATCCTTATTCAGTTCTTCTGTGGTTGAAAGTTGTTACCAGAAGAACGGAGGTACTCCAAAATATATCATAATCTATTCATTCTGATTTGATGGTCATTTACATTATTTACACTTTTTTCTAAAGAAGCAATGCCAAAATAAATATATTCCATACCTTTTTCATGTGCATATATGTTAACATTTTGCTAGGATGTTATTTTTAAAGAGGAATTTCTGGATTATTTGGTATGAACATCTATGAATTTTCTACAAAATATCAAATTGCCTCTAAAAGTTTTCTTTCAATTTATATACCTATGGCCAGTGTAAGGGAATTCTTTCTCAAAAATTTACCACTATTTAATGTCTGACATTTGCCTATCTATAGAAAGAAAATAGTGTCCTGGAGTTTTAATTTAAATTTTTGCAAGTACTAAGGAAACTTACTCTTTTTTATATGTTTATTCTACTGTGGCTTACATATTTATTCTCTTCGATTTTTTTTTTTTTACAATTTACTTTTCTCATTTTGGGTATGTATTTTGGTATTAATTGCATGGCAAAAATCATTTTCCTACCTTTGGCTTGCTTTTTTATCTTGTCAGTAGTGCCTTTTGACATGTAGTATTTTTTAATTTAATGTTTCATGTTTCATCAGGCACACTTTTTTAAAGCATAAAATGATTACCAAGAAACTTAGAAAATGGTGATATTTGGTAGAAAATTTGAAAATGTATTTTAGAATTATAGAACTGGGTAATGCAATGACTAAAATATAGAAGTCAAAAATTGAGTGTAGGAGCTGATTGCTCAAGCTGAAATGGATTGAATGTGAATTGGAATATAGGTAAAAAGAATATACTCATTCAGTCCTAAAGAATAGAGGAAAAAAAGAAAGAAAACAAAGGGAAAAAGAGAGACAATGGGAAATAATGAAAGGAATACATATATTTTTGTAGTTTCAGAGAGAAAAACTAATTGAGGTAGAAACAATATTAGAAGACATAATGGCTTAGAATTTTCAAGAGTTTTCAAGAATTTATCAAGATTTATCAACTGCATAAGTACAAAGAAAACTACTGCTAGACATATCTGAGAAATAAGCTTAAAAAAACAAACAAAAAAACCCTTAGCAACAGCCAAAGAAAAAGATGTATTATCTTCAACTGTCTCATCATAAATAAAGCCAGAAAATAATGGATGATAGGTTGAAAGGGTTTTCAGTCTAGAATTCTACACCTTAAACCCAATAAAATATGTCAGAGGTAAAATTAATGCATTTTTAGGAAACAAAACAAAAGATTAAAAAAAAAAAAACCTGGAAGTGTTTGGAGCAAAAAAAAAAAAAAAAAGCTAAAGAAAATAATTAAAAATATTGTCTCTATAGACAAAAAATAATCCAAGGTTGAAGCATGAATACGTAAGAAAAAAATGATTAACAAGAGAAAACATAAATACCTGGATTAAATGAATACTGAATAAAAACAAACTATAATAATGTGTTCAGGAAATCTGCAATGTATCTCAAATTAAAATATACAGCAACAATAACATATGGGTTGGTAGATGATAAAAGATTTTAAGTTATTTGCAAGGAAGTGGTAAAATACTAATTTATATTGACTCTGATAAATCAAAATCATGTTAACAATCTCTAGGGTAACTAATAGTAGAAAGCAAAGTGTGTATAACAACCTTATTGAAGAAGATAATAAAATAATTTTTATTCAATTCATAAAACTGAGAATATATAGAAATAGGGAGAAAAGGAGGGATAAATACCAAAGGGTACCATGCCAGATTTAAGCATAAATATATAAATAATAACAGTAACTGTAAATGAACTAAATATTCCAATTAAAATATTATCATGCTGGAAAGAAACAGAATCAAATATATATTGCTTACTAAAGACATGCTTAGATTAGAAGAAGAAAAAAAGATTGAAATATAAAGAAATAAAAGGTAGCAGGCAAACACAAATGAAACAAAAATATTGCATAGGTATACCAATGAATTGGTATGCAATATTATACTAATATAAGTATTTTTACTATACTTGGATCAATTCACCTAGTCATCATTTGACTATTTTGTAGGTTTTATCAAAAAAATAAAACATTTTAGGGCGCCTGGGTGGCTCAGTTGGTTAAGCGACTGCCTTCGGCTCAGGTCATGGTCCCAGAGTCCTGGGATCCAGTCCCACATTGGGCTCCCGGCTCAGCGGGGAGCCTGCTTCTCCCTCTGACCCTCTCCCCTCTCATGCTGTTTCTCTCTCTCTCTCTCTCTCAAATAAATAAATAAATAAAATCTTTAAAAAAAATAAAAAAAATAAAACATTTTACAAATCAGATTAATAATACCTTTATTATTAATTACATTTTTATTTTTTTATTTTTATTTATTTATTTATTTTAAAGATTTTATTTATTTGACAGAAAGAGACACAGTGAGAGAGGGAACACAGCAGGAGGAGAGGGAGAGGGAGAAGCAGGCTTCCCGCCGAGCAGGGAGCCCGATGTGGGGCTCCATCCCAGGACCCTGGGACCATGACCTGAGCCGAAGGCAGATGCTTAACGACTGAGCCACCCAGGCGCCCCTACATTACATTTTTAATGAATATGTTTATGTATTATTTTTTAAAGGCTTTTTAAAGGTTTTTTTTGTAACTGCTTTCTAATAGTGAACAACTTTAGTATTGTGTATAATTTTGCCTTCATCGTGACATTGTTTCATATTCCAAAGTAAAAATATTCATTTTTACAGTTGATAGTTGGGTGTGTTGATATATGTAATATAGTGTATTTGCCATTTTTTCCCTAATTGATGTGTTTTCCTGGATTTATTTTTTCTGAAAAGCCTGTATTTATTAGACTAAATGTGGAGAAAATTACTTTGTCTCTGAATTTGAAAAAGTCTTCATTTTACTCAGTATCTAAAAAACAATTTATTTCTATAAAATTCTAGGAAAAAAAATTTCATCATATTAAAAACAATATTCAACTTCTAATTTCTACTGTTTTGGGGATTAGATGTCAGTCAAATTTGGTCCTTCTGTTATCATTGGTATTTTTGATGATTTTTTCTTTTTCTTTTTAATGTTCATACTTTATTACAAAAATTCCCCCAGTTCAGGGATTTGAAAGGACTCATGAGAATCCATAGAGCATACAAAGCTAAAGTCTTTGATTAAAGACAAATGGTAAGACAGAGCAAGAGAGAGTGCAGACAACCATCACGGGTCTTAGAAACATCCAGATGCAAGCTTAATAGGGTGCTTATTCACACGTGGACACACTGCTCCAGTTTGAATCACCAAAATCTGTGCAATGAATCTTGGCTTCAGGAAAGCTCAGGGCAGAGGTTCCCGGTGGAGTCTTTTATGCCTCTCTGGTCAAGCCAGGTTGTCTAACCGATTATGCTGGTGAAAATAATCAGAAAACAAACTGGCCCTGGAGGTTGTCAGGGGAGTTTCAGACTTTAAACAGCATGTCATAAACCCCACTTCTCTTATCTTGGCCAAGAGTCTAAGTCAGAAATCCTGAGGTCCCCAGAGATAAAGACAGAGCATTCCCAGTCCAGCCATAAAATAACTCTATCCCATACAACTAGTATATTCTGGATATGAATTTATTTTTCTTTATCCAGCTCAGTTCTCAGAATATGCTTCTTATCTGAGGACTCGCATCTTTATTCTTAAATTCTGGACTTCATATAACTAATTTTTAATGGGCAGTATATGAACATATGACAAAAAATAAGTGCATATACTAGATATATTTAGGTAAATAAAAACACAGATGTTAGGTGGGCAAATATATCACCCCTGTGGTTGCTTTTGTGCCAAATACTCTCTTCATCTCTAAGACTTCAGTTACTTGTTCATTAGACATTTTTACTATCTCAAAGTCTCTTATTCTCTATTTTATACTTTGTATTTTTTTTAGCTCTCAGCGTTCCAAATTGAACATTTTCCAGCTTACTAATGTTCTTTCTCCTCTGTTCCATATGTGCTTGAATTAATCTCTTGAGTCTTTAATTTTAATTTTTCAATTTGTACTTCTATAATTTCCATTTGATGTTTATTTCAATTCTCTGGTTAAATTCTGTACCTTCTTATCTATTTCCTTGACTATATCAATCACAATTACTTTAGAGCCCCTGTCTGAAAATGCAAATAACCCTATCATTTCTCTGTGCTTGTCTGTATGTGTATCTCTTTTTATAATATATTCTTGGTCCTCTTTCTTCATACACTTGGTAATATTTTATTGGATTCTGTACATTGTGTAAGAGACATCGTAGAGTCTCTGGATGATGCTATCTTCTCCCAGAGAAGATTTACTCTTTGCTCTGGAAAGTAGATATAGTGGGACAAATCGAAATAACCAACTAGATGAGCTGACCCACTCCTGGGCTGCATTTTTAATAAGACCTTTTCTACATCTGGGTTGGTTGCCTCATTCCTGGCATTATAGCCCCTGAGGGACTTCCAACTTGGAGCATGGATCATTTACCAGGACCCTTTTTCACGAGTGAATACTGAACTACTATTTCGTTTTGTTTTGTTTTGTGCCTTCTTAGAGCCCCAATATGGCTGAACATTGTTTTGCTTTAAGAAATTATTCTACTTAACTTCTTAGACTTTTGCCCTGGGCAGTTTAAGAATTCAGAAAGTGCTTAAAGGGAACAAACACCACGTGGACATCTGCTTCCAGGGAGATCTTCTAGTAACAGGGGTCAAATTTAGGGTCCCCATTCAAACAACAGCAAAGTAGACAGGTAAATGAAAAAAAAGAGAAACCTTGAGAAGTAGTCAAGTTCCAGACCTTGGAAGACTGAATAAATGTTTAAGAAGGGTAATTTTATAACCTATAGTTTAAATGGAGGATACTGAAGTCCTTCACAGAAAAAAAAACCTGATAAGGCATATTGCAGAAATGTCACTTACAATCCTGTGGATCATAATGCAATTAGAAATCTTTAGAAATCAGTTAGAAAGCTAGTGTAACATTCCTTCAAAAGACTGGATGCTGGAACTAAGACAGTAAGACTGGATAAGAGATAAGTTACAGTGGTGATAATCAACGGAACTGGGTCACTGTTAAACATGATGTAAGGAGAAAAGGGTTTCTAGTTGGGTGACATGGAGGTAGTTCATGTAAATCATCATAGTATTACTATTAAATGAGAAACAGATTTGGCATAGGGAATTAAGGTCTTACTTTTGGATAGGTTGAGTTTGAGTTATGGGACATCCAGGTACAAATGTCAGGTGGACAGTTGGATTTAAACATCTGGAAATCAGGACTGAAGTCTGTACTAATGATACTCTTCCTCCAAATATATAACCCTGTTTGATTAATAAAACTCTTCCAAATATTTGAACATGATTTCAAATGTTAGTAAACATATTTCAGACAAATATATAGTAATCACATATATAAAGTTAAAATGTTTAATATATGTCAAAATTCTCTGGCAATAGTATTATTAGCATGAATATGGTATAAAGTAAGTAAAGGGACACATTTTTTTTTTAATTTGTGGGGTATATTCCTGCATACCTCACCAATACACAATTCCATGAATCATGAATAAAGGCAATATTCAACAAACTGTACTTGATATACTAACAATAGTTATAAAAATAGAAAAAAAATTTTGAATTCTAGCAATTGACATTTAAAATTGGTTTCATGTAATCTACTAATTAAAAAAGTAATTATTCCCCCTCAAAATAATAAGAACTACATAGCAAAGTGTAAATAGTTCATCTGCCTCCTGAAATAGACAAAGTGTTAAGGAACTGTCTTCTGCATCATTAATTGGGCAAATAAATAACAACCCTGCCTAGCTTATAGCAACTGATGATATGCAAGAGATCAGGGGCTAAAATAATCCCTGTAAATCAGCAGCAGTGTGATAGGAAATAAAGACAGATAACACATTATCATAAAGAAAGTTTGATGTGACACCACCTTTTATAATCAGATTTAGATGGCATTCCTCATTAGATGACAGACAGCAACTATTGTTGTCTATATATATAAATGAGTTTGAAAGGAATTAAAATAACTTTGAGTTATCCACACACCAAATTTTTTTTTTTTTTTTTAATATGACAGAGAGAGACACAGCGAGAGAGGGAACACAAGCAGGGGGAGTGGAGGAGGGAGAAGCAGGCTTCCTGCGGAGCAGGGAGCCCGATGCGGGGCTCAATCCCAGGACCCCGGGATCATGACCTAAGCCGAAGGCGGACGCTTAACCATCTGAGCCACCCAGGCGCCCCCACACACCAAAATTTTTAAATTTTAAATGAAAATAAATGAAATGAAAATCCCTTCCTTTACCCATCTCCACCTTCTCTTCTTTCTATCAATAACATTCATTTGTCCTTTACCTCAAAAATCACTTTCTCAGAGAAAGCTTCCCTCAAATCCTAATCTAAAATAAGACCTAATCATAAGTATTTTTACCAGAATGTTTCCTACACAGTGAAAATATTCCACTGTTTGTTTGCTACATCAATGGAAAATAATGAATGGGAAAAGGAAGCCACTGCACCAGAAGAGTGTGGAGTTATCTAAATTAATAATTTGCCTTTTTCCTAATAAAATAACTTTAACCAAATAAGGTGACTTGAAGATAAATGACAAAATAAAGAGTAATAACTTTTTAATTTTACTTTTAAAATTTAATAAAATACTACAGGTAAGATAATTAACAGGAGTATAACAACAATAATTTCATACTTGAATAATTCATAGCTGAGGATGGCGAACCCCAATGCAATGATATTTTCTCTCTTGGGGTAACTGATGGCATTAAATTACTTTGACCAATATTAGTAAGCAGTTATCATATTGCTAATGTTTATTGAGTACTTTCAATTTGGCAGAGATTGTCTTTAATGTTATACATAGATTATTTCATTTAAACCTGAAACCAACCTTATGAGGTAGATACTACTATTAGCCCCATTTTCAAGAAGAAAAAACTGAGAAAGAATGTAGCTACTAGCCCACTAAGTGGCAGAGCCAGGATTTGAAAACAGTCATTTTAGCTCCGGAACCTACACTCTTAAATACTGACCTATCACAGTGCATGTCCTTTGGAGTGAGACGCTGCATGTCTGCATTATACAAGGACACATTGTAGTATCTGCACAAACCTCACTTCAGAAATTATGACTCCTTGCTTGTTTGTTAAATAGTTCTCTGCATAATTTGAGTAGAAATGTAAAAATGCATCTATCAACATACAAATGGTGTAAAGAAATGTTTTTATTCAATGTCAATCTCTGTCAATCTTTTTTGGGTAATAAAATTTTGGGAACATGTCTTCTCTGGAATAGTTACCTGTTCATGCTAGCTGTAACCTGATAAAACCCTCCTGTCGGGGCGCCTGTGTGGCTCAGTCATTAAGCGTCTGCTTTTGGCTCAGGTCATGATTCCAGGGTCCTGGGATTGAGTGCCGCATCTGGCTCTCTGCTCTGCGGAAAGCCTGCTTCTCCCTCCCCCACTCCCCCTGCTTGTGTTCCCTCTCTCGCTGTGTCTTTCTCTGTCAAATAAATAAATAAAATCTTAAAAAAAAAAAAAAAAAAACCCTCCTGTCTTTTGCTGCCACAACTGAGTGAACTATAATAAGACTCTGAGATTGTTCAGATAGTTGAAGGAATCCACCTCTATGCAGACAGTATAAAGCAGCTGGTATATGAAATTGCAGATCATAAAGCAGAAAGACAGAAACAGTTTGATCTTTCTACCTCAACAAACTGAGGTCTCCAGTTTGATGTAATGAAAGAGAAGAAGGAAGGAAGAGAGGGAGGGACGGAGGAAGGAAGTGACTTGCTGAAAAAGAGAATCCTCAATTTTCAGAGACCCTGTAACTATTTTATCCTTAGGAACAAATAAAGTGTCTAAAATTTCTGGTATTACTAGAAGGTTATGTACATTGTGGAAAAGAGGGAGCTACATGTACTTATAGATATGAAACCAAGATATAATCTTAATCCTGAGAACTAGATATTATCAATGTGAATATTTCAAAAGATGTCCTTATAGTCTTTTGTATGTGTATATAGGCCTGAATTAATTGCTTAATGTGAATAATATGTAAGATTAGTTATCCTGTTACTGTGTGAGATACTTTTTTCTAATTATGAGTATATCCATATGCAGTATTGAAAACAGGCACAATGGATACAATTATAATGAAATGTGTATTTAAATTAATTAACTGCTGAATTCTATTTCTCAGTTAAGCAACATTAATGTTTCCAATTAATGTTTGGGCTAGTTTGAGTTATGTATTAATTTTTGCATTTTTATTATTTCATGATATATGACATATCAAATAATTATATTAAGTTTCATTGAAATCGTAATTATTAATTGTAGAAGTTTTCTATCACTGCATAGCAAATTACCACAAATTAACAGCTTAAAACAGCACCCATTTATTAGCTCATGGTTTTATAGATTAGAAATCTGGGCAGATTCAACTGCATTGTCCATTGAAGGTTTCACAAGACTGAAATCAAAGTATTTGTCTGGCGAGTCTCTGATCTGGGACATTATGTAAGAATCCACTTACCAAGTCATTCCAGTGTTAATAGAATTCACTCCTTACAGATGTAGGATTAGAGTACCTGTTTTCTTGCTGACTGTTAGTCTGGGTTTGTTCTCAGCTTCTAGAGAGCATTCTTTTGTCTTTGCTCTTGCCCATCTCCACATTCAAAGCCAGCAATGGTACAACAGATCCTTGTCTTGCTTTGTACCTCTCTAATTTCCCATGGACGACCAGCTAAAAAAAAACTCTGCTTTACAGATCTCCTGTGATTACATCAAGCCTACATAATCTCCCATTTAATTAACTAGAGGTCAAATGATTAATGGTCTTAATAATAGGTGTAGCATTCCTTCATTTCACAATTCTGCCTGCCACAATAATATCTGGGTACTTGACCATTCTACTAATACATCATCATTTATTTAGGCATTATCTTATTATTGAACATTTATTAAGTATCCCAAATTTCAATATTATTAATAAGTGTAATTAAAAAATGTGTAAATATCTTAGGAGTCTACTATTATTACTACTTTAGTATAAATTGTAGAAAGGAAATTACTCGATCAAAAGGCACAAGCATTAAAAGATCATGATATACATTACTAAATCAATCCTTTTATACTACAGTGAAAAAAAACTTTTTCAATTTGTTGTTTCTGGTATACTCCAAGTTCTACCCATTATGTTATGGACCATTTACTTATGTAAAAAAAAAACAGAAAAAAAAATTGTTCACTTTAATTAATAGTGAAAGTAAATCTATAGGAAGTAGTGTACACATTAGTAAGAAAGGACACTGGGACCCAAATGATAGGGATTGTAACCCAGTTCCTCCACAAATTAGTTCTGTGAGTCTGTTAACTTCTGTATACCTTAGTTTGATCAGTTTCCTCAACTGTTAAAAGTAAATAATATTAACTAACTCATGAGGTTGCGGAGATAAATAAATGTATGAAAAGTGAGTAAAAAATAAATGAAATGAATGTATGAAAAATGAGTAAATATGAATGAACTGAGTCTAGTTTATATTTGATTAAATGGTCACTTATATTTATTCTCTTATGAATTATTTAATGTTCTTTTTTTGTATTTTCTTATAATAAGCAAAAAGTTGAGCCTTGGGAGTTGAATGTAAGTGATGAATCACTAGATTCTACACCTGTACCTAATGTTACACTGTATGTTAACTAACTGGAATTTAAATAAAAACTTGAGAAAAAAAATAAGTGATGCTTAGGGCTAAAAAAAGAAAAGATAGCTGATTTTTAATGCATTTTGAGTTCTCAAATATTTAAATAAATATTAACTCATTATAAGTATAAACTCACTATTGTGTAGTCACTGTTTTTTACAATGTCAAATATTTTATTTCATTTCTGTGTATATTTACTTATTTGCTTTGCATTTGTTGTTTGCTGCAGCCAGAAGTTTGCTCACGTAAATGAGCAGTGGGACTTGACTCTCTCTCAGGTTGCTGCTACTTCTGAATTTCTCCCTTGGGAAATTTGTTAGGCCAATCTGGGTATCTGGACTTAGTTAACAATGTCCTAGAAATGGAAAATAAAAAGCCACAACCCTGCTTAAATCCAGAAAAGAAAAGAAAAAAAAAAAAAACTCCTTTCTTTTGCATAAGACATTCAGGATGTATAGAGACATGAGGAATTAAGGAAATAGGTCATTGTTTTGGAGAACTGAAGAGTCCCTTCATGTTATTCAATCTCAAATACATGGCAACAGCTGAAATCTTTCTGAGCTGTCTACTTCTAATCCTAAAGTGGACTTATAGCCAACTCTTAAAATTTCTTGGGCGCCTGGGTGGCTCAGTTGGTTAAGCGACTGCCTTCGGCTCAGGTCATGATCCCGGAGTCTCAGGATCGAATCCCGCATCAGGCTTCCTGCTCAGCAGGGAGTCTGCTTCTCCTTCTGACCCTCCCACCTCTCATGTGCTCTCTCTTTCTCATTCTCTCTCTCAAATAAATAAATAAAATCTTTAAAATTTCTTTTCTATCATTAGAAAACCAATTTTTAAATCTTTTTTATATTTTATATTTTATTTATATTTTACTATCTTTTTTTATAGGAGCCTAAAATCTTTGTTTTGTAGACAAATAACTTACTTATGTCATTTTAATTGTCATATGTTAAAGATAGGTTAGTTCGATGTTCCCAAGTTGTTGAATGATACAGAATAAAACTTTAGATGGGAAACCATGGGTAATACAGAACTGTGGTTAAAAACCTCTGTCTTCATCACCCCAATTCAGACTCCATCATCACACACACATTATCTACCCACATTTAAACAAAAACTCAATAATCTCTTGTTACTTAATTGAAAAATAGGAATATATTGTATGTTAATTGCCTCCATCTGTAAGTTATAAAAATATGTACACTGAACTATGGTAACTGATCTTTGTAATTTCCTTTCTGAAAATTTATTTTTATAGTCTCTCTTGCTTTCATTCCACCTTTTTCCCACATCTGGAGAATAATTCCTAATCTAAGTTCCTAATTCCTAATCCAAATTAATATTTCTATGCCTTGAAAATAACAGTTCTGCCTCCCAAAAAGATACATTCTCCACCTGTTCCTATTGACTCTATAAGAGGGGATTTGAAATATATGTTTTTAAAGCTGTTTTAAAGCTGTTTTTACTTATTTTATTTTATTTTAATTCCAGTGTAGTTACCATACAGTGTTATATTAGTTTCAGGTGTACAATATAATGATTCAACAATCCATACATCACCTGTGCTCATCACAACAAGTACACTCCTTAATCCCCATCACCTATTTCACCCATTCGCCTACATAACCCCCCTCTGGTAACCATTACTTTGTTCTTTATCATTAAAAGTCTGTTTCTTGGTTTCTCTCTCTTTCCTATGCTTCTTTGTTTTACTTCTTAAATTGTACATATGAGTGAAATCATATGGTATTTGTCTTTCTCTGACTGATATATTCTTATTTCACTTAGCGTAATAGTCTCTAGTTCCATCCATGTTATCCATATATATAAAATGGAATACACACACCCACACCCACACACACACACACATATATATATATCACTTCTTTATCCATTCATCTATCAATGGACACACGGGTTCCTTCCTTAGCTATTTCAGTAATGCTACAGTAAACATATGGGTACATATATCTTTTTGAATTAACGTTTTCATATTCTTTAGGTAAATTCCCAGTAGTGGAATTACTGGGTCATATAGTAATTCAATTTTTAATTTTTTGAGGAAACGGCATACTGTTTTTCAGAGAGGCTGCACCAGTTTGCATTCCCATCAACAGTGCATGAGGGTTCTTTTTTCTCCACATCTTCGCCAACACTTGTTGTTTCCTATGGTTTTGATTTTAGTCATTCTGACAGGTTTGAGGTGGTATCTCATTGTAGTTTTGATTTACATTTCCCTGATGATTACTAAAGTTGAGCATCTTTTCATGTGTCTGTTGGCCATCTGTATGTCTGCTTTGGCAAAATGTCTGTTCATGTCTTCCACCCATTTTTTTCTTTTTAAGATTTTATTTATTTGCGAGAGAGACAATGAGAGACAGAGAGCATGAGAGGGAGGAGGGTCAGAGGGAGAAGCAGACTCCCTGCTGAGCAGGGAGCCCGATGTGGGACTCCAGGATCATGACCTGAGCCGAAGGCAGTTGCTTAACCAACTGAGCCACCCAGGCGCCCCCACCCATTTTTAATTAGGGTTTTTTTGGGGGGGATGCTGGTGTTGAGTTGTATAAATTCTTTATATATTTTGGATGCTAACCCTTTATTGGATATGTCATTTGCAAATATTTTCTTTCATTCAGTAGGTTGCCTTTTAGTTTTGTTGATTGTTTCCTTTGCCATACAGAAGCTTTTTATTTTGATGTAGTCCCAATAGTATATTTTTGCTTTTATTTCCCTTTCCTCAGGCGACTTATCTAGAAAAATGTTGCCATAGTCGATGTCAGAGAAATCACTGCCTGTGCTCTCCTATGACGTGCAGTATTTAAAATGTGGGATTTTATAGTTTTCCAATGATTTGCTTAGTCACCATGATGCTGTAGTATCACATGTTTTAAAGAAGAGACAATTTCTTGTGTTTCAAAATCATAACCTTCCTTTTTCTAAGGTTCGAAAAAATAGTTCTGATATTTTAAAATTCTTGGAATGTCATAAGACAAATGTGTTACAAATTTTCATCCTTTCTAAGGATCATCTCAGAATAATTCACCTTCCCTCTTGCATTATAATTACTAAGATTGCTAAGCATCACAATCATGTTCACTTTGGATCAGAGAATGTGTGGTAATTGGGATCTCAGACTATGGGGAGAATCTTTGCCTTGATTTTGATTTGTAGCTGATAAAGCGAATAAGGAAAAAGTGACAAGCTGAACTTTAAACAAGAGCTTATTCAGAAGAGATTTATAAAGTCAAACCTTATAAATTCCTAAACAATGGGAAACTTAATAATACAAATACTTTGTCTACCTCTTATCTTAAATATATTATTTTGGAGATAAAGTAAATTATTTTAGTTCATGATTGAGGAAGAGATAAAGTTAGTGGTTGTCTAAAAGAAATTCTAGAGTTAAGAATTTCAAAAAACAAAGCTGTGACTTTATAATTTTCCTTGATGTTCACAGTCTTGCCCCAGTTATCAATAGCTATGTCAGCACTTAACAGGATGCACCTCTCTTTCTTATTTCCCCTATTCCAGGTATGCACTATGATCTGGAAGTATAATGCTGCTCATTTGCCCAGTGGATGGTAAGGTAGGTAAATTTAGTTTCCTTGCTTTGTGCCTGTTTTTTTGGATAGTTTCTCTTCCAAACATTTAACAAATGACCACTTTGTCTTATTGACTCAGCATTTGATAAAAACCCCAGAATCCTTCCAAAAGATTGACAGGGTGGAGAACACTGTCACCCACTATAATTCCTTCCTTTTTGCTTCCCTAAGTCTTAGCTGTGATTTTATTATGCATTCAACCATTTTATTCAGTTATCCAAACTTCAACTTGAAGCTCATATCCAGAAATTGTGATAAAACTTCCCACATTGCCTCCTTTAAATAAGACCTTCAACTAGAGTGGACTTGCTCACATCAGCAGTCGTAGCACTGAGCTCATAATTGCCGGGCTAATTCAACAGAGTCATTCACTCACCCCTGGCTTTGTATTTATTCTTTTTTCTCAAAAGTAATTCAAATTTCCTCTTCTTAAACTATATTAAAAAATTATTCTCATGATCAGTACACATGGGTCAAACAAGCTCTGATTTTTCCCGGTGGGTTTAGTTCATCTCTTCTCTATGTACCTAGCTGCATTCTGTGAAGAAGGTTACCCTGAGGCATGACA
Organism: Leptonychotes weddellii; assembly: GCF_054177405.1. Classification (NCBI taxonomy): domain Eukaryota; kingdom Metazoa; phylum Chordata; class Mammalia; order Carnivora; family Phocidae; genus Leptonychotes; species Leptonychotes weddellii. The sequence goes on from NC_138371.1 coordinate 130,869,694, forward strand.
CTTGTTCTGTTTGCTCTCTGACTCCCCACTAGACAGTCAATGTCTGGAGAGAGAGACTTGGCCTTATTTACCTTTGTATCCATTGTGCCCTGTGCTTAGCCTGTAAGAAGTGCTCAGTAAAAGAGTCTGAATGAATGAAAGAAAGAATGAATGAATAAATGAATGTTCTTATCCACCATCTCTCTTTTCTCATAGCTTATATGTAAGCAAAATGGGAGATTTGGAAATAAGTGAAAAAGCCAAGACATTGAGTTAATGCTCTAGTTGTGATAAACCAATGTTTATTGACTTCCAGTTAGTAGTCATTCTGCCATACTATTCTATTATAAATATCACCGACTTTTCATCAAGCAGTGTGCTGGCTATAAATTTATAGTATTCTACTAAGTATCCACACGTAATGAAGAAGATATTAATACCCCATTGTCAGATGAAGCCTCTGAGGCTTGAAAAGGTGGAGTAACTTACGTGAAATAGCTCCCTAGTTAGTGGAAAACCTGTGATTTCAAACATAACCTTTCTGATTCCAAATCTTAATTACTGTTTTATATTGCCACTCCAAAAGTGAATGTATCACTTTTAATGATCTTTTGTTCTTTTGTTTGTCATACTTTCTGCTTTTTACTCACAAATAATGCTGTCAAGGTAGCAAAGGTGACTAAAAACTTATATATGTATGTGTATATGTATGTATGTATTACAATAAGGTTTATTTTACCAACCACATGATAGTTATTACTTGTACTTCCTGGGTGTATCCTGATTTTTACATGCAAAATTTATTGAAAGTGGAAATGTACTTTTCTTTCTTTAAGATAATCTGTCAACTATGAAAAATCAGTTTTGTATCAATTTTATGGCAAGCTTGCTCAAGTGAGAAAGCGTCATGCTTAGGCATTTCAGTGCATAAGTTACTATTTATGCTGTCATTTTCAATGATATCAATAATTTTTATTGCTAGTGAAGTAGCACACAAGTAGTTTTTGGATAATAATAGTATTTTCAGGCAATATTCCAATATACATCCGTTAAAATTGAGCACTACTGGTACATTGTAACACATCACAATGTCCTCACTGCTTTGGTTCTATGAACTAGTGTGCATACTTCTTTCATTTATTTGCCCTTGCCTTGCTGCTACTATTGCTCATAAGGAAAAGTTTCCAACTCAGTTGCTTTTCTATTTAAAAGCTTCTTTGTTGTGGATTATAGTAAATGATTTAGCTAGTTGGCTATATGCTTGGTGGAGCATCCTCAGGCTTATTTTCACAGCTAAGCAAGATTTTGCTAGATGGTCTTTGAATTCAAAGGCTGCTTTTGGCAACTCCAGGAAGAATAGTGCTGATTATTTAGAAAATTGTAGCTTTATAAATGGCCACTCTCCAGTGGCAGGAGATTAATGGCAGATGAGTGGTAAATAGGTCCATTTCATTTTATTCACAACCTGCATGTATGCTAAGGAAATGGTTATAGCCTGGAAGAAGAAAACAAGGGAAAGTTTTTAAGATGATAGAAAGTTTATTGGGAAGATTGAAAAAAAGTCTCATGTACAAGTGTTTCAAATTATTTTAAGTACTCTAATTGTATTGTTTTCTTTGGGAAACAAAATTGGAGGTAGTTTCCTAGGCAGGCCTCAGTGGGCAGGAAACAAAAGCAAGAAACATGCCTGTGTTTTGTTAAGCCACTGAGGTTTGGGGTTTATTACTTTAGCATAATAAGGAAGTTTTTAAAAAGTTATTGGATGTTGATATTAATAATAAAATTGGGATTTCTTTTCCCAGCAACATTCTTATTACTGAAATGGGACATTTTCAAACATTAAGCTAGTCAATGGGACTGAGACTTAACCAGAATGAGGAAAATTTGGGGTTAAGTTATATCTTGTTATCATTTACATTCTATTTTGTTTTATCTAAAAGGGCTTGAATAAATTTCCTCAGATTTGTTTGAGTTTTATGTCATTTCTAGATTTATATCTAAACATTTCTGGTTCAGTTTGTTTAATCAGTACATAGCTGTTCTACATAAAAAAGACTAAAATCTGTGTCTTACTGATCTCAGATATGGACTGTCCATAGTTGAGATGGTTTGCCAAAAGTCTGCATAAATGTGTGATTCTGATTTGATGCAGAACTTACACCAATATAGAAACCTCAAAGAGAAATGTAAAACCACATTGGTCTAGATCTATAGCTTTGAATACTGGCCAGCATGGAAACGATGTCCATTGTATTCTATGAATAAGTCTTTTTTACGAAGGTTGAGTGAATTGTATTGAATTGGGACAATGAAATTAGTTATAAGGTCTGTGTAAAGTTATTACCTTAAGCCTTTGGGGTCTGAATCAATAGTCCTTTGCTCAATCATAACTGAAGTCAATGAAATGAATTCCCCAAGAAAGGCTACAGAATTGAGAGTAAGACATTAACACATTGGGACCACTTTAGCTGCTAGCTAACAAGGTAATGTTTTAGAAAGAGAAGGATGATTTATCACAACAGCATGAAAATTTCTGAGTCAGTTAGGTGACATTACACGGCCTTTGTTCCCTGGCTGGTGCATTGATTAAGATAACTTAAAGCTGTGGGTTGTTGCATTGGAGGCACAATCCAGTATTATCTTAATTATCCCTCGTTACGAATGTTGCTAAGCTAAGGCTAGAACGTGCCAGAGTTGTGAGGATGGTGTGAAATAATCCATCACTACTACAATCAGGCAAAGAGTAAGTTTCAACAGAGCAGGTAAGACAAGAGCTTTGTTTTTATTTAAATTGAGTAAAGCAAAATGCTTTCTGAGTATGTACAGCACACATGAACAGACCTTTTATACATTCATTTCTTCGGTTATGAATGTAGTTTTCTGAGGCATAGTTTATGTAATTTTTTCCTTGTGTACCTTTATTGGAAAAAACTGAGTTTACTTTAAGATTAGTAAATACACTATTGTTTTACAGAATAGAGCCTTGATTCCATTTAATTCACTATTCACATAAATTTTACTACAGACATCTGCACTACAAAATTTAATTCACTATAACATCAATTTTATTTAATTCATCAATGAATGGCTATTCAGACAAGAGGGATAATGGATTAGCTAGTGAAATTTCTCTGTCACCAACAAATATATCATTCAAAATACACACTGCTTTTTTTCAGTATTAAAACTTATGTTTATACAGTTAACCATTTTTCTTTTTTGAAGGACTAGCTTTTAGAAATATTTTTTTCTAAATGTCTTTCTATAGAACACAAGGTACTATATAAATATCTATTTTTTAAGTCTTTCTTTACTAAAACAAACACTTTGGATCAGATGTTCTATCTTTTCTGTATTATTTTTTGAGACCTATGAACCTTGTAGTAAAATTTTATAGAACTTATTGAGGTCGTCTACTCCAAAACAAACTCATGGTCATTTTAAATGAAACCTCACTACTTTTGAAAATCATTTTAATCATCATATGATTTTTTCCTAACATATTTGGAAATTGTATTATTTCAAAGTTTATTTATTTTCCTATTGCCTCTCAGAAGGTTTGCTTCCATAGATTTAATAAAGGTTATCAGGCATTAATCCTTTTCTCCTCTTTATATATACATAAAATCATGTTTCTTTCCTCTCTCAGAAGATAAGGTAACGCTCTTCCTTACCCAAACGTCTTATTCTTACTTTACTATCACTCTTGTTCTATGTTCTCCCATATTCTTCAAGAGTCTGCAGTTACTGCCAATCCTCAAACTAGCTGTTGAGCCTTCTTCAAGTATGCATAGACACCTTCATTTTGAAATGAATAAAATGAAAACAATAAAATAAAACACTTAACCAACTCTAAGTTTACTTACCATATTATTTGTTTTCATTTTTTATGTCAAAACTCTTTAAATGGGGTTCCATACTTGCTTCTTACTATTGATTCATTATTTTGTGTTTTAGATTCTATTGAAATTATGAGGATCACCATGGGTTTCTTAATTCTCAACTATATTTTCCTCAGTTCTCATAATTAAAGATATCAGCAACTCATTACTCTTAGTCACCTTTCTTCAAAAAAAAAAAATTCTCTCCCTTTGGCTTCTGTAGCTTTGTTTGATACTTTGTCATAATTCTGTAATCAATATCATGGCTTTATTTTTTGTCTCTTTGTATCACTATTTTATGAAAAAGTTTGTTTGCTTTTCCTCTGATTGTTATGGTTTTAATGAGCAATTTAATTTATTCATCCAACACACATTTAGTGAATGTCTAACAAATATATAGATACACCATGAACGAATGTTGAATTTTCAAATGCTTTTTCTGCATTTATTGAGATGATCATGTGCTTTTTCTTTAGGCTGTTGGTATGATAGATTGTATTGATTGCTTTTAATTGTTGAACCAGTCATACAGTCTTGGGATAAACCCCACTGCTCATGATACAGTTTCATTTCTGTGTACTACTGAATATATTTTGCTAATATTTGGCCAATGATTTTGTGTTCATACTCATGAGGATTATTGGAATTTACCTGTAGTTTACCTCTCTTATAATGTCTTTACTCATTTGGATATTCCAATAATGCTGGACTCATACAATGAATTGGGATGTGTTCCCTCCTCTTCTTTTTCAGAAAGAGGTGTATTGCTTTGTTGTTTTTTCTTTCTTAAATATTTGATAGAATTTTTCCAGGAAACCACTTGGGTCTAATGTTTTATATGTTGAAAGGTTATAATTACAAACTTACTTTCTTTAATGAGATTGTCTTTTTTCCTCAACTTTATTGAGGCATAATTGATAAAAATTGTAAATTCTTAAGATGCATGATATGTTTTTTATATACATATATATTGTGAAATGTTTACCACAATCAAGCTAATTAAAATATCCATTACCTCACATAGTTGCCTTTTTTTATGTGAGAACAACTAAGATCTATTCTCTTAGCAAATTTCAAGTGTACAATACAGTATTTTAACTATAGTCCCCATGCTATACATTAGATCTCTCAAACTTCTTTATCATGCATACCTGAAGCTTTGTACCCTTTGATCAACATTTCCCATTTCTCCCACCCCCAGCCTCTGGTAACAACCATTCTACTCTCTGCTTCTAAGAAATGGATTCTTTTAGATTGCACATTTAAGTGAGATCATGCAGTATTTTTCTCTCTGTGTCTGGTTTATTTCACTTGGCATAATGGCCTCCAGTGTTATCCATTTTGTTTCAATATCCAATAGAATATTATTCAGCCTTAAAAAGTCTTATTTTATATATATCACATTTTCTTTATCCATTCATATGTTGACAGATAAAGGTTGTTTCTATATCTTGGTTATTGATCATATATGAGCATATTTTTGGCTTTGAATATAATATACATTTATAATGCACACACACACACACACACATGCTGGCACACACACACATTTACCCTGAACTTTAAAAAAATAGTCTCAGGAATATTATCAAATAGAAAAATACTACTGCTTATGAAGTGGCTATAACAGTTCCTAAATAAATAGATAAATATATGGTATTATTATTAATAGCAGAAGTGTCTATACCTCTATATATTAAAATATGATAAAGAATTAAGGGCATACAGAATTAATGGCAGTTATCACACATTTAGATAAAATAAGGGATAATGAATGAGTAAGTAGGAGTAGAATGGAACTGTTATGCTTTTTTACTGTCCCTACTCTCAGTACTCTATTCCATTTTCTTCATGATACAATCACTGATATCTTATATTTCCCACTTTTATTGGTTATTTTTACCATTTTGATGTTTCTATTTTTTTCTCTTTTTCCCTGTTATTTATACTTGGAGTATTTTAGACATTTGGTATTATGTTTATTAGCAAAATATTATTCAGCTATTTTTTTAACTTTTTTATTATTATGTTAATCACCATCAGCTATTTTTATAGACGTTTTTAATTATTTAAAATATGGTTTCATCTTGAACAACAACAAACTTGTCTATTGACCATTTAGAGTAGTAAACTAGGCAAAACTGTTCTACATTTAGAGCAGTACCTGATAGACAGGAGGTCCTAATAAATGTTTCTCAAATTATTAACTACATATTTTCCATGTCACAACCTAAGGAGGAGGTTTTGTCATTTGTCACTTAGTGCAGTCATTCTAGTGGTAGACTATTTCTGACATGACGATGACTTGAAGTGACAAAGCTATCTGATACTCTGATGTCAATCAGCATCATTATGGGATCTGTCTAGATCTGAAATTTATACAGCACTTCGAGTAAGTTTTTTTTTTTTTTCATAATGTGATGGAAACTAGTCTAGCATGGCTGGAAGGGATATTGCTAAGCAAAATGATTGCCACTCTGTTTGCAGGTTTCAACTGGTTTTCCCTTGCTATAATAGAGTAAATATCAATTCCCTTTGTTGTGGTCATATTCTGACTAGTAAAAAACACCACACCTCTGAGCACTGTGATTCCTTCATTTATGTTTTAATTGTTCGCAAATATTAATTTTAAGAAAGTTAAAAATTATGAAAAACTTAAAAGAAAATTTAGAGACATTGTTAACATGTTACAATTCCACTCATTATCCATGTGTATTTGTGTAATAGAACTTGTCTAGGTCAGAAATGGGACTCACTTAGGCCGACTTGTGGAAAGTGTCTACAGTCTTCCAGGTACTTAGGACAGACTGATGTGTCAAAATTTTTTACTGTCACATAGAATTTGGGGGCAATGAGGCTGCGTATAAAGCACAGGAACATTGGTTTGGGACAGATTTGAGTCCCAGATCTGTCACCAACTACAACTGTGACCTGGGGCAAATTATTTAAAATGTCTTAATTTCTGTTTCTTCATAGGGCAAAATGGGCTTAATAAAGTCCTAACATAGATTTGTCATGATTACATAAAAACATCAATATAAAATGGTCCGTAAATATGAATTAATATTATTTTTTTTATTCCATGGTTTGATTTTTTCCTCTGGAGGAAAAAAACAGTTTAACATGCAAAACCTGCACAAAATAATCTTACTGTTGCTCACTCTGATGCACTGTTATTTTCAATTTGATACTTTTTTATTTCAATTAAAATTTTCTAATGATGACCCACAAAATTTATTCCACACATATTAATGTCTCATAACCCATGATTTGTAAAGCAGTGCTCTGGGGAAAAGATGTGTTTTGTACTAGAGGATAAGATATGGGAACCTGTCTGAGAAATAACGCATCAAGAGAGAGAAGAGCAGTTAACTCCAGGTATTTAGAGGTAGATGATAATGGCACGGACAGTGACCACAGGTCATTGTAATGGGTACTGTTACAAAAAGTGGCTGGTTCCTGCAAAAATGACAACCCATATGCATCAGGACAAGCATCAGCAAGGAAGGACATGAAGAGTAATGAACATGGAAATTCTACACCACTGTAAAAGCAGTTCCGATAATAAGTGAAAATCTAAGAATCATTCCCTGATTTTTCAGGCCCTCCTACAGAGTGTAATGGCTACAGGCTACTACACTGTAATGGCCTACAGGCTACTGTGCAAACTCTAGACTATTTGCCACTCAAGTTGATGGAAGCTTGTGCTATTGGAATTTAGAATATAAATTTAAAATCTCTACTATGTATGATTTGTATTATATTAAGAATTTAATGTATTTAACATACCAATGGAGAAGTTTGGTTGAACAAATGTGCTCACATGCATGCGTGCATCTGGACCTATTTTTTTTCTTTATTTTGCATTTACCAAAAAATGTAAAAGTTTCACATATAATCAGATATTATTCTATATTTTAGTAACATATTTATGTAAATATATCATAATGTATTTACTCAAATACTATTGTTTCTTTTTTCTATTTTTTATTCTAATAAAATGAAAGTGATAACATGCCTTTTTCTGGAGATAAAATTTTGTGCAAAATAAAGATGATTTTATTCTAAGAAGAATTTCCTAAAAATAATTGCAGAGTCAATTGAAAATAAGATTTTCATAATTTTTGAAGTGTCTTTTCCCTCCAAATTTTATGTCCTCATTTAAATAAGATGTTTTCTTTACTCATTCATATAATTAAGGCAAGTGTGAGCAGCACTGAGAGCAAATTCCATATACATATAGGGCATCATATGCATATATAAGGAAAAAAGGAAGGAAAGGCAGGAAGGAGGGAAGGAGAAAAGGAGGACAGGGAGAAAGCAGTGAGGATTATGCCCCATGGATAATTACTAAAGTACATATATCTCTTGAGCCCTAGTTGCAATCTCAGTGCAGCTGTTAATTATTTGAGTATGACAGTGGCCTGATTACATTGTCATTATATTAACTGATACTTGAGCATGTGCTCACAACATCATGTGACTATTACTTGTAATAGAGAAGAAACATAAGGTAAATCTCAAATAGGACATAATTTTTCAACCAGGTATTATTGAAATAATTATGAAGGAAAGATAACTGTTGATGCTATTAGTTAATTCTAAAATGAAAGTTACAATGGTTAATAAGTTTTCTTAAATAAAAAGTGAGAAGAGTTCTAAAGCTTCTTCCATTGTTTCTTATCCCAGTTCAGACCTAAAAAAAAAAAGAAAAGAAAAAACAAAAGGAATGAAAAGCAAACAAAGTATAAGCTTTGATGAATAATCTTGACTTGGCAATTTAAATTGAATGTATTACCTTGTATAGAGGTATCAGTTTGTAAGGAAGAACAAGATACTTCGCAATGATCATCTGAAAATACTATTTTAGATAACTGCTCACATTTTAACATTGAAATATTTAATGGGACGTTTGAAATAAACTTTCAACACCATATATTTTACTTTTATATTGTTATATTATTTTACTTAATGTTCATTGGATGAAAATTGCCACTTACTGGCAATAGTAAGTTTCCAACTTCCTTTTTAGTTATATGGGGCCCCAAATGAATAGCTATGTTAATTCAGGTGGAAAACCTGATTATGATAGGAATCAGAATGGAAAAAAAATTGCTTTCAACTATTTTGTGTATCTATATACAGAAGGTAGAGTGTCTGCTTTCTTCCTCACTGCTACCTTCAGATAAAGCTCTCTATTTAAAAAAGAGTTAAGCATCAGGGCGCCTGGGTGGCTCAGTCATTAAGCGTCTGCCTTCGGCTCAGGACATGGTCCCAGGGTCCTGGGATCAAGTCCCACATCGGGCTCCCTGCTCCGCGGGAAGCCTGCTTCTCCCTCTCCCACTCCCCCTACTTGTGTTCCCTCTCTTGCTGTCTCTTTCTCTCTCTGTCAAATAATAAATAAAATCTTATAAAAAAAAGGTAAGCATCTTGAGGAAAATATATTTTAATCTTCACTAAAATCAAGTTAGTTCTAAGATAATTTTTTACAATTTAGATATAATTATTAGAAAAGTATCCAACCATCAATATATGTATTATATGTCTTATATTCAAATTACTATCTCAGCAGCAAGGAAGGAAAATGACTTGTTTTATTTTGATTATATCAATCAATGAAGTCAAGATTCTGACAAAGAGTTTACTATAAATCTCATAGCACAAAACTTTGGAAAGTTAATACTTCTTTGTAAGCCTCAAACAAGGCAGGCACCTACACCCGTGAAGTTTTATCGGCAGTCACTGCTGAAAACCTTTCCCCCAATAGAGCAAATGTCCAAAATTGCTCCCCACAAAATTTCAAAAATTATCAGTTTCAAATCTTGATACTAGTAGATTAATTCCAGGTTTGTTTCCAGTTCACAACAACTTGCCATTGTTCTAGTATTTTCAATAATATAAAGTAGCCAATAACTTCACAGATGTTTATCAGTTTATTTAGGCAAGTTATGGAGTGAAAGTCTCTTTCTTTCACTACTATTGTGAGCTGCTCAGTGAAGCGGAACAGTAATGAACTAGGAATGTAAAATCAAATACGAATAATTTTTACTGATTAAAAACAAAAATTACTGAGGCATTGGAAACAAAATGTAAGCTAATTAAACAATATTACAAATTTGAATATGTAAAACCATGTCACCAAGAGACTAGCGTCCCAGGAAAGAAAATTCCTGTCTGTGATGTTGGGAAGTGACTTTTCAGCCCTCAGAATATTGCTGCATCTGGGCAGAATTGTCACTCTTCTCTACAATCTGTAATTTGAAATTACTTACTTATTTTCTCTCTCTTTGTTTATCTTATGCTATCCTGGCTCTTTGCTGTGGTAAAACAGGTCATTAAAACAAAGCTTCAAATTACTGACCTAGCAGTAATTTGATGTTTCATCTAAAACTTTTCTCATACCCTATTTTTTGGTGTATAATATGTATGTGATTCATTAAAAAGTGTAAGATACCCATATGAACGTTGTGAAATGTGGTAAAATGAACTCTTGTGAATCACCACGACATCTTGGTATCTCCATGACCTTGCTTGTGTGTTTCTCTCTCATCTCATCATCCTGCCTCTTTCATAAGTTTTGTCTTTAACAGGTCCTTACTTATATTTTGAAATTTTCAATTTGATCTAATTTTAAACTTACAGAATATTTCACAGAGGCTTACAGGAATTCTCATATACTCCTGAACCAGATTCATCCGTTATTTATATTTTCTCCTTTTTGCTCTATGGGTCTATCTATCCATAGATATTTACATATGTGCACATATCATTCTAAATAAATCATTTAAGAGTAAGATAAAGATATTATGTATGCCCTGTAACCCTAAATACTCAGTGTGTCTTATTTGAGAAAAAGGGCCTTTTCTTTCATCCTGAGCAGTTATCAAAATCACAAAACAATATTGAAACAATGCTATTATTAATTTGTTATTCACATTCAAATGCCATCATATATCCAAATGATGACCTTTATTGGGATTAATAATAATTATTATTAAAAAATAACTTTTCCTTCCAGTCATGGATTGAATTCAGGATCACTTTTTATAAGGCACAGCATAAAAATATAGTCAGTAATATTATAAGAGCATTGTACACTTCTGATGAGCATAGCATAATGTTTAAACTTGTCAAATCACTATGTTGTACAGCTGTAATTAATGTACCATTGTGTGTCAACTACACTCAGATAAAAAAAATTTTCTTGAAGATCACTTTTTATATTTAGTTGCTTGGTTAGCTTTAATCTGGAACAGTTCTTTAGCCTTGCATTGTGACAGTTTTGGAGTATAGGCCAGCTATTTTGTATGATGTCTCTCAATCTAAGTTTCACCTTGATAGAACCAGGTAATATGCATTTTTATTAGGAATATCATGAAAAGGATTTGTGCTTCTAGGTGCTTCATATCAAGAGGCATACAGTAGGAGTTTACTGCAGTGATGCATTTTAATATTTAAGATTGTGCCCATCAGGGTTTTTGCCTGTATGGTTACTTTTATCCCCTTTTAGTTAATAAAATATTTAGGGGGGAGGTATTTTGAGAATCTTAAATATCGTGTTTCTCACTATAATTTCACAGCATCTATTGATGTTTTTATAACTCCTTTAAACCTCCTATGTTTAGTGTTTAGTGTTTTACTACAAGGTAGAACATCCTTTTTTTCTCCACTTATTTATTCCTTTATTTATTTATATAAGTGACCTTATATGTTCTTACTTAATTCAGTGATAATCAACAAATATCATTATTTATTTTGATGCTCAAATTCTCCCAAAATTGGCAACTGGGAGTCACTTTAAACTAGCACCTGTATTCTACTGTTGTGTTACCATCATTCTTTGAGAACTGTCTTGCTTTCTCAAACAGGATGTTTTAGGCTCATTTTCTACATTTTCTGACTCAGCCTTAGAATCAGTGATTCTTCCAAGGACCTTTGGATGCTTTCAGTGGAGGTTGATACTTAGAAACTGAAATCTGAGTCCTGGGTTTGCTCATTGTTACTGATGTGACATTACTCTTCCTCCTTCTTAAGAGACAAAACTGAGATCTCTTTCTCCCTCTCTCTCTTCCCCGGTCTACCCCCCCAACACACAGCTTTTTACTGATACTTCCATATCCAATCCAACAGCACAGAGTGTATTCTAGGTTTCCCCATTGAACATTTACAACTTCCTTCCCTGACAGCAAGTAACCAGGAATTCTCTGTTCTCAATATATTTACTCATTTGCTCAAGACTAGGATGCCCAGAGGTAGCTGCAGACTGTCTAACCCATATAAATGTGTAAAATGAATCCACAAGTTAATGTTCAATGTCTCCAAATCTTTGTTAGATAACCTCTGCACCAATAGCGATGAAAAGTATTAATTGCACACTCAATGAATTTTCACAAATGCGTATAAAAATATAATCCACACCTCTTTTAAGATATTAGAATGTTTTTTATAGTTTTTCCCAGTCAGTTTCCATATAAAGGGAACCACTTTTTTTTAACCAAGATTAGTTGTGTTTCAGATTTTTATATAAATAGAAACATACAACAGGTACTCTTTTATGTCTGAATTTTTTACTGTGAGATTTATCCAAGTTGTTACATTTATTAGTAGATTAGTCCATTGCACTGCTGAATATGAATATACTGTGATTGCTCTACCAAATCTTCTGTTGATTGCTTTTGGTTGATTCCCATTTGAGGCTCTTATAAAAATACAGCTTTTATGTTCATTCGAGTGCTGGCCTTTGTGTGGACAATGAAGAATCTCTGTGAGTGAAACTGTTTGGTCATAAGGTAGGTGTTTTCTTTTAACTTAAAGAAACTGACAGGGACGCCTGGGTGGCTCAGTCTGGTAAGCGTCTGCCTTTGGCTCAGGTCATGATCCTAGGGTCCTGCGATTGTATCCCGCACCGGGCTCTTTGCTGCGGTGGGGGAAGGCCTGCTTCTCCCTCTGCCTGTGCTACCCCTGCTTGTGCTCGCTCTTTATTTCTCTCTCTCTCTCTGACAAATAAATAAAATCTTAAAAACAAGAGTAACTGACAAATTTTCCAACATGCCATTTTACCTTATCAGCAATGTTTAATATCATTGGTATTTCATAACCTCACCATACTTGCTGCAGTCAGTCTTTTAAATTTTAGCCATTCTAGTAGAAAAATAGTGATACCTCACAGAAGGTTAACTTTCATTTCCCAGATGATGATAATAATGCTAAGCACTTTTTTGTGTGCATTGCTGAATTTTTGCGTATCTTCCACGTGTTAATCAATACAAATATTTTGCCCATTTGAAAATGTTTACTATTGAGTTGTAGAAATTCAAAATACATATTCTAGATACATTTTGGTTTTCATATATATTATAATATACATATTTTTCCAAAGTATTTTATCCTGGTTTGTGGATTACCTATAGTTTTTAGATAGTATGCTTGATAAGGAAAAGGTTTTTTTAAAACTCTTCATTAAGGTATGATTAACATAACAAAAACTTTAGATATTTATGTATTCAACTTGATATATTTGGATGTAAGTATACACCAAGAAACCATCACTGCAATCAATGTCATAAATTTATTCATTATTTCGAAAAGTTTTATCCTGCCCCTTTGTTTTTGTTTTTTGTATTGTTTTATTTTGCTTTCATTTGTAGTAAGGCCATTTAATGTAAGATCTATCCTCTTAGCAAAATTTTAAGTATGCAATACAGTTTTATTAATTATAGGTCTTATGCTTTTTAGCAGATCTCCAGAAATTGTGCATAACTGAAACTTTTTATTATTTGACCAATACCTTCCATTATCCCCTTGCCCCAAGCCCTGGCAACTACCATTCTACTCCCTGTTTTTATATGTTTGACTATTTTAGAGCCCACATGTAAGTGAAATCATGCAATATTTGTCTTTCTGTGTGTGGTTTATTTTATTTAGCGTAACGTCCTCAAGGTTCATTCATGTTGTCTCAAGTAGCAGGATTCCATCCCTTTTAAAGGCTATACAGTATTCCATTATCTGTATATTCCACATGCTCTTTACCCATTTATTCATCAGTGGATATTTGGATTGTTTCCATATGCTGGATATAGTGAATAATGCTGCAGTGAACATGGAAATGCAGATATATATTTGAGACATAGATTTTTTTCCTTTGAATATATACCCATAAGTGTGATTGCTAGATCATATGGCAATTTTATTTTTAACTTTTTGAGAAACCTCAATACTGTTTTTCATACTGGCTATACTAATTCACATTCTTGCCAAAAGTGTACAGGGTTTTTCTCCATCTCTTTGCCAATATTTGTTCTTTGTTTTTTGATAATAGCCATCCCAGCAGGTGAGGTGATACCTAATTGTGGTATTGATTTGCATTCCCTTTATGATTATTGATGTTGAGCACTTTTTCATATACCTGTTGGCCATTTCTATGTCTTCTTTAGAGAAATGTCTATTCAGAGCCTTTGCTTATTTTAAACTGGGTTATTTATTTCTTGCTATTGAGTTGTTGAGATGCTTATATATTTTGGATATTAACCCAAATTAGATTTATGGCCTGCAAATGTTTTCTTCTATGACACAGGTTGCCTTCTCACTCTGTTAATTATTCTTTTGCCTTGTAAAAGCTGTTTAGTTGCATGTAATCTCATTAATCTATTTTTGCTTTTGTAAACTGCACTATTGGCATCATATCCAAGAAAACATTGCCCAGTCCAACACCAGATTTTACATTTACGTCTTTGATCCATATTGAGTTGATTTTTGTATATGTTGTGAGATAAGTGCCTAATTTTATTCTTTTGCATGTAAATATCTATTTCCCTAGCGCCATTTATTAAAGAAACTATCGTTTCCCTATTGTGTAATTTTGGCACCCCTGTTGAAGATCAGTTGACCAATGTATGAGTTATTTATGAGCTCTCTATTCTGTTCCATTGATCTCTATGTCTGATTTTATGCCAGCACCATGCTGTTTTGTTTACTGTATCTTTTCAGTATGTTTTGAAGTCAGAGATTGTGATAGCTCCAGCTTTGTTCTTGTTCAAAATTGCTTTGGCCAGTCAGGTTTTTGTTTGTTTGTTTTGTGGCTCCAAATGAATTTTAGAATTATTCTTTCTATTTCTATAAAAAATAGCAATGAGATTTTGATAGAGATTGTATTGAATCTATAGATTCCTTTGGGGATTATGGACATTTTAACAATATTAATTCTTCCAATCTATGAGCACAGGATATCTTTCCATTTATTTCTGTCTTTCTAAAAATCTTTGTTAAATGTGTGTATTTTTCAATGCACAGGATTTCACCTCTTTGCTTAAATTAATTCCTAAGTATCTTAGTCTTTTTGACGCCATTGTGAATGGATTTTTTTTTCCCTATTTCTTCTTAGATAGGTTAGAGTATAGAAATGTAACTGATTGTTTTGTTGATCCTGTATCTTGAAACTTCACTGAATCCACACATTGTGTGTGTGTGTGAGTAGTCTTTAGTATTTTCTATGTATCAGATCATATCATCTGCCAAAAGATAATAGTTTTGCTTCTTTTTTAATTTGAATGCCTTTAATTTTTTTTTCTTAATTTGGCTGAGATTTCTAGTACTGTATGAATAGGACAGGCAAGAGTGGGCATCCTGTCTTGTTCTGGATCTTAGAGGAAATTTTTCAGTTTTCACCATTGAGTATGACATTAGCTGGGTTTTTCACTTTCTTATATGAGGTAAGTTCTGAATATAGCTAATTTATTGAGCATTTTTATCCTGAAATAGTAAATGGAATTTTGTCAAAGCTTTTCTGCATTTATTGAAATAACTATATGATTTTTATCCATTCTGTTAATATGGTGGGTCACATTGATCGATTTGTGCATATCACAAATCAATTACCTTGCACCTAGGGATAAGCTTACTTACTCATGGTATATTATCCTTTTAATGTGATTTTGAATTCTGTTTGCTAGTATTTTTTTTTTTTAAAGATTTTATTTATTTATTCATGAGAGACAGAGAGAGAGGCAGAGGGAGAAGCAGGCTCCCAAGGAGCAGGGAGCCCGATGCGGGACTCGATCCCAGGACGCTGGGATCATGACCTGAGCCGAAGGCAGATGCTTAACCATCTGAGCCACCCAGGCGCCCTGTTTGCTAGTATTTTGTTGAGAATTTTTGCATCTATGTTCATCACAGATATCAGCCTGTAGTCTTTTGTTTTCTTTTGTTGTGGTCACTTTGTTTGGCCTTGATATTAGGGTGATGCTGACCTCATAGATGAGTTTGGAAGTATTCCCTCTTCTTATATTTTTAGAAGAGTTTAAGAATTTTTATTAATTCTTCTTTTGGCAATAGAATTTAACAATGAAGCCATGTAGTCCTGGGCTTTTCTTCGTTGGGAGTTTTTTGATTCAATCTTCTTATGTGTTATTGCTCTGTTCAGGCTTTCAATTTCTTTTTTATTCCAAATTGGTAGGTTGTATGTTTCTAGGAATGTATCCACTTCTAAGCTGTCCAATTTGTTGGTGTATATTTGTTCATAAGAGTCCTTTATATTCTTTTTATTTCTATGGATCAGTTGCAATGTCTCCTCCTTCATTTCTGATTTTGAGTTTTCTCTCTTTTTTCTTAGTCTAGCTAAAGTTTGTCTATTTTTCCCCCAGAAAAACAACTCTTATTTCATCAATTTTTAATGTTTTTCCCTTCTTATACTGCTTCTGTCTCATTCCATAAGTTTTAGTATGTTGTGTTTTCATTTTCATTTGTCTCAAGTTATTTTTCTGATTTCCAACTTAATTTCTAATCTGATCCAGTAGTTGTTTAAGAGTATGTTGCTCAGTTTCCATGTTGGAAAAGATACTTGGAATGATTTCAATCTTGTTAATTTTGTTAAGACTTGTTTTGCAACCCAACATGTGGCTTATCCTGGTGACTATTTTATGTGCACTTGAAAACAAGTATTCTGCTGCTACTATATAGAATGTTATGTATATATCTGTTAGGTCCATTTGTTCTATAGTGTTATTCAAGACTGCTGTTCCCTTACTGATTTCCTATCCAGATGATTTATCCATTATAGAGAGCAGAGTATTGAAGTCTCCTGCTATTATTGTATTGCTGTCTATTTCTGCCTTCAGATCTGCCAGTGTTTTTTTTATATATTTAGGTGCTTTGATGCTGAGTTCGTATATATTTATAACTTATATTTTCCTGTTGAATTGATTCTTTTTTCATTATATAATGACCTTCTTGTCTCTTGTGACAGTTGTCGACTTAAAGTCTATTTTGTCTGAAATAAGTATAGCCACCTTGTTCTTTTTTGGTTACCATTTGAATGGAATATCTTACCCCGCCCCCCCCAACACACACAGAGCCCTGCCTTCACTTAGGCTTATGTATGTCTTAAATCTAAAATAAATCTCGAGTGACATCAGCAAGATGGCCAAATAATTCATCCCCCTCTCATATCCCCTCTCAACAACAATTTGACATCCATCCACAGACAAAAGTGTCTTTGAGGGAACTTAGGGACACAGGTAGGAAAGTGAAACCCTGGAGCAGCCCAAAACTCACTGCCATGGTTCAGGAGCCCCTGGAGATAAGCCCACCAAGCTCAACCAAACTATAAATCCTGAAAGGAACCTGTAACAGAACTCCAGCCCACCCCAGCCATAGTCTGCAAACAATCCTGCTGGCACGGTGACCTAAAAGGAGACACTTCCATCTGCATCCCTGAAGATCCTAAAAATGACCTATAGTTTGTCCCAGCCCCCTTATGGCCACAATATGTCAGGAGTCCTGAGGGTTGAAAATCCCAGTGGAAGACACTCTCATGTGTCCCCAGAGATCCTCTAAGGGCTCTTTACCCCACTCCAGCCACTCCCAGACATAGCCCATAGGAATACTGTTAGCCAAGGAACCTAGCAGGGAACACTTCTGTCTACATCCCCAAAGATCCTGAAAGAGCCCTATAATCAGTGCCAACCTCTTACCAGCCATAGTCCACACGCAGCCCTGCAGTCACAGAGATCCTGCAATAAATGCTCACATATGCACACTAGGATATCAAAAAAGAGTCCAGGGCGCCTGGGTGGCTCAGTTGGTTAAGCGACTGCCTTCAGCTCAGGTCATGATCCTGGAGTCCCTGGATCGAGTCCCGCATTGGGCTCCCTGCTCGGCAGGGAGTCTGCTTCTCCCTCTCCCACTCCCCCTGCTTGTGTTCCCTCTCTCACTGTGTCTTTCTCTGTCAAATAAATAAATAAAATCTTTAAAAAAAAAAAAGAGTCCAATACTTGGCTCCAGCCCCTCTGACCAGTTTTAGGGAGCAGTCTAGTCAACTAAGGGTCCTAGTGGTAGACATGGGCATTTATACCTTCAGAACCCGATCTGCAGACCTCAGTATTGGCATTGGAACCTGAAATAGCACTAGGGTTTGGTTTTAGGCCCCTCTCAGCCACAGTGCGGGGCAAGTTCTGTCCACCTAGAAGCCCATACAGTGATCAGGAAGAAGCTCTCCCAGGACCTGGCAGAAGCCACAACATCTGCATATCTGGCAATAAGCCTGTTGGTTGAAGACCCAACTGTGGACCCTAAAGAGATCCTTGTCCCAGTGCCATTCTATTGAATAAGATACTGGAAGCAGTTCCATCCACCCAGGGCACCAGAGAGAATCCATACCTGCTCTAGCCTCTAGTAACAAGTATGCCAATCCTAGATCCCATTGCAGACCCAGGGCAGCCCCAAAACTGGCTCCAACTCAGCTTGACTATGATTCTGGAGGAAAAAAAAGAATGAAAAAATGAAAAAGGGATGAATGAATTATGGGACAACATCAAGCAAACAAACATTCATATCATAAAGTTCCAGATGGAGAAGAAAGAGCAAAAAGGGCTAAAAGCTTATTTTAGGTAATAATAGCTGGAAACTTCTTAAGTCTTTTTTTTTTTTTTAAAGATTTTATTTATTTATTTGAGACAGAGAGAATGAAAGACAGAGAGCATGAGAGGGGGGAGGGTCAGAGGGAGAAGCAGACTCCCTGCTGAGCAGGGAGCCCGATGCGGGACTCAATCCCGGGACTCCAGGATCATGACCTGAGCCGAAGGCAGTCACTTAACCAACTGAGCCACCCAGGTGCCACAAACTTCTTAAGTCTTGAGAGAAACATGCACATCCAGATACAGAACACTAAAAGGACTCTGAGCAAGATCAATACAATTAAACATCAAAAACAAAGAGACAACTTTGTAAACAGCAAGAGAAAAAATACTTATCATATATAAGGGAACTTCCATTAGGCTATTTTTCTGCAAAAACCTTGCAGGCACAGAGGGAATAGATAATGTATTAAAAGTGCTTTAAAAAATACCACCTTGGGGGTGCCTGGTTGGCACAATTGGTTAAGCATTCACCTCTTAATTTTGTCTCAGATCATGATTTCAGGGTTGTGAGACTGAGCTACACATCAGGCTCTGCACTTAGCGCAGAGTCTGCTGAAGATTCTCTCTCCCTCTCCCTTTGCCCCTCCTGCTCATACTCTCTCTCCTTCCCTCTCTCTCTCAAATAAATAAATAAATCTTAAAAAAAATACCACCCTGGATTACTATACCCATCAAAACTGTCCTTCAGAAATTAAGGGAGAGGCATTTTCAGGTAAACAAATCTAAGGGAGGTCATCACCATTGGACTTGCCTTCTAAGAAATGTTAACAGCAGTTCTTGAAGTTGAAATGAAAGGATACTAGTAATAACAGGAAAACATATAAAAGCATAAAACTATAAAGTAAAGACAAATATTTGGTCAATTCAGAATATGCTAATGCTGTATGATGGTATGAAAGTTAAGCAATAATATTAAAAATAACTTTTGCTAAAATAATTTGATAATAAATGCACAATATAAAATTATGTAAAGTCTGACATCAATAGCATAAAATATGGATGTTGGAAAAGTAAAAGTGTAGAGTTTTTGTATGCAATCAAGGGTAAGTTGTCATAAACTTAAAATAGACTGCTATATCAATACAATATGAAAGCCTCATGGTAATTACAAGAAAAAACCTATGGTAGATATACAACATTCAAGAGAAAGGAATTAAAACATACTGTATATTAAAAAAAAATCACAAAGAAACAGCAACAGAGGCAGAAGGGAAGAAAGAAACTTAAAAAACACAAATAAACAATTAACAAAATGGCAATAGTATGTCCTAACCTATCAATAATTACTTTATACATAAATAGACAAAATTCTTGATCAAAAGGCATGGAGTGGCTGAATGGACAAAACAAAACAAAACAAAAAAACAAGATCAAACTATATGCTGTCTGCAAGAGACTCACTTAAGCTTAAGGGACACATAGACGAAAAGTGAAGAGATGGAAAGAGATATTCCACACAAATGAAAATAAAAAGAACAAGAGTGGCTACACGTATATTAAATAAAATAGGCTTTATGCAAAATTGGTCACAAGAGACAATGAAAGTCACCATATAGTAACAAAGGTGTCAGTTCATCAAGAGGATATAAAAATTGTAAAAATATATGTAGTTAACATATCTAGATATCTAAAGCAAATATTAACAGAAATGAAGAGAGAAATAGACAACAATACAGTAATAGTAGGGGACTTCACTATCCCACTCTCAACGTGGAATATAACACCCAAAGTTAATAAGGAAACAACACACCTGAATAACACCATGGACCAAATGGACCTAACAGACATATACAGAACATTTGATCCAACATCAGCAGAAAACACTCTTCTCAAGCACACAGGGAACATTCTCAAGGAGAGATCAAATGCTAGACCACAAAACAAGCCTTAACAAATATGAGATTGAAATAATATCAAGTGTCTTTTCTAAATACAATGGTATGAAACTAGAAATCAATAACAGGAGGAAAATGGAAGCATTCAGAAATGCAATGAAATTAACACATTCCTCAACAACCAATGGGTCAAAGAAGAAATAAAAGGAAAATCAGAAAGAATCTTGACACTACTGAAAATAAAACAACATTCCAAACATTATGGGATGCAGCCAAAGCAATTCGAAGAGGAAAATTTATAGCAAAATAGATAGCAGATAAACAGCTTAAGTTTATATATAAAGGAATTAGAAAATTAGGAACAGTCTCAGTCCAAAGTTAACAGCATGAAAAATATAATAAAGATTAGAGCAGAAATAAATAAAATAGAGACTAGAAACATAATAGAAGAAAAACCATTGAAGCTAAGATTTGGTTTTTGAAAGATAAACATATTAGACAAAACTTTAGCTACATTAAACAAGGAAAAAAGAAGATTCAAACAAGGAAAATTAGAAACGAAAGAGGAGAAATTACAACTCACATCATAGATATACAAAGGAACATAAGAGGCTACTAGGAACACCAACAAATCAGATAACATGGAAGAAATGAATAAATACTAGAAACGTATAACCTACCAAGAAAAAATAATTAAGAAACAGGAAATCTGAACAGATCACTAATGAGTAAGGAGACTGAAACAGTAACCAAAAACCTCCCAATAACAACAAAAAGCCCAGGACCAGATGATTTCACTATGATTTCTACAGTACATTTAAGGAAAAATTAACACCAATCCATGTCAAACTCTTCCAAAATATGAAGAGGAGGGAACACTCTAAACTTATAGGGCCAGGTTTACCCTGATTCCAAAGCCAGATAAGGATGCTACAAGAATAGAAAACTACACACCAGTATCCTTGGTGAATATAGGTGAAAAAATTCTCAATAAAATATTAGTAAACCTACTTTTCAACAGAACATTAACAGGATCATACATCAGGTGCCTGGGTGGCTCAATCCATTAAGCATCTGCCTTCGGCTCAGGTCATGATCCCAGGTTCCTGGGATCAAGTCCCGCATTGGGCTCCCTGCTCAGCGGGGAGTCTGTTTCTCCCTCTCCCTCTGCATGCTGCCCTGCTTGTGCTCTCTCTCTTTCTATCTCTCTCTCTCTCTAATAAATAAATAAATAATCTTTTTTTTAAAAAAAAAGGATCATGCATCATGATCAACTGGGAGTTATCCCTGGGAGGCAAAGATGGTTCAACACATGCAAATCAAAAAATGTGATATGCCATATTAATAGAATAAAGTGTAAAAATTGCAGGATCCTCTCAATAAACACATCAAAGAATGTTGATTCTTGTTTTAACAAGTAGACTCCTTGACTGGTCTCAAATTCCAAACTGTTTCCTCTGCAATAGGCAGCAGATGAAATCTCCAGTCCACAGTGTTTCCAACTTCCCAGCTCTCCCTTCCCACTGGACTTGCTGAAGTCTTCCCCACACATATACAGTTCAAAAACTAGCCATGCTTTGGGATGGAGTTTCAGATTTTGGGGTTTCCCTACTGCATAGCTGCCTCCTTTATAAGACTTCACCTCACTTTCCAGCCACTATGGCTCTCCTGGACTCTATCTTCTGACTCTGAAAGCTGGTGAAATTGAAATTTTCCTTTTGTGTTTTACCAACCTCATGTCTGTCTTGTAGCTTGGGAAGTGCCTTCAGGAGGAAAATAAACCTTCATGAACACAAAGTATCACTCACTGCAATTCCCCTTTTTAATATTTTGTTTGCTTTCCCATTGTTCCCCTGCATTTATTCATTCTTCAATTGCTGCAAATACTTTTAAAAAGAATATGTTTCCAGCAGAGTCTGGGTGGCTCAGTCAGTTGAGCTTTTGCTTTTGGCTCAGGTCATGATCCTGGGGTCTTGGGATTGAGGCCCGCATCACCTAGGGCTCCCTGGCTGTGCTCTCTCTGTCAAATAAATAAATAAAATCTTAAAAAAATATTCCAGATTTTTATCTGTTGGAGAGTTAGTAATATAAAAGTTTTCCCACCATATCCAGAAGTGAATCCCCCATCTAGTAATTTTTATTTTTATTTATTTTTTTTAAAGATTTTATTTATTTGACAGAGAGAGACACAGTGAGAGAGGGAACACAAGCAGGGGGAGTGGGAGAGGGAGAAGCAGGCTTCCCACGGAGCAGGGAGCCCGACGCGGGGCTCGATCCCAGGACCCTGGGATCATGACCTGAGCCGAAGGCAGACACTTAACGAATGAGCCACCCAGGCGCCCCTAGTAATTTTTAGTCTTTGTTCATTGTTTCAAATTGCTTCAAACTCTTCTTGTAATACAAAAAGTAAGTACATGTGTGAATGTCTTCTGCCTACACACATACAATACATATCCGCAAATAAGAGCTATTTGTTAAGTATTTCACATGTATTATTTTGTAAATAGAATAGTTTATGGTTTTAAACAACATTTTGCAAAATGTTTAATGATGATCTTTTATTGACAGATAACAGAGAACAGAATTTATTTTAGAACAAATGAACTAGATCTTCAAGGTCACTATTACATAACAGAAATAGCATTCAAAACACATCTAACTGACAAAATCCTCTATCCATACAAGTATTAATCGAGATTGTTATACTTCATAGGTAAGAAAAAAATAGACAATCTCAAATATACGTATAGTTAATACTTAGACATGTTTACAGATTGTCTTAATGTTTCTTTGGTTTATTTTCATGGATCATGTAGTAATAATAAATATGTCTGAAAAATACTGTGATAATCTGTTGAGAGCTTAAATTCGATAATGTAAACTTTTTTAACTAAAAAAAAAGTCTTTCTCAAAATAAATTTCAATTGTCTATTTTAAAGAAAAATAACCTTATCATCCATTCTAAAAAGTAAAGTCAGCTCTAGAGTGGCTTTAGTGATTCAAAGGATCCTATAAAGACCTGTATTATTGTCTTTATTAAATAAATGCCCCACTTTTCTCAGAGGACTTGACCAAATGAAACGGAAATATTTTTCTAAGAGGACTAGAAATTCAAAATCCACACAACATATTCCACATATTGGGGACAGGGCCCAAGTCTTTTATATCTGAGTCCCCAAGGTTGGCATATTGCCTAGAATTTGTTAGCAGTTGTGTTGTATGAATAAAAATGATTGTTAATAGCTGAAATGGAAATTAATCCCTGTGGTAATTCCGGGATACATTGGAGCTCATTTTTCAGCACTGTTCTATTCACCACATAGACCCTGGGAATTTCTGTGCTGCTGAAGTATAGGATTTGTGGTTAGCAGGACACCAAAAAGCTGAGTTTGGTTTAAGTGGCTTATACTTTGAGTTATTATACACTCTAACAGCTCCACTTTAAATAATATATATTGTGAAATCACAAATGAGGGAAAACAAATGATGAAATGGTAAAGGATCTTCATGGAATGGTTTGCTTTTGTTTATGTTTTGTTCTATAAATTACAAAGAGTCAATAGCATGTAAGTTATGACTATGGACCTAGTACAAAGACATTACAAAGAATAGTTACTACTCAGCTTTCATTTCAACTACTATTTGGATATAAGGACACCTTTGAGATGCTATTCCCTTAAACTCCACAAATCTAACTGTCATAAAAGGAAATAGAAGCTGGGGTGCCTGGGTAGCTCAGTCAGTTAAGCCTCCACTCTTGGTTTGGCTCAGGTCCTGATCTCATGGGTCTTGAAATCAAGCCCTCCACCCCGCTCCCCGGTCAGTGGAGAGTCTGCTTGAAGATTCTCTCCCTCTGCCTCTCTGCCCCTCCATCTCCACCCCTCATGCTCTCTCGCTCTCTCAAATAAATAAATATTTTTTTAAAAAAGGAAATAGAAGCTGATGACTGAACTCAATTATTTACTATTTATCAAGGATAAATAAGAATTATTTGATTTTTAAAAGTTTAGAAATGTGTCGATGTGTAAAGATAAGAAAGATGATGGCTAAAAACAAGTGCCCTGCATTGCAGCAAATGACTACTGGTTCAGAAACTACTCATCTCTTTTACACTTCTTTATATCCAATCCTAAATGAGCATGGGAACATAATGAGATATGCAAGAGAGAGATCAATCAGGGAACATTTTCAGCCATACCAAGAGTGAAGTTCAGAATTCTAAGATCTTTCAAACACAGCCTGCTCTCTAGAATTTAACAACTAACTCTGGGCTGCTTAAGAACATGAAGCAAACTGCTCAAAAGAATAGAAGCTGAAGAACAGACACAAAAAACATCTATTTTGTGATATACTTGGAAACATACACAGATGGGAGCATTTGTGTTTAATACTTCTATTCTCTAGTGTTAAATAAGCCATGTTCATTTTGAGAAGTAGCTTATTAAGGGATCTGTTTTGCTTTTAGAGACATGGCTGTTCTATGTCAACTGATGACCTCGGTCTCACCTTTTAGAAGTCCGCTGATTGAAACACCTCTCCTCCATTTCCTACAATAAAAATAACAAAAACATACTTCTCATACAAAGGTACCCTAACTGCTGTTTTTTCCCATGCATACACTTTAGGAATGTCATAGTATTCTCAAGGGAATATTATATTAAAATTACTATATTTTAAATGAGTCTTAATTTTAATGTTGGAAATCATTAGTAATTCTAATTGCAAAATATCAACAGAGTAAGATCATACTGACTTAATCTGCCTCTCTTCCACCTGGTGTATTTCCAGCTCCATTTCCTACTGTGGCATATATTTCTGATTGAAATCACCTATGCATTGGTATAAACAGATACAGATTTCTTTGGTTGTTTATAGTTGCTTTATTATAAGCTGACATTTATAGTCCAAAGCATTAGAGATAAAGATGTTTTCTATAAAATACAAAAAAAAAAAATTACAATTGACATGAGAAATCCCAAAGTTGTTTTTTTTTTCTGTTAGAATATTTGCTTTCTGTGATAGAATCATCAAGTATACTGAGAGATACATACATATATATTTATACATATTCATAAATATGTACACACACATACACATGCTTAGAAGAGAGTATAAGTCATTTTTAAGTGAGTAAAAAATACTAAAGTATATCTCTATGGTAATATTATCCATTGCTTACATTAAAACATTTCTATATCCCCTGATAACCAACAAGACTTCCCTCAAATAAGATCCTATAAACTTCCCATTCACATTACTTATGTAAAATAGAAAATGTGAAAAAAATCCTTAAAATAAAGTTTAAAAAGTTTAAAACCCAGAATTTACTTCTGAACACTTCTTTGATGTTACCCTAATTAGTAGATCATTTTATTGTCTCACTACCAATTGTAGAAAGACCAAGATAGGCCTGTAAGAATTAGAAGTGAGCACACACATTTCTCTATATCTTCTTCAGAATCAATGTAAATTATAGTAAACCAATTAAAAATTAAAATTAAAATGTAACTCTAAGTTTGTAGGTAGATAAGCAAAGATACAGGAGAGGGAACATAGTAGATAAAAGAGTTCAGCAATTTCCTGGAAGGTAGGAAGGCTGTGGAAGTCTGTTTAATGGATGCTTCTGTGGGAGAAAATACCAGATTATCCAATTAAAAATGAGAGCCAATCTGACAAGCATAAATCCACACACCTTCAACTCAGGGCTGGAAGGTGTAAGAGAGGACAGGAGCTCAAAGAAGGGCCAAAGGGGGCGAATTAATTGCCTGTTCCATGGACACAGTGACTTTTTGACTCCTAATTTAAAGGTAAATGATACTATCTAAAAAATAAATAAATTAGGAGGACAGAGACAGGAATAGATGTGCACTGTGACAGAAACGAATCTTCATTCTTTTGAGTAGGGAATAAGTGGAAATATCTTTGGCTGAGACATAAAAAGAGTAGAATAACATACCATTTGAAGATAGTTAAAGGGAAGAATTAATAGTACATGATAATAAATATTAATTAACAAGAGCAGATATCATTTACTGAATGCTTATTAACTGCCAAGCATAATCTTAACTGCTGTATATGAAGTGATGTCTCACAACACTGCTTTCAGATGAGAAAAACAGACATGAGAGATCAAGTAACTTGTTTAAGATCTCACAGAGCAAGTGGTGGAATTGGTAGTGGTGGAAGTTGGTGCCTAGGAAATAGGAAGTGGCAGAATTTGGTACCTAGGAAAGCTTATTCCAGAGAACTTGCACTTAACTAACAGAGTCACAAGAGTTAACTCTCTCCCAGCTATGAGAAATTTAGATGAATATGATAACATTTTATAAGCAGCAATTCCTTTGCTTTTATTTAAAGCCTCCATATATCTGGATAATGGGCTGCATGCATATTATCACTCTTCCATATACTCACTCTGGTCTAAACTGCCTCATTTATAAAATTGGGGGAGTAACTATTGCTTAAGATTATTAGAAAATTAGGTGGATTAATATATGCTTAAGTAATGTGTGACACAGGGATATTGATGGTGTCATTTTTTATTACAATGAATATTACTACTAGCCAATTCTTTCACCTACTGTTAAATCTGTTCCAATGCTGGAGGAAACATCTGCAGTATTTAACTCATTCTGATGTAATGCCTATCTCCTTTTGGCCTCGTATTAAGTACAACTCTTGTTTCATGTGCCGTCCAAAAACCACCTTTCATGCAAGATGTGAATCAACTATTCCCTGTAATTCCCTAGGCCCTTATATTTTTGTTGTTTGCTCTCCATTTCCTTGCATACTTGGAGTATATGGCACCACGTGCTCAAATACCCAGGTCTAGTGTATGGTAAAAAGCCAGTCTCTCTTAGAGTTACATAAAAATGTACAAAACCAGGCTCAGGTCTTAGAATCCAAAA
Organism: Leptonychotes weddellii; assembly: GCF_054177405.1. Classification (NCBI taxonomy): domain Eukaryota; kingdom Metazoa; phylum Chordata; class Mammalia; order Carnivora; family Phocidae; genus Leptonychotes; species Leptonychotes weddellii. The sequence goes on from NC_138371.1 coordinate 130,897,209, forward strand.
TAAATTCAATAAATCACACTTAACAAAGAGAAGGAGTTATGATATTAAGCCATATAAGAATAGTCATAAAGGAAGCCAATGAGGAAGAGGACTCAAAGCAGATTTGGGAAAGCAAACTAGCCTCAACCTAGAACTTGAAATTCAGGAAGCTGTGTTGGGTGATTTATCTGGCTCTTGCAATGGATGTCATGGGCACATAAAAGGAGATATAGATATGGTGGCAGAATAGATGCTTTTGAAATAATAATTTCTGTCATATAATTGAATCAATATAAATATATGCACTTACCTGTATTTCCAATTCTACTGTTTCTATTTCAAGGACAAAACTGTGTTTAATGACTTTTATATCCTTCTACTAAGATAGTAGAGAACATAAAAAAGTGGAAGTCTCTTGAAGGATTTAACTATACAATTGGATGGATGGGGGATGGTGGATGGATTTCAATTCTAAAAGTATACAATTACTTTTGGAGAAATAAGGGACAAACGACATCATCAAATTACTGAACAACCTAAAAAGTTGTGATCTCAAAAATTTCTCTACATATTTATCTTCTTAAACAATTTTATTGGTATAGTTTACTCCAAAAGAACATTAATAAATGTATGTGGGTCAGCTTTTATATTAGTCATCCAGAAATCATGTTTAGAAATGGTCTCATGTGTGCTATGCTAGAAAAAAATAATATTTGTCCTTTAGAACCATTTTGTAAGAAGATGTAAATCCCTTTCAATCATTTTGTACAAATCTAATCATTAGCATTTGTGCTGTTTATGATAATACAGGACAAATATAATAATTATTTTTTATCTAGGATTCCAGTGATGATGATGGTGGTAGCAACAAGAATAATGAAAGGTAACATTGATCATTGATTATGGGCAAGGGAATAATCTATTTTATTTTCAGCCACCAGATGGGGTACTCTTATTACTTCTATTTTATATACTAGATGACTGACTTTCAGTGTTTAGGTAATTTCCCAGTATCATAGTGGAATGTACATTCTTAAGGTGGGAGGAGATTTTTTTTTTAATTCACTCTTGCATCATAAATGCCTAGCATAGTGTCTGAGCATAGTAGATTCATAACATAATTTATTGATTAAATGAATACAAAACATGGCACTATTGCTACTGAATGTTATTTTGTTTTGTTTTGTTTTGTTTTACTTTAATTTTGCTCTTAACTTCTATGACATACTGCTTCTCATTACCATAAAAGACTAGCTTAATCCAAGTATGGATTTGTTTATGTTTATTTGGAAGTATATTTCAGGGATTGGTATGGCTTGAAAATCTACCTATATGTAGAAAATTATATGTCACTTTTCATTCATCCTTTGAATGATTCTGTCTGTCATCCTCTTTTATAGAAAGCAATTATGATATCTTTTTAAGGTGGCTTTCTATACTATTGTCTACATTTACTAAGTACCCAACTTTGAAAATTCATCCCCTTTCTGAAATTAGTTCTCTAAATCTTCAAAACATAGATGAATTCACAGATGAATTCTTATTTGTTCGTTGATAGAACCAGTGACAACATGTACTTATCTAAATGAGTTAATCTTTGTCAAGGGCTTTGGAAAGGTCTTTATTAAAGCATAAACCTAACTAATTCTAATGACTTCTTCTGGATAAACCATGTACAACAGGTTTACCAATGCTTTGCGATCAATTAATTGGTCATTAAGATGATCTTATAAAGAATAACCTGAATAATGTAAGTTGAGCCCAACACATCTAAATTTCTGAAGTTAACCAAATGTAGTACATGAAAGCTTCCATCATGCAAGGGACAACTCCATGACCCGGTTTGCAGCATTTCATGGCATATATTTTCCACTTTACTTTTACTTCCTTTCTTTCTTTCCTTTTTTTTTTTTTTTTAACATTTCAGTGCTATCCAACTTTGTAAACTAAGAATTCTTCTTAGGTTTTTCATTTCTGGTGCCAAAACAACAAAGCTTCCATTCAAAGTGAAGTATCAAAACTCCATGACTTTTGCACTAGATCTCAATTTCACAAGGCAGTGAGCAAAAGCACAGTAGGATAGAGTTTTGCATGCACTGTCATTCTTGTGGTTTCAGATGTGGTGGTCAGCAGGACTGTAACATTAAAAATGCAAGTTTCATTAATGATGGTCCATAAGGAAGAGGGATGAAAGGTTACTTTGAATTGTCTTTGAAGACTATATAGATAGTGAAATAGCCTTTGATACCAGAAATCAGCACTAGTCTACTCAAATCAAGGACATCTATCCTCCAAAACAGGAGAGAACAAAAAATAGATATTGATGAGTAGCTCAAGCAGGGCAGAAAGATGAAAAAATAGTTATTGCTCAGGTGTTTAGATAGCTATGGGAAAGAGTGAATAAAAGTGGACAATCCGTCCTTTGGAAAAACATGAAACAGTGGATATTCTTTACTTGTCAAATGTGAAAGGATTGAAAAAATTGTTAAATGTGCCTTCTGGCTAGTTTGCTGGCAAATACAAGCTGTTCTCCCCAGATATCCACAGTTACGTGTTTCTTTTACTAAACTCACTAAAGTATTTGCCACTTAACAATTTCCTTATTCAATTTGGCTGGAAGGATATTCATTAAAAAGAGTCAGGTAACATGAAACAGAAATCAAATTAGATAACATTCCCATATTCTAACATATATAAGCAAATTAGTTGGGATTGACCAGTTTGGTTTCTAAGTATCCTTAGACATAAAGAGAGACCTCCAGTGAAAGGTGAAATTTAATAAAGCTTTACATTTGACACATTGTATTAATATCATCTTGAGGAAATAATATTTTAATATTGCATTAATAATAGTTAACACACAGTCTATACTATATGTCAGGCTATTTTATTTATAGTAACACCTTTAGTTTTCACCATAACTCAGTGAGGTAGATACTCTTTAATCATCATTTTGGAGAAGAGGGAGTGAAACAAATTGGTCAAGTAATTTTTTTCCAAAACGTATAAAGAATAAAAGGAGAACTGGAATTTTAAATCAAGATGCCTTGATAAAAAATCTATGCTCTTTCCCAACATGTTATGCTCATTTTCTGTTCAGTGGATTTCTACAAACGCTTACAGCCTCACAAAACCTAGTCCTAAAAAAACAAAACACACACACACACATACACACACACGGACTAAAATAGTGTCATGTATTTGTTCATATACATGAGGACAATTTAAGGCTCTACTCTAAGTCCAAACTAATCATAATATCGATAACATTTAAATAACATGTGTGTCCTGATTAAACACCAATAATCATACTAATTTTTAAAATACATATACATACATAGGTATCTTTTAGATATTGCAACACAATATCTTAGTGCACTCTTCAATGGGAAAAGTTATCATAGCATGAAAAATACGTTGTAGAGTGTGCCCACTGTGGGGGATGCAGTCCTGAAATAGTGTCACGATAATGTGACACATGGACAGTGATGGCTATAATGTATTGATAATGCATTATATACATTCAACAAAATATTTTCATGCATGTTAGTGTTAACTGAAATAGAAAGTCAAATAGCTTTAAAAAATTGAAGACTGTGGTGAAAATTAGAGATGCACAAAAGTGAGATTTATATATTTAAAAAACCCTAAAGTCGAAGTATCAAATATGGTGAGGAGGACATCCATGGAGGGGGGCATTGCCCACAGTGGAAGTCAGAATGTATGCAGGGAGTAGAGGTATCTGTGCAGGGGGCATGTGCCTGTAGAGATGGAATATCGGTTAGATACATGCAATTAGGAAAACAAGTAAACGTAGGGGTGCCAGGCTGGCTCAGTCAGTGGAACATGTGACTTTTGATCTCAGGGGTGTGAGTTCAGGCACTACGTTGGGAATAGAGATTACTCAAAAATAAAATCTTAAAAAAAATAAAGACATTTAAAATAATAAAAGCAGTTTTCTTGAGTGGAGAAGGAAGTTAAAAATACAAAAAGTGAGAAAACTAGAATTAATCTTGTGGTGTTTGATTGGATACATCAGGGTGAAGACATGATTTCCAATAAATAGTTGGATAGATTAGATTAGATTAGATTAGATTAGATTAGACTGAGATTTAATTTTGTGTGTATATGACTGTATGTACATTCTTATGTATATTCTCTAGATCTATTCCCTGAGAAGGGCTATTAGTATTGACTCCTCGTTCACCATGAACATAACCAGAACATGTTCTTGACTTCTAAATACAGGCATACCACATTTTTTGCACTCTGCTGTATTACACTTTGTAGATATTGTAATTTTTTTACAAATTGAGGGTTTGTGGCAATGCTGCATCAAGCAAGTCTATTGGTGCCATTTTTCCAGTGGAATTTTCTCACTTTGTGTCTCTCTGCCACATTCTGGTACCTGGCAATATTTCAAACTTCCTCATTATTATATTTGAATTGCTGCAATCTCATAATGAAACTTAATGAATGAGGAGTTGCTTCTTATGGATTAGAAAAAGAAGTGGTTTCTTGAAATGGAATCTGCTCTTGGTGAAGATGCTCTAAAGACTGTTGAAATGACAACATAGGATTTAGAATATTATATAAACTTAGTTGATAAAGCAGCAGCAGGATTTGAGAGGATTGACTCCAATTTTGAAAGAAGTTCTATTGTGGGTAAAATGCTATCAAACAGCATCACATATTACAGAGAAATCGTTCATGAAAGGACGAGTCAATTGATGCGGCAAATCTCATTGTTTTATTTTAAGAAATTGCCAAAAACACCCCAACCTTCAGCAACCACCACCCTGATCTGTCAGTTGCCATCAACATTGAAGGAGGACCCTCCACCAGCAAAAATATTATGGCTTACTGAAAGCTCAGATGATAGTTAGCATTTGTTAGCAATTAAAGATTTTTAAGTTAAGGTATGTATGTTTGGTTTTTTAAGACATAATGCTATTGCATCTTTATTAGAGTATACTATAGTGTAAATGTAACTTTTATATGCAAAAGTTTGGGAAACCAAAAAATTCATTTGACTTGCTTTATTGCAATATTTGCTTTATTGCAGTGGTATTGAACCAAACCTACAATATATCTGAGATATACCTGTATTATTTCCCTCTAAAAGAAACCAAGGCTTCTTGTAGAAATGGTTGATTCTAATTTTGGCTCATGGAAAGTACAAAATGAATCTAAAACATCTTGTTGTCCATGAAAATAAAGTGGTCAAAGAATTATGGGGACATGTCAAAAGAACACAGGAGCCAACTTGCGAGAGCTTCTCCCCCTGACCAATCCAGGAATAATTTTAACATCAAACTAAATAATGATATTAAAAGATCTCAATGCATTTAATAAAATAGAAAACCATGGGTTTTATACAGATATCAATAGATTAATAATAAGTTGAAAGTATGACTAGGAATGGAAAATGTATAAGGTATGAATGTAACTTCTCCCTGAGTACATATTAATTTAAAAGTGGAAAACATCAATGACATGATAGAAAAGCCTGACAAACACCACCATAAGCAAGTGATTAAGATGAACACCATCAGTAACTGGAGACAAATTAAAATCTTATGATACTTGATCAGGTGCAATACAGGGAACACATTATTATTCCTGTGATATTCTTATCAAAGATGGAAAGCCTAAATCAAATCACAAGGAAATATTTGCTAATCCTGGAGTGAAGGCTGATCTATAAGATAATTGGCCTCTAATCTTCAAAAGTGTCAAATTCATTAAGAAAAAGAGACTGAAGACTGCTCCAGCTTGAAGGCGATTATAGAGACAAGAGAATTATTTCCTATGTATGAGTCTGAACTATATTATTTTTCTCTAAGAAACATTAGGATACCATTTGGCAAAACTTTAATGTAGCCTGAGGATTAGATGGTAGTAATGTATCAGTGTTAATTCACTGATATTGAAAACGGTATTGAAGAGTATTCTTGTTTATAATAAAAATCATATTAACAACAGGGGCTTGATATGGTATCAATTCTACAACTTACTGTCAAGTGGTTCAAGAAAATAAAAGTTCTTTGTGCTTTCCTAACTTCTGTAATTTTGTGTTAAAAAGATAGATTTGCAATCAATATGAATTTTTTTGTTTTATTTTCTAGAAATTGCCACAGTGGTAGCTTTTACTAACCATGATTCTACAAATGTACAAATAGTAACATTTAAAAGACATTGACAAGCAGATAAATTCTATTGAAGTTACCAAATACCTTTCAAGAGGGTTACTTGGTGGCTTTATATTTCTAGAATTACATGATACCCTCTAGATATAGATTCTGTCATACACATATTAGCACATCAATCAGGAATTATGTAAGACATTGACTGTGGCTTTCTCTAGTAAATATTCCCTGATCTGGCATTGGCCACGTGAGACACATTGCTAGGTATATATCTGCACTATTTTGTAATTTGCCTAACATGCTTATGATTTTTTAAAATAATTACTTTTCAGTTGTGTCCCTAACTAAAATGTTAGTTTCTTTTTTTTTTTTAGGTTATTTATTTATTTTTATTCTTATGTTAATCCTCATACATTACATCATTAGTTTTAGATGAAGTGTTCCATGACTCATTGTTTGTGCATAACACCCAGTGCTCCATGCAGAATGTGCCC
>NC_138371.1:130904330-130923284 GCF_054177405.1 Leptonychotes weddellii
CATTTCTAGAGATGTATCAACTACCAAAACTGAACCAGGATGAAATAGAAAACCTGAACAGACCTATAACCACTAAGGAAATTGAAGCAGTCATCAAAAATCTCCCAAAAAACAAAAGCCCAGGGCCAGATGGCTTCCCAGGGGAATTCTACCAAACATTTCAAGAAGAATTAATACCTATTCTTCTGAAACTGTTCCATAAAATGTTAGTTTCTTGAGGTTGGAGTATTGAATGATTGATGGACAATATTTCAGTGGATGTTTTATTATGTGTATTTCAAAATACATGTATAGTTATTAAAAATAAAGGCAAAAGGCTAGTATAGGGGTAAAGAATTCTACATTCACTTCTTGCTCCCCTATTTTTTATTCTTCCCAGGAAGAGGAGAGATTATTAAATTTGTCAGATTACAAGATATGTGTTTTGTTATTTTGATGTGGTTTGTTTTTCAAAATTTTAAATATATTCTAAATAGTTTTTCCCTAAGCAATTAAACAATTATATTCTGCTGAATGAATAGCAGTGGTTCCTTATCTGCTTCTCATAAGCCCAAGTCAACTTTCCATGTGGAATTGATTTCACTTTTGTTTTAAAGTTTCTATATTTGTTTTTCTCCATTTTTAAAAATAATATATTTATTCTACTTTTTCTTGATCTATCAATTAATTTCCTACTTTGATTATATTATCACACTTTATGTTGCACAGATATAGACGCCCCTTCTATTTTAATGATAGTTTTCAGTTCCTCCATTTATTACCATTATAAATGTAAGTAATACTACTGTGCTTTTATTTATTGTTCTAACAACTCTAGATATAGCCTCCTGCCCATTATAATTGTAAAACAAAATTATAGTTGACCCTTGAACAATGCAGGGACCAGAGTGCCAACCCCCCTCACAGTTGAAAGTCCATGTATAACATTACTTCCCCACAACTTTACTAATAGCCTACTGTTGACCAGAGGCTTTTCTGATAACATGAACAGTTGATTAACATATAATTTGCAGGGGTGCCTGGGTGGCTCAGATGGTTGGGCGTCTGCCTTCGGCTCAGGTCATGATCCTGGGGTCCTGGGATTGAGCCCCACATCGGGCTCCTGGCTCAGCGGGAAGCCTGCTTCTGCCTCTCCCACTGCTCATGCTCTCTCTCTGTGTCTCAAATGAATAAATAAAATCTTTAAAAAAAAACATATAATTTGCATATTATATGTCTTATATATTGTCTTCTTATAATAAAATGAGCTGGGGAAAAGAATGTTAAGAAGAAAATAATAACAAAGAGAAAATACATTTATAGTAATATACTGTAAAAAATCTGCTTGTAAGTGGACCCACGTTGTTCAAGGGCCAGATGTATTTGCATGCCTACACTTCTCAGCATAGCTCTACATCCTATAATCTCCCAACTACTATTATTTGTACTTCTACATATTCATGTTTAATAATTTTCTTTCTGTACACATAAATGAAGTCCCCTTTGTTTTGTCTGTTGTGAAAGTCAGAAACTCAAATGCCAAAAAGGCAATGTTGTAAACATACAGAACTGATTCAGGACAGAAATAAGAAAAAATTAACTATGAGAAATAAAACTCAACTTTTTGTTTCCTTATTATTATTATTATTGACATATACTATTATATATAAAAGATGTATTATTTTGCTTATATAATTTAAAAATATTAAAATTGTGTTATACATGATATTGAATGGTACATTTTACATTTCTTTTTTTTTTTTTTTTTAGATTTTATTTATTTGCGAGAGAGAGAATGAGAGACAGAGAGCATGAGAGGGAGGAGGGTCAGAGGGAGAAGCAGACTCCCTGCTGAGCAGGGAGCCTGATGCGGGACTCGATCCCGGGACTCCGGGATCATGACCTGAGCCAAAGGCAGTCGCTTAACCAACTGAGCCACCCAGGCGCCCCTACATTTTACATTTCATATTAAAAATAGACACATTTAAAGATAGCATATACTATTTTTCAAATCTATTATTTTTTATTTGGTTCTAGATACTTGGCACCTTTTCTTCTACACCAAGAAATAGCCATGTCATTCTTATACTTTGGGTCCTATTGTGCGGTAAGAAGTCAGCTTTGAATCATTTAACATGGAAAAATATTGAATTATATTCAGTTTTAGTAGAATACAGATGTTCACCATTGTAAGTGCTTCCAAAGATGGATATAATCTTTTCACAATGGTTTTTATATTTATGGTAACATGTCCCAAGGTATTTTTACTGTTCTAATATACCAGCATTACCATATTTAATTTTCAGTATCACATTTTATTGTAGTTCAATAACTTCTACTTGAAGTTCTTCATTCACACTATCAATATTCATTGAGAGAGGTGAATTGAAAAATGTTAGTTCATTTTCATAAAGTAGCAAATCAGAGAACATTTTCTAAAATTCAGTCTTTAATTCCACAGTTTATAAGAATGTAGCTCAGAGTATTACTTTCACTTCCAAAAACTTATATCTGCATAGGAAATTGGGTCAGATTATTTCTTATTACCAAATGAATTTCCCAAAGAAACCATTTTACTAAGAAGGAGCAAATTGAATTATATACTTTTGTATATATGCTTCGAAGTAATTACCAGGAAATGTCCAAACTGTTCAGATAGGTTTTATGTCAAAAAACAAACAAACAAAAAGCTAATTTTGGACCCCACCTTATCTTAAATCAAAGCATGATTTAGATGACAGGGACAACTTTATTTCTTTCAGTAGTCCAAAAAATGTCTTCAACATCATTTCAAATCACCATCCCATTTGTAATAATCAACCATGTTGTGCTTTTAACCATACCTAGAAAAGCATTAATATTACTGGAACACTTCAAAGGTCTGTAACACTATGTTAATTATTAAATTCAAAGATTTTTCATCCAAATTTTAACTTTCTTGCATTAAAGAATTACTTGTACATGGTGCAAATAATGTATTTAAACCTGAATTCTTGAAAAAAATGCTGCCACATTGTATTTAAGTATTTTTCACTAAAATTACATTATATTCCACAGCTGGAATACCATAGCTACACTGTCTGGTAACATAGTCACCAACCACATGTAGCTATTTAACTTTAAACTAATGTAAGTTAAATGAACATTTCAGTCACACTAGCCACACTTCAGAATGTTCAATAGCCACATGTGGTTAGTAGCAACCCTACTTCAGAGCACAGATGTAGAATATTTCCATTATCTCAGAAAGTTGTATGGTGAGGTGGTGATTCATAGCAGAGGATAGCAACCATTTTCTGTAGAGGGCCAGTTTCTAAACATTTTAGGCTTTGTGTGCTATAGGTTCTCTAATAGAATTAACTGAATTCTACTGCTGGAGTGGGAAAACTGCCATGGACAATAGATAAAGGAGTGTGGCTGTGTTCAAATAAAACTTTATTTACAAAAGTAAGTTTAGCCAGATTTGGCTTACGGAATTTTTTTTCTTACTCTTGATCTATACTAACATTTATTTTGATTATTCTACATAAGGATTTAAGTACTTTTCCAAATACATGTAAGTCATATCAGAATACTGAGTATTTTGAACATAATGTCCAAAGAATTTTTAACTGCATAAAATTGTTAATAATTAAATATTACAACATTGTAGTATTTTTTTATATCTGTGTAGTCATCAGCTGCAATAGGATATGCCTCAATTTCATTTTATCTTTTCCACAGAATTTCAGTAGGAAGTTTTTATTCATATTTTCCAAAGACAAAGGTTAGAGAGTTTGTAGTTGAATTCATATTAACAAATTTGTGATTGTATTTAAGGCAACTGGCTTTTACTATACTCAAAAGACACTCTTTTATATACTCACCATCTGCTAAGAAGTTTTCATTCAATATACTATTGAATTGTCTTACAGTAGCCCATACCTTATTTTTTTTTTTTTGAAGATTTTATTTATTTGACAGGGAGAGGGAGACACACAACGAGAGACGGAACACAAGCAGGGGGAGTGGGAGAGGGAGAAGCAGGCTCCCCGATGAGCAGGGAGCCCAATGCGGGGCTCCCTCCCAGAACGCTGGGATCACGACCTGAGCCTAAGGCAGACGCCCAATGACTGAACCACCCAGGTGCCCCCATACCTTATTTTTATAATTGTAATTTTAATTCTCTATCATGGCATTCAATTTTGTACATGTCTATTTCTGTACATGAGTTGTACTTTATCCCATGGTGACACAAACTATAGTCACTCATTGCATATGTGCTTTTAAAAATTAAACACGAAAAAATTATCTCTTTCCCTCCAAGAATGTGATGTCTCCCATTTTTCTTGAAATATATTGCTCTAATAATAGTTTCTTTTGTAATAATAGCATGGGTTTAATGGTAGCCCCCCAAAGATATACCCATATCCTCACCCTGGAACTTCTGGATGTGATTTTATTTGAGAAAAACGGTCTTTCCCAGATTTAGTATGGGACCTAAATCCAATGGCAGGTATACTTAGAAGAGAAAGGTATAGGGAGATTTGGAACTTAGATACACAGGAGGGAAGACCACGTGAAGGCAAAGGCAGAGATTGGAGTTCCTAAGACAAGGAGCTCCTGGAGCCATCAGAAGCTGGAAATGGTAAGAAAAAATTCTCCCTAGAGCCTTTGGAGGGAGGTTGGTCCTGTCAACACTTTGATTTTAGACTTCTGACCTCCATAACTCTGAGACAAAAAATTTCTGTTGTTTTAAGCCACCAGGTTTGTCATAATTTGTACAGCAGCCTTAGGACACTAATACATTTGTGTAGGAAATTAATTTTAAACTGTTTTATTGAAAATATAAAACTAGGCTTAATATTAATGAAATTTTTCATTTTTTTATGGGGGCAAATAGTGTGAGTATTATGGAAAATTAGGGAAGGCAAATTTAATCTAAAAACTGCAATTATTTTACTGCAGCTTATTTTTGACATATAGAAATAGGAATCCATACTTTCTGAGTTTTTTGAGAGAGTTTGGAAACAATATATTTTATATGAAATGCCTAATAATTATGCCTTTAAATGACACTAATGACTAAAATCTACATTTTCAACTACATTTTGACTTAGACAACTAGTTTATAGCCTCAGATATATTGTGTGATTTCAAAAGTTGAAAATAAATAGATGCTGCCTAGTATTATAAGGGAGGCAAGACACTGCCTCTGCCCTCTTAGAGGTTTGGCTGAGCCTGAGAATTAAATTGACATAGACAGATCAATAGGAGAAAGGCATACAAATTTATTTAATTCAAATTTTACCCAACATAGGAAACCTCATAAGGACATGAAGACCTGAAGAAGTGACAGACTAAATGCTTTTATACTAGATTGAACAAAGAGGCAATTGTGGAAAAGTAACTAAACTACATGGGAGACTAAAGGAAAATAAGAATTATTTTAACAAAACCTGTTTCAACTTCCGGTCTTGGATGATAAGAATGTTATTTTTCTTCTGGTATAAGGACATCTTCTAAATGGGCATTTTATCTTGGCTTTTAAGGTAGAAAGGGAGAGTCAGAGCACTCCCCTTGTACTTGGTGTTTCTTTAAGTGCCTTTATATCAAAATAATTTTTATTCTAAAGTGGTATATTTGGGGGTACATATTCTAGTTTCCTTCACTATTACTATCAGCTGTACATTTTCACTTGAAAGCCAAGTAATGCACTATAATTAATTCATTTTTGTATTCCATTTTATTTCTTGTTTATTATCCCAGTGTTTACCCAAAGAACTGATCTCTGCAATTGTTCTCATGTTTCTAAACCTTTATTCAGAAAACTCCACCTTGTTACTCCCATCCTTTACTAATTATTTTGGGGGCTACTTGAACAGATTCTTATACTACTCTCTTTGATTCACATTTTCTAGTTCCCTTGTCTTCTCTCTTTCAGGTTTATTTCCTTATTTTATGAGAATAAGTCCAAAGTAACTTGTTGAGAATAATATTGCTCCAGCCCGGGTCTCTAGCACACAGCAAAGCTCATTAGAAAAATGATACCAGCCTGAGTTTAACTCCTTTATCAGAAAATCTTTATTTTTGTTCTTGTTATTATTATATAAGTGGTGATATATTCTTTATGGATTTGGGGAAATATCTTTTTATCCTTGATTTCTTTTAATTTCAAAATGATATATCTTGATGTGTGTTTTTTCCCCCAATACATGTGATAAGTGAAACTTTTAATCTGATATTGAATCTTTTTTTGCTTATTTGGTAAATTATCTTATAATTTCTTACCATGCATGAATTAGCCCTCTATGTTTATAATTTTTCTCTCATATTTTGTCCTCTTTATATTATTTCCTCATTTTGAGATATTTTAATTTACTTTTCTTTCAAACATTCCATTGATTTATATATATATATATTTTTTTTAAGATTTTATTTATTTATTCGACAGAGAGAGAGAGACAGCGAGAGAGGGAACACAAGCAGGGGGAGTGGGAGAGGAAGAAGCAGGCTTCCCACCGAGCAGGGAGCCCAATGCGGGGCTCTATCCCAGGTCCCTGGGATCATGACCTGAACGGAAGGCAGACGGTTAACGACTGAGCCACCCAGGCGCCCCTGATTTTTATATTTTCAAAATTCTGTTGCTATTCCTTGAATATTTCTTTTTTATATAACTTTCTATTTTTATATTATCAATGAAGCATTCTGTTAGAGTGTTTCTTGTTTATTATTAAATTGGCTCCATTCCATGAATTTTGTTGTCTTGGGGGTCATATGTTGTATTTTTCTTCTTTTTTTTTCCTTTGTTTATCTGGATTTACATGTTCTGGTTCAAATATATGAGGAGCATAACTTATTTATTTATATGAGGTGCTTAGCCAATTAGGAGCCTAAGTCATATGATTGGGTTTTTCAACTGGGAGGCTTTGCCCCTTTTGGTGAAAAAGCAGAGAATCAGCAGTTAAACTTTGGAAAAACTAAACGCTTAAATGTAAGGATCTTCGTCCTGGGACACTGGCTGCTCAATTTTTTCGAGCTAATTTTTTTTTGTAACTTTCTGAATCTAACCCTCTCTTGTCAACTCACTTTTTTGGGGGTGATAAATGGAGTAAGTATATTTCATGTGGAAATGTGTGTATGAGGGGATGCCAGGGAATCTTCTTTTATTCTTCCCATTTCACACACCTACAGTTTAGGTTCTAAGATAAGAGCTGACCTGATACTCTCAGGCTAACGTGCTTCCATATTGGCCCTCATCCCTCTGACCTATAGTTTAGGCAGCATCTTTCCTTTCCTGCTTCGTTAGTCACTATCAACAGTTGATAAAATCTGTTATCTACTGATATCACTACTTCCAAATTCCTTCAGTCCTTTTATTCTTTTGCTATGGACCTTTAAGAGAATGAGAAAAAGTATGAATGTTCAGTCTTTCAATCTTATAGGACACCACCAGTATCTTCTAATTTCTTCTCTAGATTTATATTAGTAAAATCAGAAAACATCAATAATATCAGTCAGAAATCTGTATTCACTAATAACATAATTGATCACAATCCCATTATGTTGTATCTAAGAAACTTTTATTGTATGGACCTTATTAGAGTATTTTGATTTACTTAACCGTATTTAAAACAAAACAAAACAAAACAAAACAGCACCCCGAGCATGAATTCTAAGTTCCAGCTAAGAACATAAAGGAAAATAATAGGAAATAAGCTTCCTAACATGCAAAATATAGTTAACCATATTTATCTTGTTGGAATGCTATGAAAATTAATTGACACAATGTGTATGGTAACTTATCTTTTTAGCAAAACATGGTGCCGACCTAAAGCTACCACTTTACAATCTTTCAATTGTAAAATATCTGTGCACTGAAGGATTTCAAGTAGAAATTGAATAGTTCTTTGTAAGCTTTATTTCAGAGGTAGAACCTTTGCTAGGTGTAGGGATAAACCAAACTCCTGAGATCCCCTCCATTTCACAATGTCTCTACTTTTATAGAAACTGTTCTGTAATGTACCACAATGCAGATCTTTATTGCAAAATCTGGCACTGATTGTGAAGCTTATCAGAAGAGAGAAAACATATTTTTAGAGAGGGCTTTGGATATCTAAACTCTAAGGACCTTTTGTTGTGTATTCATATATGCTAAGGAGTAGGAGAAGTGCGTGTTGCAAAAGCCTTAGTAATGTACAAAAAATTGATTTGCATTTTTCCAAGTAGATTCTTCTATATTAAAGGCTTTAGAACAGTGGGCAACAGAACCATTTACAGCAACATGAATAAACTTTAATTTAACCAGAACATTTGATTAACTACCATTTCAGTTTCATCCAACATGCTGGATAATCAAGTTATAGCAATACTTTGATATAAGCAGTATGTAAGGTTTTGCCATGGAATGTTTTTCAAAGTCCTAATTTAACATTTTTAAATATTTATAACAATTCTCCCATATCAATGAATATCGAGGCATAAAAGTGCTTGCTTTAAATGTGAATATAAAAAAGAAAGAAAAAAATATGAGGTGGAATGAAGGGCAAAAGTTCTTTCAATATTATTGACTGTTGTAGAGGTAGAGGTTTTGAAGCTTATAATCATACACCACACCATAAGTCTTTGAATTCATACCATGCCTGGACCATTTTCTTCCTGAATGCCATTAACTGAATCTCTCTGAGCCTTAGTTCTATTATGTAAAAATGTGGCTAAACAGGTCTACTCTCTAGAATTGTTAAGTATTTCATGAATATAAATTACCTGGGCAGAGGCTATTAAATGGTTTCTAAATTATCATCATCGTAAGACATTATTATAAAAAATATTTTCATTATTTCATTTAACAAGTAGTTAGTGATCCCTGACTTATGCCAAGTATAAAGCTAGGTGCTGGGGATTCCACTGTAAATGGGAAAGGCCTGCTCTGGCTAAAATGGAGCTGACATATTTAGCTGCAGGCAATACAGAAAATCAACTAAAAATTTACAGTTTTTGATGTGCTAAGAGGTAAGTATGCCATTGCCTAGGAAGAACAATGCAGAGCCTGTTTTTGAATAGGTTTGTCGGAGAAGGATTCTCAGGGAGGATATATTTACTCTGAGATTTTTAGAATAAAGAATTAGCCAGGTAAAGAGTAAAGGACAAAATGTTACATGCATATGAAAAAACAAGTTCAAGGTCACTGAAGTCCTCCGCAACCCCCAAAAGTTTCTCTTCTAGGAACTGCTGGGAGAATAATGTATCTGAAGTACAAACAGTAAGGGGAGCACAAGATGAGGTTGAATAAGAGCACACAAACTAGATCAAGGAAGATCTTGCAAACTTTCGTAAAGAATTTTGATTTTTTTTTCAAGTTCAGTGTGAATCTATTTAAACATGGAGATCACATAATCTTTTTTTATGTTTTAAAGTATTCTTCATCTACTCAGTGAAGAGAGGAAAGAAAAGGAAAAAAGAACAGTCATAAGGTGATATTAGTGATTCCGGATTAAAGGCAATGTAGTTTGGGTTAGTGAAATGATAGTTAAGATGGAGGAGAGTGAATACATTTGAAATAATTTTGGTGTAGAAGAAGTGAGGTTTTAACATTTAAGCTTATAATCACATATCACACTATGTGCCTCTGATGATGAATCAGGTAAATTAGAGAGTTTCTCAGTCAGCACAAGATGACTCCAAGAGTTGTGGGTTTTGCTACTAGGTGACTGGTAATATCATTTACTCTGATGGGAAATGCTGGATGAGGAATAGATTGGAAAAGGGGAAATCAAAATTTCTAGCATGGGCTACAGGTACCTAGAAAGCATCCAAATAGAGTTGTCAAGTAGGCAGATAGATAGTGAGTTTGGAGAATCCAGGAATGGTGTGCGATAGAATTATTCATTTAAAATCATCAGTATTAAACCTTAAATATCTCACAATTTAATCTGTCAATTATATCTCACTAGAGCTGAAAAAAAGGAAAAAAAATCATCAGTACATAATTTTTATAATCATAGATATAAATAAAGTTACTGGGGGATAAAATATCCAGAAAGATATAGTACCCAGGATATATCCTTAAACCTTGAAAAAGGATAGAAGAGCATGAATTCAACAAAGGACACTAAAATGTTAAAGTCTGTGAGTTAGGAAGTTGAATGGAGTATTGTCTTAGAAGTCAAGAGGGAGAACAATATTTCAATAGTAGTCAATAAATCTAAAGAAGCTTGTTAGTTGAAGACAGAGTGGAGTAGAATAGTGTGCCTTATTCAATCATTCCACAGAGAATAATGAACTTAAAATCTACTCTGTGCTAGGGATTCTTCAGGAACCAGAGAAACAGCAGTGAAGCAATATAACAGTGGGCAAACATTTCTGCAATTATGGAGATTATATTCTGGAGAAAGGAGGCAGACAAGAAACAAGAAAAATACGAAGTATATAAAACATATGGCATGTTAGATAGTGTTAAGTTCTAGGAAGAAAAATAAAGGGGAGGTGTTAAGAATTCTAGGAAAGAGTTTGCCAAATTTGGGTAGTTTTGACCTTTGCATTTGGAAATGTGAGGACTATTTGTAATCTGAAAGAGAGTAGAAAGAAAAGCTCATGATGAAAGTCTGATTGCAAAAGATTGAAGACTGACAGGAAGAAGAAAAAGTAGAGCTGTAAGAGTAAAAAATTCTTCCAGGAACTCTTGTTGTGAATAGAAAATGACATGGGGCTATATGTGGAAGGAAATGTGGGGTTAAGGAGGGTTTATTGATTTAAGCACTAGATGTATTTATTTACTTCTAAGTAGGGATACCATGTTTGCATGCTGACAGGTATGCTCTAGCAGAGATTGACAACTTAGGAAAATATACAGAGAAATAACAGAATATATAAAAGAAATTATGGAACTGACCTAATCCTTTTAACAGGTAAGAATGGGAAAAAACAGATGAGTGAGAATATATTAGTTTATAATATGATAGCAAAAAAGATGAGGTAATATAATCATTTGAGGGTGATGATAAGAAAAGAGGTTTTAAGTATTTTTTTTTTAAAGATTTTATTTATTTATTTGAGAGAGAGAATGAGAGAGAGCACATGAGAAGGGGGAGGGTCAGAGGGAGAAGCAGACTCCCTGCTGAGCAGGGAGCCCGATGCGGGACTCGATCCAGGGACTCCAGGATCATGACCTGAGCCGAAGGCAGTCGCTTAACCAACTGAGCCACCCAGGCACCTGAGGTTTTAAGTATTTGCCAAAGGATGGTTCAGTTCAATAAAGATTAGAATTGCCAATTGAATTCAATGGAAGAAGAAGAATCAAAGATGCTGAGATTATTTTCAAATGAGTGATTACAAAAATGAATTTTGAGATATAAACTGAGTAAAAAATAAAATACGTACAAAAGGGGGCCACTGAATAAAATATCTTAATGAAGTCAAATATTTAAGACAGGGGTTTTCAAGGGGCACTAAAGTGGAAGTGTACATCAGAGGAGAGGAGTTTGAAAGTAAGTTTCAATAAAGAACTTAAAAGAAAGGGAATATTAAATTCTTTTTAAAGCGAGTGTTCTGGATATTATTTTAAAATATACATTTAGGTCAATTATTGTACTGAACTTTCCATTTTTTCCTAACCCGCTAATATTCACTCCCACAACTTAAGTAAGGAAGCATTTGGCATCAATTGGCTAGGGGCAAGATGTCAGAGTGGAAGGTAAAGTAGTCTTCAAGGTTTCCTGACTTTCATTATTAAAAGTTAAAGATCTAAGATTGAATATTTGTTGGGGAGGTTAGAAAGAGAAAGTGCAAGGGTAGAGGTAGATATTCTGTATGAAACACTAAAAAGTGTTTTCTTCAAGCAGACCAGGACTTTGTGCTAGTAAAGTAGAAAGATGCAAGGTGATGAGTTAAGGTACATGGGAACACAAGCAAAGATACAAGAATACCTATGGCTTTAGAATGTATGGAAGGAGCACCATCTGCAAAGCAACAAATAGAACCACATTGGCATGTATGGACAGAGGTGCATATGCTTTCCACATTCTTTTTTTTTTTTTTTTTATGCTTTCCACATTCTTGACATGAAATAATGTTCCTGGAGCACGATACTGCACAGGAGGGTGAAGTTGGGACTTAAAAATAGAAACTTAAAGAAGAAACTTATCAGTCCTGCATATAACAAGGACTCAGATGTCAAATTAGGTTGACTCAGGAAAAAAAAAAAAGAAATCCAACATTTTTTGCATATCCAACATTTATTTTATGGATTAATATTCAAAACTTCTTCATAAACAGTTTCCCCTCTTCCTCTGTCCCACTTTACTGGAAGCTAGGTAATCTGGATAGAGGGTACTCTTCATCTCGGAGCTCATTCTTCCAATTGCATGCAGAAATTTATGGAGGAAGTCATGGGAAACCAAGGGAAATTTTACTCCTTCCCTTCTTCAGAAGGGTGCTTAGAAAGAATGGTCATTTCACTGTTGGTAGGAGCAAATGCAACCATTAGAACACAACTGAAAAATAAAAATTAAAAAAAAAAAGAGTTTTAAGGAAGTAGTTCTCTAGGGAAAGTATAAGATACTATTTTTGCTCTCTCAAAATTTGGGCAAAGAATGTGAAGACAAAATGTCCTCAAAAATCAAAACCAAGAATTATGCAAAAGAAGCTTAACTCATCAGAACACAGCGAGATCATTATATGCTATTGTAGGAAAGAATCCATTTCAGAGGGAGAAGGACAAACTTAGAAATGCCCCCACAATGGAGTACAAGATTGTCAGGAAAGCTTTAATTTGTAGCTGTACTGTGATACTTAGCTTAGACAAATTTTAAGTGGGGCCCCTGTAAAGGAACTAGGCATTCTTGGTAGTATGCTGAACTTTGGATGTTTCAATATTCAAGCAGAAGTTAAATGATCATCCATCTGCAAGTTAGGACAAGGTGAATTTTAAGGTCCCAATAAATATTGAAAACCTATAAAAAATACAGAAATTCACACAAAATATAATTGTGAAATTGAGGGCAATTTGCTCAGTGTGGATGGAAAGGAACACTTGTTTATGCGTGTATTTCATTATTACTGTTCTTCTTGTTAAAACCTCTTGGAATTGAGAATTTTTGGCATTCCTAAATTTGCAAAAAAGATATGGCTATAGAATACAGTATTTTAAATGCTATTTGAAATACCATGCAAGTATGAAACATGAAATAATAATGGAATTTGTGTGGAAAAGATTTATAAAGGGAGTTAATAAAGATTAAGTGAATGCATATTTCATTTTGTTACATTATCAGAAAATTAGACATCACCTTCTTTTATGTGGTCAGTGAAGAGCTGTCAATATATTCCATTTCATAACTCCTTTTAATATGTATACTACACATCCATCAATAAAAAGAGATTATTACACAAAGGCATGACTATCAGAAGACAGGAATCATGGGGGCCATTTTAGATACTATATACCACACACTCCCAAATTTAGAAACTGTTTAGTAATGATGTGAGCCAAATAAGAAAGAACATGATATTACTGAGGCCGTGGAATAAAAAGGGTTGAGATTAATAGGAAATATTAATACTGCATTTGAATTTTGCCAGTCACTGTGTTATATACTTAAGTATATTATCTTAATTCTCAAAATAATCCCATTAATTCAACTTTATTAACTTAATAACTTTATTAACATAATAAGGGATAACTAATAACCAATAACTAATAACTTAATTAACTTTATTAACATAATAAGGGAGAAAACTACCCCAAAGCAGTGTTGGTGATTGGACCACTCTGCCCCTTCTTTATAATATGAATATATATCCACACTCTGACTTGGCACTTTTCAAAGCCTCCCAATAGGGAGTTGAATTATATTTCCACACCCACTGATTTGGGGCTGCTTTGTGATTTCTAAGTCATAATTTAAATTTCTTTTAAATCATAAATATGATTTCTTTTAACCAGCAATATATGGGAAGGGGCAATAGTGTGCCAATTCTGAACACATGCTTTAAGCAGCATCACATATTTTTTCGTGATCCTCTTGAACTCCAGCACTCAGCCTGAGTTCCAGAAAGAGACGTGTATTAAGTGGACCTGCCTGCGATATAGGTGCTGGAGTCAAGCACAGTCGAACCCTACTGAGCAGAGCAGGGCCATATCCACAGCCAACCTGTAAACTAAGACTTGTGTTTGTGAGCCACTGAGATTTGGGGGTCATTTATTGCAGAAGAAAAAGTTGATGAATATAGCCGTGGGCAACCCAGCCAATTACAGAACCAGTGAGTAAAAATTTGACCTCTGGCTGTCTGACTCCAGAGCCACTGCTTGAAAATGCAGTGTTTTTTTGTTTCTAGTTATCAGTAAAAATGAAATCTGGACATCATTTATTTAAGCTGTTTCCACTTACTTATTCAGCAATCAAATGAATATTGAGTAACCTAAAATGTGCTCGGCTCTGTGCAATTCTAAAAAAAAAAAAAATGTAGAAGTGAATAAATTTTTATCCCTGCACTCAACAAGTAAAACAAAAAACAGTGCTGAATTATTCCTTTTTTACTGTATTAACTTTTTTCTTTCAAGTTTTTATTTAAAGTTGTTAACATACAGTATAATATTAGTTTTAGGTATAAATTTTAGTGATTAACTCTTAAATCCAGAACTACAGTAATATCTGAAAGTACTACCCAAACTTACTTGGAGTTAAGTCCACAGAGAAAAGCAAAGGCTAGGGGCGCCTGGGTGGCTCAGTCATTAAGCTTCTGCCTTAGGTTCGGGTCATGATCCCAGGAGCCTGAGATAGAGCTCCATATTGTGCTCCCTGCTCAGAGGGAAGCCTGCTTCTCCCTCTCCCACTCCCCCTGCTTGTGTTCCCTCTCTCGCTGTGTCTCTCTCTGTCGAATAAATAAATAAAATCTTTAAAAAAAAAAAGTGAAGGCTAGTTAGAAGTGGTTTATCGCTTATTTTTTTAAAAATAAAATTTAGGTTTACATGGATTTGAGGGTTAACATGATAGCAGACCAAGTGTCCTAAGTAAGTATACATAACATTTAATTTATTACTTAATGGTGTCATGAATATATTGAGCTTTATAAACTTTATTTCATCTATACTCTCATTTTTTCAACTAATATCTTTTTTATATTTTTATTTTTTAATTTAAATTCAGTTAGCCAACCTATAATACATCACTAGTTTCAGATGTAGCATTCAATAGTTCATCAGTTGCATATAACACCCAGTGCTCATCACACCACGTGCCCACTTTAACGCACATCACCTAATTACCCCATCCCCCCCAACCACCTCCCCTCTAGCAACCTTGTTTGTTTCCTATAGTTAAGAGTCTCTCATGGTTTTTCTCCCTTTCTGATGACTTCCCATTCAGTTTTCCCTCCCTTCCCCTAGGATCCTTCTGTGCTGTTTCTTACATTCCACATATGAGTGAAAGCATATAATTGTCTTTCTCTGATTGACTTATTTCACTCAGCATAATACCCTCCAGTTCCATCCATGTCAGTGTAAATGGTAAGTATTCATCCTTTCTGATGGCTAATATACACACTCATTTTATTTAATAAATGAGAAATGTGAGGTTTAAGATTGGTAAGTAATGTAAACCGAAGTTAATCAGTGGCATAACCTAGAGTCTGACTTTAGTCAGTCTTATCTGGAAGATTATGTGCTTATTCACCCTTCTGTGATGCCCCCTTATAACAGACACTCAAGGAGCAGTAACTTCTTTTTAACCACGTAGACAAGTCCCCAAAAGCCCCAAGGAAATTTAGTGAAGTGGGAAAGCCTGGTGCTTCTGTATGGACTCATCAGAAACTAGAATACCTTCTCTTTTTTATTATTATGTAAGACAATCATCGTAACTTCAACAGGGTAATGTCATGGTAATACCTGGTCATGTAGCCAGAGCTAATAGTTGACAGATTCTAGGGGGAGTAAAGCTCTTATAATACTGTCCAGGATTTGTGTATTGCTTGATAAGTATTAAAGTTATTTATAGCAATAATTGGAAATATTCTATATGAAAGCCTTCCTTAAATATATGAATCTATAGGATAGAATAAATATTTCAGACCAAAACAATATGATATTTATACATAAAATGCACATGTAAACACATGCACCCCTGTCTTGGTGAAAACAAAATCAAGGATTACAAAACTCAACTTTTCCCAAATTCAAATATTAATGCTGGTGATTGATGTGATGAGTTGCTTAAGAGAGCTAAGAAATTGGGTATACCTTGTCTAGATCAGAATGATATGTCCTTAAAATAAATATTTATTATGTGATGATTTGCCTTCCTATTAATTTTTTCCCTTAATTGTCAGGGTTTAATTAAAAAAAAACTGTAGGCATAATAGGCATCAGGATATCTTATAAATCACAAATTCTGAACAATTATAAAAAGTTCAAATATGCTCTATGTTTGCTTTATCCAAAATCAGTGAACCTTAGTATATGTTGTTATCATATCTTTAAAATGTAACAAAAATTCATTCATTTTGTCTAATACTTTCAAATAATTCCTTCATAACTTCCCTGAATGACCTATGCTCATTTTTTTAAAATTTCCTCTTCAGATGAGGGGCTTTGTTTGGTTTCTAGGAAAATAGATAAAATTTAAAATTTAAATAAAAATTCAGAATTATGTCGTGAATTTATTTACATGTACTTACATGTAAATTTTCTCAAGTATGTTCTGTGAAAATTTTACATGTAAAACAAGATCTAAGTAATTTTGAATACTTCACCTTAATATTTTTTCTTGTCTAAAAGATGTCTACTATATTGTTTCAACTCTTTAAGAAAAAAATGCAAGTCAGGCGCCTGGGTGGCTCAGATGGTTAAGCGTCTGCCTTCGGCTCAGGTCATGGTCCCAGGGTCCTGGGATCAAGTCCCGCATCGGGCTCCCTGCTCCTTGGGAGCCTGCTTCTCCCTCTGCCTCTCTCTCTCTCTGTCTCTCATGAATAAATAAATAAAATCTTTAAAAAAAAAAAAAGAAAAGAAAAAAATGCAAGTCTTACAGTTTGGATCAGGCATTAAAATTGTAAAGGGTCATATTGCTTATAAATAGGATCAATCCACATTATTTGTGGTGGAAATGCATACATGAAATGCAGAATGTCGATCTTTATGAGATGTAGGAGTTTAATAGGAAATTTTTCTGTATCAAAAATGCAGTATCAAATAAGCATAGAAAACAAATTATAACAATTATAACAAAATCTATTTATACTAGAATTTTTAATGGCTTCTCAAACAGATGGTCCCATTTTCTTTTAAGCTTAGGATACTGCTATTCGGGGCGCCTGGGTGGCTCAGTCCTTAGGCGTCTGCCTTCGGCTCAGGTCATGATCCCAGGGTCCTGGGATCGAGCCCCGCATTGGGCTCCCTGCTTGGCAGGAAGCCTGCTTCTCCCTCTCCCACTCCCCCTGCTTGTGTTCCCTCTCTCGCTGTGTCCCTCTCTGTCAAATAAATAAATAAAAATCTTTATAAAAAAAAAAAGGATACTGCTATTCAATGAAGTGGAGGAGGTTGTCTTTTGGTTACCTGGGTTTAAAAGAAAGCAATAAAATATCTGCTTTTAAGAAATTTTCTCTCTTCCTTTTTCTCTTTCTTTGAAGAGAAGATTGGTAAGTAATATCTTCTCTTTGAAGAAAGAGAAACCCTTTAAAATGTCCCCTCAGATTGTTTAATCTGTTAACAGTTGGCTAGGATCTGATTATATCTCATAAGCATTTTAGTTAAGTTTTAACTTATTTTATTTTATTTTATTTTATTTACTCATTTTAGTTAAATTTTAAATGGGTGGCCAGGTAACAGCTGAAGCAGCACTTTCTATTTCTTTTTTTTCTTTTCTTTTCTTTTTTTTTTTCTGCTTCCTAATCATGTCTAAAGCAACTATTTAAATATAGTCTGGACTACTAAAGAAATTCTCTCATACTTCAAAGTAGAAAATTGAAGTCGTTATATGGTTCTTTAACCTTTCTCTAAAATCAAGTTTATATATACTGTTAATCTGAACCTGGGGTCTGATAAAACAACTTCCTAGCAAATTAATTTACTGCTCAATGCAGGTGTATATATAAATGTGTATATTCTTGATTTAAATTTAATCGGACGGGACTTTTACATCTTGTTTGTTCCATAAGGCATGAAATTCTAGAGGATTCCTTACTATGCCCCTGAATGTTTGGTACTTAGAGAAAACCAATTTTTTTTTTTTTTGCAAAGATACCATGCATAATTATCTAAGATAGCTCTGTGAATTCCTTGACAACTATTCAATCTTTACATTTTATATAGAAAATAGAGATATGACTTTGTTCTTAAATTTCAAATGAAATTTCTTATCCTTCAGTGGCTTTCTTATCTGAACCTTCTTCTGTCTATTATGCTTTGCCCTTATATTTATCTTTATTTATTTCTTCAAAGAAGCTCTCTTTACAGGGATTCTTTTTTTTCCTCTTACAACTTTATGTAGTTTCAATTGTTTATGGTACTAGAGATTGCTTTTCTTAATTTCTTCACTAATTTAGAATTTTTTTATAGTAAGTGTATTGGTAGTTTCTAATCCTTTCTGGATAATTAATATAATTATATATAATGAGTATAGTGGAATATGATGCCTTTGAGCAAATGTATTTGTTCCTCAAATATTTTAATTAGCATCTATTATATGACAAGTGTTCATCTAAATAGTGGTAGATATAAATATTTTAAAAATAAACTTATAGATATATCTGTATAATATAATTATTACACTCTGACAATATCTTCTTTTATCTCTTTATTTGACAAAAATTTTGTAATATCTTCTACAGGAAGATAAGAAAGATAATTCACTCCCTTAATTAGATTGTTGAACATTTAAAAATTATCGCTAGTTTAGAAAGGTGTCCTTAGTTTTACAACTTATTATAGAAGTTAAATAACTTCTTTAAAGCCTTATATGATGAAAAAATGATAATCTACATCAGATGTTTTCAAGTATTTTTTGT
>NC_138371.1:130923384-130939183 GCF_054177405.1 Leptonychotes weddellii
AAAAAAAAAAAAACAGGCAAGAAGCCAGATTTTTCCCTGGGGCCATATTTTGCTAACTGCTGATATATATTAATTAGTTCTCTATGGTAATCTATTTTATAAAACATATACATTATTTGCATAGTCAACAAAACCACTAAGCTATTTAACTAGATACAAAATTATGATAATTTTTCTACTAACTATTCTGCTGAGTTTCCAGGCTGCTCTTCATTCTTGGTGCAGTGTTTTATAAGAAGGATCTGGAGATAAACAGTCTGGATTCAAGTCCCAGCACTATAACTTTATCAAAAATATGATGTCAGGCTTGTATTTATACACTTTAAACTGCAATTGTCTTCATCTACCCAGTGATGACAATAAAAATATGTACCATATAGTATTTTTTGAGAGATAATTCACATAAGTAGTAGGAAGGGCTAAATTCAGAGTTTGGGAAATAATAAGCACTTTATTAACATAAACTGTTGTCTTTGTAGAGATATTAGCTTCTCTAGCTTCCTTAGGGAATAATGACCATAATGTGTTATTCACAAGAGTGCAGAGAGATTAAAGAGTATGAGAAAAATCTTTCTGAAAATGAAGAACTGAATTGATGCCAGGATTTTTTCTGGTATCAGTGATTTGCAAACTGAAGAATGTTTGGAAGGAAAAGTTTTCAAGATACCAAGTTCCAAACACCTATTTTATATCCTAAACGAGCAAGATATTAGTGCATTTTTCTCATAAATTCTGATTATTATGTTTTTTTCCCGATCTAATCTTTGTTAAAAACATGTTTGCATAAAAAGAAAACAGCAAAGGTCACATTACTGAAATATAATTTCACAATAACCAGTGATTGCATGGAATTAAAATCACTAGTGAGCAAAAATTACAAACGGGCTAGGAAATGAATGTGTATTTGAATAATCTCTAAATGTCCTCAGTGAACAGGTTGGATGATTTTATATTCATAGGGGTGTGATGAAGATTTAGATTATCTTTCTTTTTAAAATTATTTTACTTCAGTAACCTTCATACCACTGGAGTAGAAAACAATCATCAAAATATCGTTGACACTCTTGCCATTCAATATACTGGAAAAGAATTTCTGTCAAAGCAATACGTGTGCAAAGTATTGGTGCTTTTCCTTATGGTGAACATAACACAATACCCCGATGATGTGCTCTGTTAGTAAAGTGAAACTGCCAACAGCAGATCAATACTGGGGATGGATATCAGTGCTGAAGTATTCACTAATGGCTATTCTAGGTCCCAGAGCAGTTGAAGAAATCAAATTGTTTCTTAATAAGAGTTACAGGTCAGTAATGACAGGGAAATACAGAGCATAATGTAGAGAGTTTCAAAGTCATTTTTATCATGGAACTCAGTCACTAAAATTTTATAGGATTGATGTGTTCTTAGAGTCTAACAAATCTTGTTTAGTGTCCAATATGTCACCACATGACAAGGTAAAAACTGATTATAATAACTTAATTGTTTTAAAATTTCATTTGGCAATAAGGTCTCTGCAATGTACAGCTCCAGGGAACATCTTCACACTGGACTGCATCTAAATGCTATCCACTCTAAAACTGAGGGTGAATTTTCCATACCTCGATATATTCTGTCCAACTATCTAATGGTGTCCTTAGAGGTGTACAATACAGAAGCCCTGTTTGGCTGCAAGATTAAGGAATCTCAATTACATGCTGCTTATATGTGATCTGAATCCAATTTCATAAAAACCAAGTGCAAAGCTGGTAAAAGGCACCCTTACAATCATCAGAGACAAAAATTCTTTCCATCTTTTTTGTTTTGCCTTCCCTAACACATGACACTGACGTATGGTCCAAGGCGGGTGCTCAAGCTTCAGACATCTTGACCACATTTCAGCAAGCAGGAAGAAAAAGTTGGAGAAGAAGTTTTTGCTTTTCTTCTTAACAATATTTTCTAGGTATTGCATACAGTACTTTTACTTAAATCCCATTGGCAAAAACTTAATCATAAGGCCACATAGGATGCAAGGAAAACTGGGAAATGTTCTCATTATTCTGGCTGACCATCCAGAATGTGCCTGTGTAAATATTTCAGGTATTAGTAAATTGTAAGACACTATTACAAACTAAAATATGCTCTGCACATAGTATACAGTCAAAAAATATAGCATATATTTATTTTATTGAAATCATTACATTTTAAGTCATAGTTGTATTTATTTTCTCTTACTTTTGTAACATATTATCACAAATTGAGGGGAACAAAACAACACAAATTTTCTGTAGATCTCATTCCTCGATTTATGGTCTCTTCATTTTCAAAGCTGCAATGGCAGGCTGAATCTTTTCTTAATCACTTTCACCTTTACTTCTGCCTCCCTCTTAAACTTTTAAGAATTCTTGTGATTACATTCAGCCCACAGGGATAATTCAGGAGAAAGTTCTTTTTTAAAGATCTGCATCATATCAGATAAGCAACTTAATCCATCTGCAAATTTAATTCCACTTTCCATGTAAGGTAACATTCACAGGTTGCAGGGATTCAAACATGGACATCATTGGGGGACATTATTTAGTTTATTGCAGTTATATAAAATATTTCTCAATTTTCACATTTTAAAAGTTTAATATATTTTGCTCTCAATATATTGCTAAGTTACTAAGTGACTAATTAAGAAGAAACCTGGCCATATATTGAAGTAAGTGGTAGAGATAAAACCACCTCACATTGACCTAGTCCCAGATTTCATCATGGTTATCATGCTCTATCTCACTAATTTGGGACAGAAGGATTGGACAAAATTGTCAGGGGCAAATAGAAATCTGTCCTACCACCTCCCTAGACCTTGTCACATTTAGACTACACACAGATTAGATTATTATTTTTAAAAAATGAAGACAAAATATTTCAGTATGTTCATCTTTCTTATGTAGCAGAATCTGACTGCCAAAAAATCACTTAAGGTAAGTGTTTTAGTCAGGTTGTCCAGTAAAAAAGAACCAATAGGTGGGGGAGTAAAGAACTGACTTACATGGTCATGAAGATTGGCAAGTCTGAAATTAGCAGGCAGGCTGTCAACAGTTGATGCTGTAGCACTGAGTCCAGAGGGATTCTGGAGACAGAATTTATTCCTCTTTAAGGGACCACAGTCTTTTCCCTTGAGGAGTTATACTGATTGGATGAGGCCCACCTATATTATGAAGCATAATCTCTTCTAAGTTCACTGATTTGAATGTTAATCATCTCTAAAAAATCTTTACAAAAAATAGACTGATGTTTGACAAATCTGGGTATTATAATCTAACCAATTTGATACATAATATTAATCATAACAGTAAAGGATCCTAGGGGATAAAACATGAGTATACTCAACATAGCACAGAATGATGGAGACACCAGAAGTAGATCCAACATGTCCCTCATGGTATAAAGAATATTTAAAGTATAAAATCTCAGTTACTATGAACTTTTATTTCACAATGGATAGCCGCCCGGGGATAAATAGTTCTTACTAAAAATCTATTCATTCAGTCATCTAACAGATAATTAAATTGCCTTCCATAAACTAGGTATATTCCCTAGGTTGTATACATGAATTAATAATGAGACAAATGCCTGCTTGCATGGAGCTTACTTTCTAGTAATGCAGTGAGACAGTTCACTTCCGGGTTTATCCATCCTAGAGCAAACCTCCAGGTTTCAGACATATTCAAATTCATCTCAGCAGTTCCTCTCAGTCACACTCCAGGGTGTTACTTTAACAGGATCTAAATCTCCACATTTTAATGACAGCTCAAGCAATTAACATCTCCTAAAGGGAATCTAAATGCAAACAGTTTATGCAAAGCAATATCCCTGAAGGAGACTTTAAGCACCTAACCTCTAAGGAACAACTTATGCAAGTAAGTATCAGTTGAAGTAGTTTACCCTTAATAAATATTTATTCAAACTAATACCCTCAAGCACATTCTAAAGTCTAGTTACCATCCTACGCACTCACACTCACACACTCACATGCATATATACACGTAAATGGATATCTTAAATTCTCTTCAAATAAAATGGAAAGAACAGGATGAAAAATAAGTAAAAGCTTAGAACTTGAACTACTGGCCTATTAAAAACATGCATAACAAGATAGTCCTCCAATTTATTTTTAGATGATTAAGTGTAGATTATTAAACACACACACACACACATTTTTTCACCTTGGCACATGATATCACACACCAAGCAGAGTATACTCCTTTCCAAAGTATAGATTTGGTTTGATCAGTGAATGCTCAATGCTTGTTTCAATTCATTGGAAGTGTGGATGAAAACTAGATAAAAGCATTAATTCACCAAAAGTGTTTTATGAGATTTAACATCCAACTATGAATTGATAATGTGATGTGATGTGATTATGCAGGTTAAGTGTAGGAAATTAAAATTGGTGGTCGCTATCTATTCTTTAGTTATTTTTTTTTCAAAATGGAAATGGAAGATAGAAGATTGAAGATACACACAAATTCAAAGGGCGAAATTAAGCACAGATAGGACTTCTACAAGAAAAATTTTTTCAATTTGGTGTCTGATTATAGAATTGGAATAAATCCTGAGAGTGCCAACATTTGGTATACATGAAATAACATTATAATGAACAAAAATTAACCCTTAGATAAACATTAACTTGGTATTAGAAATATAAAAGACTAAAAAGCAATTGTATTAGAATTAACTGCTATAATTTTTAGATGTTTATTTAAATTATTAATTTTCACAAGGCAGTCTATTAATTTGAAAGATAATAGCCCTGGATTGTTATCTTTCGAATGCTTAACCAGAAAAACCTGGGTTTTCATATTTTTATTAATTTTAGCTTTGAATGTTAGTAATTCTTGTCCCCATTTTAGAAAAACATATATGGAAATTCAAAGATATGAGGTCATACACTTTGGTACTAATAGAAACCAAGATTATTCTCCAAAGTCTACACTTCACACAACATCAAAATTTATGGAACATATTGGTATATAGTCTCTTAACTATAGAGAATAGGACTTGAACTAAATAATGAATATGGGAATCCTTCCATTTATAAGGCCCTTGAGCAGATATAATAAAAACCAAATTGCTGTGAGTTGGTTGTTATTTTTAAAAATTTTTAAGGAGATTTGAATATTATTCTCATTTCTAGAATCTCTTTACTCCCTGGGTCCCAATTTTGTGCGTGCCATCATCATAGCAATTCCCGCCTTATTCTACTAACCTTTGAGAAAAAAAAAACTTATAAAATTTTGCTTTTCCATTCTCCTCCTGTAACTAATTGGTTTTTCTCTGTGACTTCCAAAAGCACAAAACCTAAAATAATTGATACCGTTCAGAAATGACTAGAAGGTCAGATATTACTCTAACTAAATACCTATTTCTTTTTTAGGAATATACTAGTTTAAGAGAGACATTTAAAAGGTGATACTCTTAATTTGAGGATTAAGCTAGGAGAATGTGACCAGAGGTAAAGTAGCAAGGATTTTCCTTTCCCTAAACCATAGAAACACAAGTACCTGTTTCACCTGTATACTGAACATATTTGTAGTTATCACATTAAGAATCATTTCTTGGGGCTTGTGGGTGGCTCAGTTGGTTAAGCATCTGACTCTTGGTTTCAGCTTAGGTCATGCTCTCAGGGTAGTGAGATCAAGCCCCCCGTTGGGCTCTGCACTCAGTGCAGAGTCTGCTTGAAAGTCTCTCCCTCTCCCTTTGCTTCTTCCCCTGCTCTGTCTCTCTCTAAAATAAATAAAATCTTTAAAAAAAGAGAGAATCAATTCTTCTTGTCGAGTTTGGCTGCTGAGGGAGAGGGCAGGGCCTAATAATAGTAGATTTCTAAAAGTGTTTGAAGTCGACCTTCAAATAGCAAATTCTCAGTTCTATTAGGTTTTAAGCCAGTTTTCCCTAGTCCCCTGCCATTTTAACATTATTCAGTATATATTCAATTCTCTGTACCTGGCATATAATTATTTATGTGCTCCTGTATGTATGCATGTGCATAGTTATGTATATGTGTGTTTATGCATGCATATGTATGTG
The DNA here is from genome assembly GCF_054177405.1 of Leptonychotes weddellii. Taxonomy (NCBI): domain Eukaryota; kingdom Metazoa; phylum Chordata; class Mammalia; order Carnivora; family Phocidae; genus Leptonychotes; species Leptonychotes weddellii. The sequence continues at coordinate 130,929,436 of NC_138371.1, forward strand.
TGCAAATAACCATGCATATATGCATGTATGATATATTACACATCATTATATGTATATACATGTCATGTGTGTACATATACACACATTTTTCTTAATTATTAAGAATTTCTTAGATGCTTGTCATAATAAAAGTGTAGCACATTTTTTTAAAGATTTTATTTATTTCTTTGAGAGAGAGAGAGGACATGAGTGGGAGAGGGGAAGCAGACTCTCTGCTCAGCAGGGAACCAAATGTGGGGCTCAATTCCAGGACCCTGGGATCATGCTCTGAGCCAAAGGCAGATGCTTAGCTAACTGAGCCACCCAGGAGCCCCAAAAGGGTAGCACATTTATAATATGAAATGATATCATATAATTCTCTAGACTTCCTGTGTTGTTTTAAGAACAACTTTCCCCTAGTTAATAAAACCATTTTGTTTTAGTTTATTGGAAGCAGTCATGTATTAATAAAAAATGTGTTAGGATGAGGACTTCCATCAGTCTATTACAATTTGGCCTAATTTGGCAACTTATTAGGTAATCTGGCCAGTGACCTAGAATATAATTTTATCATCATACTTATATGATATGTAGTTCAAAATTTCCAATAACTTAATTCTCTATTAGACTATATTTTTACAGTTTTATAGTATATACTTCAATTCATTTATTTTCTTTGTAGATTTCTACCATCTATTGTAACCTTTCTCAACTGGCTTATAATATCTACTACTAAAGCCAGTTTTTGATTAAGGAAAATTGATATCCTGACTTATTAAATAAAATTTTATTTCTCCTCTTATTACTCTGCTCTCTCTAAAACATGTGGGCTCTTCATCAATCAGATGAATGCATCGACTTTCTACTTGGCTATAAGATAGATAAGACTTTCAAGTGTGTTTCATATGATCCTTTCAAGAAGTTTCATTATCCTTTTAAGAACTTCCACAAAACACCTAGGAAATCATGCCTTCTCAGCTCTAATTCTTAAAGTATAGATATTGTGTAATGTAGATTGCTGATTGATTAAAAAAAAAAGAACAGAAAATCCAGACACTTCCAATTTATTTTTTAAAGAACTCTTAAAAGGAGAATGAAATAAGATAAAGTATGTGCATTTTTTTACCAGTATTTCTCATGTGTGAAAGAACTATAATTCACAAATGCCACAATTTTAGGTGAGTTATATGCAGGTGCATTCCATGATTGAAGTAAGGCAGAAAGCTCTCCACATTGTGAAAGGATTTATTTTTGTCCTCTACACTTTAACTCTGTTTCAATTCATTTTCAACTATATTTTCCTGGAGTTATTTACTTATTGATCTGGACTGAGTGTTTTGTTGGCAGGATGAACTGTATGAGGAAAGAGAATTCATACACTGTACCAGAATTTGGCACAATATTTTTCTCTTTTGTATTGCTAACAGAATATAACATCAGAACTTGACTCCTAGTGGAATTAAAATAATAAGACTAGAGCTCTAGTCATAAACCCATTGACATATGAACCGTCCCATTACATAAGTTTGTTGATTTTAAAGAACAAAACATTGCAACCCAACCACTCTTCCCACCCCTGGTGCTTTATGAGAACTTCTTTCGTAAACACATTTTTTTGTTTGTTTGTTTGTAACTTTCTAGATGTAATCAGTTCTGTGCTTTTGATAGTTAGCTCATATTCTTTTTAATACCTCATTGATTAGAGTTCCTTCTCATCATTTCTTCCTGTTTCATTCTGTTCTCTGAATTTTCTATTTGAGACCCAAGCTTTTAATTTGTGGATTTCAATATTTCATGTTATGCCCTTAAGAATATAGCTAACAAAGCAGATGGAGGGATATTGGACATCTAGGAGGACAGATGTATTCAGTAGAATGCCCAGGATGACCATAAGCAACTAATTAGATCTCCTGTGGGGAATGTTATGCCCTTGAAATACTTTTGTATCCTTGTTGTTTTAAAATCTTTGGAATAGAACTCTGACCCTTATTGTGAGAGCTAACTTTGAATATATATTCTCCACTTTTGAGTGTGCATTTTGCAGAACGGGAGATAAATAGATAGGTCATCTTGAGAAGGATTTAATATCATGGCTAAGGGTGAACTTTTAATTTATCTTAGTTTATCCTCATTTAATCAATTCAGGTCTATATGACAGCCTAAAGCATTAACTTTTTGAAGGCCGAATGTGTCATCGTGTAATGTCTGTAAATCACATTGATTGCTAAGGTTTTGCAGGATTTAAAAATGTGTTTACTCTTTTTATGCAAGATTTGTTTTGCCTCTCTATGTTACTTGAATCTCAAAGCAAATTAAAAATAAAAACAAAAACATTTCTATTCTATTGCTATATGTGAATTTAAATTTTACCTTTTATATCATTGTGTGGTAAAGAAAAAAAACCACAATGAGAGACTAGGCATGGGGCAGGGTGGAAGCCATGCTCTCTGATGATTCTTCGGTTCCAGTGTGAGGAGAGCTACATCTGGCTTATACATCACTGGTTTATTCTTCCCTGGTTATTACATAGGAGAATTTGGAAGTGTGTCAGAATTTGATAATCTGCTCATCAAAATGTAGTTTCTTCTCTCAAATAGAATACTCTATGTAAGACCTTTCTCCCCAACCCCTAGTTTGGACTTCCATGAATTTAATGCAAACTCCAATTTGCTTTTGCGGTTATTTTTCAATTAAAGGTAAAGCAATTTGTTTTGATCACATACAATTCAGTGAGTAAGACTTAAATTATTATTATTTTGAAGATTAACTTTTTTATATTTATTTTGTTTTATTACAAATTTTGGATTGTAGATAAATGTTATTCTTCTAATGTTAGATCACAGTATTTTAAGATACTGGAGAAACACATCCTTTAATAGTATTATATGATATAGGGCAGGCTTATTATCAGTATAGCTCAGAAAATGTTTTCTATGTATTTCACCTAATAGCTATGATGATTTTTTGGTGTATTTCAAGATTAACACGATAATCAGATTTCTATGTTTGCTACAGATAAATGACAGTGTGACTAAGTTTAGCTTTTAGATCAACCTTAAAAAATGTATGCATGCAAAAATGTGATGAGAGTACTATAAGTACTTATAAGTAATAATTATACAAAACTTAACACTTCTTAACCTCCTATGATAACAGTAACCATCATGATAAAAATTTAAGTCATTCCTGTCAAGAGTAGTATTTAGTTTAATGACTCCAAAACTAGCTTACTTTCTTTTTCACACTGGTCTAATGATCAAAAAAAATATTATATTGCATGCTTTGGTGATTAGTATGTGTATTTTATTTAAAGGATATTTGCTGATATCATTATTTGGATACACCCTGACTGTCATGTAAGTGCTAGAGCAACTTGATACTACTCTTGAATTCTGTTTCACTTAAAGTGTTTCATTTTGGATTAGGTCTTTTTAAAATATATTCCTCTCCATCTACAGTGGCTATGCAGAGCAAGTAAGAGTTTTCATGCAATATAAGATTTTCTCTGATTATTTCTGCCTGCTATTCTTCCCATTTAACAAGGAGATTTGAAATAAATTAGACAGCTTTATAATAGCTGACTGTGCATATATTTTACAGGTAAAACATGTTATTTAAGGAGGAGAAATAAACATTTTATAATTTTTGTAGGAAAACCATCAACTATAAGTACTTGTTTTTAATTAGATGACTACTGAGTTTGTTCTAACCAAGATATGCTTAATATTTTTTATATTGATTCAAAGTATACATATATTTATTCTATAGGTAACAGTCAAGTTGAATTTATAAATGTAGCTTAACTGACTTATTATAAAAGGCAAATATTCTTATCATGAAATTCTTATCATGAAATTAATGATATGAACAGGATGTGATGATGATTGTGATTTGTAATGTCTCCAATTAGGTATCAACGTCTTAATTTAGTGCATTCTAAAATATATAAAGCTAACAATGAGATTATTTGACATATTCTGTTGATAAAAAATGCATTTAACAAAAATAACACATTATTTAATATATGTTGGACTTTACAGCTTTCACTTCCTCTCTAAACAAGCCTTCAGACATCTAACAGGAACTCAAACAGCACAGCACAACAACCAAACAAGCATTGAGAGACAAAAGCCTCTAAATGAGAAGCCCACAAAGTCCACAGATTAAATTCCATTAAAGAGGCATAAAACCACTCACGTGTCATTATGTGCACAATGAGGTAACTGATTAGAAGCAGAGAGGAAGTGCTGCTGATAATGAAAAATGACTGGTAACATTAAAAAAAAAATGACTAGGGAATGGGAAGAACTTAAGAAAGCACAAAGATCTGGGCGCCTGGGTGGCTCAGTTGGTTAAGCGGCTGCCTTCGGCTCAGGTCATGATCCTGGAGTCCCTGGATCGAGTCCCGCATCGGGATCCCTGCTAGGCAGGGAGTCTGCTTCTCCCTCTGACCCTCCTCTCTCTCATTCTCTCTCTCTCAAATAAATAAATAAAATCTTTAAAAAAAAAAAAAAGAAAGAAAGCACAAAGATCTGATATCTTCACTGGAGAGACAAACAGATCTAAAAGAAGGAATGTGAGGCTATAAACCACAATATACAGCAAGCACACATTTTAGGTAAAAAAAGTCACATGAAAGTTTCAAAGACTTTACTATCTGATTACAACAGAGTATATATTAGCAGATGGTGACAAATTGCATGGAAGAAATTATGGAAACCTTTTCAACCAGAGGACTTTTATCTTTATGCAATAGAGAGATATTGTAAATTCTAGGTCAGGTAACATGGCAGAAAGCCAGTAATATTAAATTCTCATAGTGCAATAATTAAGGCCATGCACCAGCAAGGTAACAGTGGCAATAGACGCTGAGGGATAGGCATGGAAGCAAGCTAGAGAAAGATAGATATGGTAGATGAAGTTGATTTAGGTTACAAAGAAAAGGATATTTCATCATTATGGACTGAGATTTTGAAAACAGTAATACACAGAAACTAAGAAAATGGAATCTGTACTAGTTTACAGGAGTAAAATGTTAACTTTGGTTTGGACTGGTAAGACCTTTGGATAAGTTTCAAATAGAAATGTTTATCAACTAAATCTTGGAAAATCACAGCTGAATTAATTCATGTATGAAGTTCCCTGACTACTGTATTATGTAAGATAGAAAAACACTGGAAAGAAATACTTAAATGCTATTTTTCTTTCACATTTTCCCTTGATTAAATGTCATTTTTAAATTGAGGTGGTTAACCAGATGAACTGTCTAGGTAGCTAATTAACATTTTAAATATGTTTGGTTCAAATTTAGGAATGATTGGAAGTGAATAAGCTATGATTAGGTATTATTATTTCAAGATTCTCACAAAAAACTTGGTTCTTTCTAGGGGCGGGGATGATATATATAAAATATCTGTGACACTCTAAATTACTTCTCTAGATGACCTTTTGATATTAAATAATCAGAATTTAATATTGAGCCTGAATATCTTGTGCATGTGTGGATGATACAAACTGATATGTGTTATAGTATTTAGATATACAAAATAAATAACATGATTTCATCTCCTAAATTCTCACACAATTCTCACATGCAGAAGTGAATCAATTTATAGCAACATGTGGTGGGATTGATGCAAGCAAAGCAGAGGAGGTAATTGTAAATGTGGCTTTGAGTGGATGAGACACATCTGGGAAGGCTTTATATTTAATATTCCAAAAGGGCTAACCATGATTTCAAAAATACTTCTCCAGGTTTCCAGGTGAAGAATAAGAGAAAATTCATTTTAGAGGTGGAGAAAATAGCTTAAGCCATTTTAGAGAGGAAGAAAGTAGTTTCTAAAATAGAAACAAAAATTAATATTCTGAAATTAGATTGTCTAATAAAAAAATCAGTCTGTATATCTGATAGGAACTGCATTCACCTTGAAGTAATAACAATCAGAAAATAAATAGGAACTTAAAATATATTAACTGACCTCTCTCTGTTGTAAAAGAAATCGAGAGATATGCATTCCTGATCTGGTATAACAGCTCCTTGTTTCCCGAGGACACACGTCCTATTCTACTTTTGTTCCAGCATCTTTAGGCCAGGTTTCCACTTTCAAATTTGCCTAATGATCCTTCTACATTCTAAGCAGGAAAGCAAGAAGTGCAGGGAGCAAAGAGAGATGTACATGTGAGTTTTTGCCATCTTTCTAAGGAGGGATCTTATTCAAGATTCCTACACAATACATGCTATTTTTAACAGATTAGCAAGACAATAAATTGACTAAGAGTTATTGTCCTAGGTCCTTGACCTTTTTTGTCTTAGCTTGACAGCTCTGGCGAAGGTCACACATTCATCAGTGTTTGGTGGTAACCATAAACTTTTAAAAAAATTTAATATGTGTAGCAACTCCCTCCCCTTTTTAATGTAAATTATACACTTCACACACACTGTCATTTTCAAATGGGATAGAGTTCAATGTGTTCAGTGCTCAGGTGGAAGACAATGCATGAAAATGTAGTTTCAGGAATTGAAAAATAAAGATTTTTCTAAAAGGTTGATGCAACAATAAAGGAGGGGTTAGAAAGAGTTTTGTTTTGCTGAATATAGAATTCTAAGTTGACAGGGTTTTGTTTTGTTTTGTTTTGTTTTGCTTTGTTTTGTTTTGTTTTGTTTCTTTTAGCCATTGAAATATATCATCCTCTGCCTTCTGGCTTCCAGTTTTCTGATGAGACACAGGTTGATAAATTTATTGAGGAGTCCCATTATGTGATGAATCACTTCTCTCTTACGACTTTCAAGATTGTCTTTGGGTTTTTAACAGTTTGATAATAATGAGTCCCAATCTGAATCTTCGTGTTATCCTCTTCAGAGTTCATTGACTTTTTTTGATATGTAGACTAATGTATTTCATCAGATTTAGGACTTTTTCAGTTATTATTACTTCAAGTAATCTCTGCCCTTTCTATCTTCTTTGGGGAATTTCATAATGCATATCTTTGTTTTAGCAGGGAACTGATTTGAGTTCAAGAAACTCAGAGAGCCAAAGGGTTAGAAAAAGCAAGGTGAATTGAAGAGTCCCAGAGTGAGATATGAAAACAAAAACCTATAGAATATTTGAAATACTCTCCCTAGAACCATTGTTCACTCCTTCCTACTTCTCTACTATCTCTGTACAGAGAATTTTGTGAAATCCAGGATGTAACAAATCTCATCACTCACACTCTACCCATGATACCACTTCTACAGATAGCTAAATAAATCAAGTAAATAAAGGAGATTCTACTCTAAATAAATTATATAAACTGTATGAAATCATGGAGTAGCTTTTGTGAGACTTGAAGGATTTCGTTCCCTAACTTACTGGGTCTCAAAGCATGATATCTAATCCATGTAAAGGAAAATTGGTTGAATAATTATTCCCACCAATACTTAGAAACCTCCAGGAACTCAAGTTGGATTTCTAGATATCAACTAGGAATCCTCAGACAATTGAAAGAGGCTTTAGTATGGTCAGCCACTATTGTGATGGCAAGAAAAAATGTCTTTCAAAAACATATATCACATAGACAACAAGCAAAGCTTTTCAGATTTGCCATAATCCAAGGATGCTTTTAATTTATAAGAGTTTCACTGGATCAAGAAATCCAGTGAAATTAGAAAAGAGCTTCTATTTAAAAGCTCAAGGATGAAAGGTACTAATAAACTATGATGACATCTTTGTTCTTATATGGATTTTTATCTTTTCTGCAAATTCTAATTACAGTTCTTTCTATTATGGTATTTTTTATTTGATTCTATTTTTATATTTGTTCATATCATTTTGCTATTAGTTCCTATTTTTGATGACAACCGTTTTTCTGAAGTTCCAGGCATTTTTGTCCAATCTGACTGGTTCCTTACTAGGACAGCTATTTATCTGCCATCCTAGAATTAATTCTTACTGTTCTTTTAGGTGTTCCCTTAATTTTGGATCACTTGTCTTACTTTCCTTGGTTTCTTGTCTTCTTTTAATAATGGGAATAAAAATTTAAACTCAAGTAGATTTATACATTAGGGGTATATTTTCTGATCTTGTATGTGCTTGAAAATTACTTGAATTTTTTCCCTCACTCTTGAATGATATTTTGGCTGAATATAGAAATTCTAGTAAAATTAAGCTTTCTCTTATTCTCAAATCTTTGCATGGTATATTTGTTGGTTACTTTTTTAGCACCTTGATTAGTGTAGAAAATAAATTGAATGATTCACTGTGTATGTCTCCTACAGAGTGAGTCTACAACCAACCTTCATCTGTTTCAGGTTTTAGAAAGAGTGATAAAAGTAAAATGACAGAGAAGTCCAAATAGCTTAGGATCCAGTGCCTCAAAACGGTTGTGTTAATTTGCCATTCTAAGAGCTTAAAAATAGACAATTCTGCTATAGAAACATGTAAAGGAGAGCATCTCTGTGGTTTGTTTACATTGGGTCAGTAGCCACTATGCAAGTAACTCACTGAACTTTTACTGACCACCTACCTTACACATTGCGTTGTGATAAATGCTGTCTGTAGAAGCCTAAAGGAATTATGTCCATCATATGAACAGTATGAACCCCAATTTAACAAAATCACCAGCTTAATTAGTCTTCAGTTTTAAATATTTATCTTTATTTCTTTTCATAAAACCTACTGATGGATGCACCTGTATACTAAGAAATAATAATGAATTATTTTCTTCATGACCTCATGTGCACTTATGCTCCAACCTACTGAGCTGTATGCTCTTATGAGTGAGCTATGTTTCTTTCGAAGCCACAACATGCCAGTTATAATTGTTTCTATAATTTCATTTTAAATTAAATATCTTTAACAAGATGATAATTTTAATTGTAAATAGAATTATCGTTATCATGAAAACTAAGTTGAATACTCTGCAAAACTTTATATAACTGTGGAAGGCTAGAACATTGCTATCTTACTTAGTATTGTAGATAAAAACCTAAAATGATAGATGACACTTTATGCATAAGCAAAAAACAAAAGACACAACTCTCTAATGAAAACACTCTCTGCAACACAAGATCATATATAGTGAATGTACATTTATATGATTTAACATAAAAGAAGATATATGAATTATTTATGAGTCATTATTTGTAATTCCATGCTTTAACTGACTTTTTGACTAATTGACCAAGGACTACTTCTGACATTGATAATTTAGACGAATTTTATTATAATTTACCAAATTAAGTTAGAGTACTTTCCTTCGATATATTGATATCACCCTACAAACACTAAATATTTGAACACCACTGCATTCAACATGATATATTAGGTGTAAGAGGAAGGAAGGGCCAAGAACATTAATAATCTAGGATAATATTTGCTTTTAAAAATAGATTTCCATAACTGAAAGTTCCCAATTCCTGCTTGTATTTCAATTCACTGGGCTATCAGATAGAGAGAAAATAGAGATGTAGATGAGACATAGGATGTTAGAAGTATTCTCAAGATTACTATATCCAGTTTACTAAAAATAAATGGCTACTTAAGAGGAAAGACAGGACTATAAAATGCAGTCTCTTAAAACATAATACTAAAGGGCGCCTGGGTGGCTCAGTTGGTTAAGCGACTGCCTTCGGCTCAGGTCATGATCCTGGAGTCCCTGGATCGAGTCCCGCATCGGGCTCCCTGCTCGGCAGGGAGCCTGCTTCTCCCTCTGACCCTCCCCCCTCTCATGTGCTCTCTCTCTCTCATTCTCTCTGTCTCAAATAAATAAATAAAATCTTAAAAAAAAA
>NC_138371.1:130939683-130956097 GCF_054177405.1 Leptonychotes weddellii
AGGGCGCCTGGGTGGCTCAGTTGGTTAAGCGACTGCCTTCGGCTCAGGTCATGATCCTGGAGTCCCTGGATCGAGTCCCGCATCGGGCTCCCTGCTCGGCAGGGAGCCTGCTTCTCCCTCTGACCCTCCCCCCTCTCATGTGCTCTCTCTCTCTCATTCTCTCTGTCTCAAATAAATAAATAAAATCTTAAAAAAAAAACAAAAAAACATAATACTAAACATACAGTGAACTAACCCATTTAAAATCAGTGTCAATTTGCTATAGAACTACTACATGCAAGGTACTATAACCAAAACACAGGTAATTTAAAGACACTTTTTGTTCTCCAATGAGCTTAAAATGTATTGGAGAAATCAGATATTTACAAGGTACATGAAATTTGAAAATTATAATGTGGAAAGTTCAAACACAAAGCTATAATCAGTGATGTGGACGTGGATCAAAAAGCAGGCTGGAACAATTGTTAATGGCTTTAAGGACTGTTCAGAACACCTTCATTTTACACCTGTGACTTCAATGTTCCATCCAATTTAGCATTTCTATATTTTAAATTTTTAATAAAGTATGATTATTTGCATTAAAGTAATCCAGAATAGGCTTGTAAACATTTCAAGAAAAAGCATAAAGAACTCTTGTGTTGGTAAAACAAAGTTTTCTACTAGTTTCTTAATATTTTGAGTGGTTTGGGAAAAATATATGATACTAGTGCCCTTAGTAGTCCTTTATTTACTGGAGAAGTTCTGTGATTAAATGCAAGAAGATCCAAGTTCCCCACGTTGTGGCAAGAGATTGTGCAAAACAAAATAAATTTGTTTGTGTGTTTGTTTTTTTTCATGCCTCTCCTAAATAAAGTATATAAAGAATAAAAGGAATATACATTCTTCGGTAGTTTTAATACCTATGGAAATTTGCAGATGGAAAGCTATTTATTCAGGTTCTTTTGGCAACATCATTTATTTTGTAATTAACACTTTTGGAGCACTGAAAAAAAATGAAAATATATGTTTAATGAAAGATGGCCTACTAAACTTCCATTTTTTTAAGAAACGATAAAATTTTTTAACTTGCACAAAACATCTGTTTCCTTTTCTCATTCATCTTTGAGCTAATGCTGTTATCACCGATCTCATGATACCTAGAAGATACAAACTCACTGAAGAATGAATATTCAGCATCCCTTTCAAGATTAGTAGTTATTTGAGAAGTGTTATGCCCAATGAAGACAAATTAAAAAGCACAAGGTGCTTTTATGTGTCACTCTTTAGTACATGACTTGTCCCTTAGATCAAATGCCTTGTTCTAAAGTTATTTTATTCCTTAATGATCTCTACATTTTCTTGTGAAAGTATGAAAAGTGAAGCAATAGCTATTGAAGGGATGACTCTTTACAAAGTTACAACTAAGAAAATCCTTCAACTGCTACAAGCTTCAAAACAGTGAAATCAAATATAAGTTAATTTCAATAATAGTTCATTTTTTTTCATCCAACTAGTAGAGTCAAAGTAAAATTTGGAAATTCATTTCATGGAAGATGAATCTTGTTATCCAGAAAGCTATTTTAAGTTTAGTTAAAAATTTAACACTGCTTATTTTTGTAGTAATTTGGAAAAAATGTTATTACTGAATCAAGAAATGTATATTGCATAAATGTATACCAATTCATAATTTCATCTGAGCAAGGTAGAATATCCTAACAATTGAATGAGAAGCTAAATTTATAAACAAGCAAATATATTATATCTGTGTATGTGGATTTCTGAGTGTGTATATACAAATATTTATACATTGACTTAAAGGAACTGAACTACAGAATTCTTTAATAAGAACTGTAAGCTAAAAAGCAACACTTCGGCATAATAATATGCATTTTTCTTTCTGCTATTTATGATCAATTAGATTTTAGAAATGATTTTGCCTTTGAAAAATACTTTTCTTTTTTTAATATATTTTTAAAAATATTTTCTTTAATTGAGAGAGAGAGAGCATGAGCGAGCAAGAGAGAAAGCATGAGCAGGGGGGAGAGGCAGAGGGAAAGGGAGAAACAGATTCCCCGCTGAGCAGAGAGCCAGCCACATGGCTCCATCCCAGGACCCTGGGACCATGACCTGAACCAAAGGCAAACACTTAACCAACTGAGCCACCTAGGCACCACTAGAAAATATTTTTCAATTAAACCTATATACGTTATGATGATCTGAACTCTTTTGTAAAAATTTCTCTAAATTTTGGTTGTGTTCAAAATAAACAGGAAAGTTTAAATGAAAATATTCAACATGCTGAATTAAAAAACCCAACTTTCAAAGTGTATTAGTCAAGGTTTAACTAAAGAAGCAGAGCCAGTAAGGGTGTGTGTGTCGGGGGTAGATTTGTTACAATGAAATGGTTACACAATTGTGTGAGCTAGTTCGGTGATCTCTGAAGGCTATTGTCCAACACTGGCATTTGTAGTCCACACAGCGAAGACCATCAGTGTAACTGACTCCAAGCTTACTCTGCTCACTGCATGACAGGCCAGTAAGTCTAGAGGCAAGATATTGGGGTAAAGAAAGCAACTTCATTCAGAAAGCCAGCAAACCGAGAAGGTGGCAGACTGTTGTCCTACAGAACCATTCTAACCCAGATGAAATTGGAGCTTTTTTTTATGTTAGGAAAAGGGAAAAGCAGAAGAGGATTGGAATCAAGGGATGAGTGAAATCTGTAGACATTCAATTACCTGCAAGGATCCAAGGAAGGTCATGAAACTTTTTTGTCCTTGGCCAGTTGATCTTTGTGTACTGGAATCTGGTCATGATACTCCTATAAATCTTAGACAAGCAATTGTTATTTCTGTACATACTTCCCTATCTGTCCAGTAAATTGTGGGCTTTGGTTACGGGCAGTTTACATAAATGTTAAAATGTCTATGTGCATAATTAAGTAGAAGTTTCTAAGCTGCAGGTCACAGTAGCAAGGGAAAGAGAAGCAATAGGGAGTCAGACATGCTGTTTCTCCCCATTACATCAGGAAGGAAAGATCATGAGTCCACACTGGAACCCACAAGATCTGGAACCCTAGGAGCACACATTGAAACTTATGTCTATTCTTACTACCCCTGCTTGGTGATGAAGCTATCCCTCAGAAGCTGGTGTGCTTGGTAAAGTGGTTAAACACCGGGTGCAGGAGTCAATGAAGCTAAAGGAGAATCGAGGGGAAAGTAAAGCAATCCCATGCCCGGCTACTCTTTCATGCTAACAGTAAGAGTCAGCAAGTCAGCAACAGTGTGTGTGAGCTACAAAATGGCTGATGCTTCACTTCCTCCAAATTTCCCAAGAGTCTTCCTTGTAGCCAATTCTAATCTAAGAACAGAAGAAAGTGAATCCAGGAGATTGAGCTCAGCCTAGTCAAGTTGACACATTGTGAAACCTTCACAGGAAGCATTTAGCAAAATGCATCTCTTATAAACAAATATTAGAGACAGGAAAACTTTGAAATGGAGGGACTAAATAAAATAAAAAATTGAGAGCTCAAATGTTGTACATAATTTAACCTGAAATTCTGAAATTAGACTTTGGAATATTCTCTATTTGTGTCAAGAATTTTTGACAGAGCTACTTTTTCTATTTATATAAGTTTATATTCTGTACCAGATGAAGTAAAATTCAGGAACCTACAATGTACAAAAGGTAACTAATTTGAAAAGATTTGGTGTATAAAAGATTTTTGGAGAAAGGTAATCTAAATAAAGACAAAGAAAATATTGGGGGGGTTAAAAATTATATCTTTCAGTATAAAACTTAGAATGGAAAAATATCCTGATTTAAAAAAACTTTGCTCTGAACCCTCAAAAAGAGCAGATAAAGTGTTTTATTGTTTTGTTTTGTTTTTGCAATTAACAATAGAGAAAAGAAACAATTTAAGGTCAAAATATCTAACCTAAATATGCTAACCTAAATAACTGAAGACAATTTTCTGAAAAGTTGTAAATAAGGCCATATATAAAAATAATATTTTTTATTAAACTATCAATGACACAGCATGAGAAATAGATGCATCTAATGAGCTAATTAAACATATGACTACTAAATATTTGGGTTATGTAATTATAAATAGAAGAATTTTGAAATTTTACTTCAATACTTGCATATGAGTTTTCTATAAAAAATACTTTTCAAATTTATATTTAAGATATTTAATGGTCTACATAAAAATAAAAATATTTTGATAAATATATGATTCAAGATTATGTAACTTTTTTTCTTTACCTTCTATTTCTATTTTCAAAATTGTCCCAGTTTGGACTCACATGGTATTACTGAGGTAGGTACAGATTCCATGAAGTACATGGCAAGTTAGCTCTTCTTTTTAGGTATATTAGTTTGCTGGGCGTGCCATAACAAACTACCACAGAGTGAGTGACTTAAACAATGGAAATGTATTTTCTCACAGTTCTGGAGACCAGAAATCCAAGATCAAGATGCCAGCAAGTTTGGTTCCTCTAACACCTCTCTCCTTGGTTTGCAGATAGCTGCTTACTTGCTGCCTTTTCACATGGTCATCCCTCTGTGCATGTGTACCCCTAGTGTCTCCCTGTGTGTCCAAATTCACTCTTCTTATAAGGACACCAGTCACATTGGTGGCCCATTCTAATAGCCTCATCTTAATCTCATCACCTCTATAAGGGCCCTATCTCCAAATACAGTTACATTCTGAGGCATGCACTTAGGACTTCAACATAAGAATTTTGAGAGAACACAATTCAGCCCATAACAGTGAATAGATAGGTTTTTAACTACTCTGTGGGTTGTGAAGAGACCGCAGTGGAAGGATTTGAACTGAGAGAGCAGAGGTGCAGAAAGAACAATGTTCAGACTGGGAACACTAAGTTGTCCATTGAAATCTTTCTAGGAAAAAGGACCACAGCAATCATGGGAACCTTATGTTAGAGTCAGATTATAGAAGGCTCTGAACGTATTGCTGAAAAACTCAGAATATTTATGTGTGCACATAAGAACCACTGATGGTTTCTGCACAGGAGAGAAGAGTGTTGAAATTTGTAGTTTGGGAAGAAGATTTGACCTTTAGAAAATGATAAAATTGGAAGGAGGTAGAGAAATTTGTGGCAAAGTTAGGGAAGTACTGACATAAATTAGACAAGAGATGATAAAGGCCTCAAGTGGAAAAATAGTCTAACAGAAAGAAGAAAAATGAGAGACATTTTGAAAAACTGATATAACCTGTTGAACCTAGAGATACACAAGATCAACGTAAGTCTGAGATTTAAAAACTTGATAAATTGGAGCACATGATGACTTTAATGAATAAGGGATTTAGAAATAGTTGGAAAACACACTTGATTCAATTTTTGGAATAATTAATTTGAGCTTTTGGTCGGACACCTGAAGAAATGGAAGAATTGTAAGCATGAATTCATTAATATAAACAAAGCTAATGGAAAGAGAAACAGGAAAACTATGTACATGAGTGCATGAAAAGTAGTCTGTGGTGTCCTATGAAGGTGTCCTATGATTGAGAAGTAGAAGGTAATAAAAGGAGAGGTTCAAATTTCAATGTTTTATATTGTTAAATTTTCAAAACACATGCATTCAGTAATTACATATTTTATATAATGGTGTTCTACATTAGATTTTATTAAGACACACACAGAAAAGAAGGCTCAAACTGATTTAAAAAAAAAGCTCAGAAATATCTAGTATAGAGCAAGAAGAAAGCATGCTTGTGAACAGAACCTTTAGAAACGCTCCATTTGAATTTGACCAAAGGAAGTTTGATCCTCCATGGAAATGGCCAAAATCTGGTCGTAGGTGATGCAAGATCAAGAACATCCAGAGTCATAGCATCCAGGTAGAAAAGAATTTCAAGGAGACAATGTGTGACCCAAGTGGAGTGTAGGGAAAACAAGTAACACTATTGTTGTGATGACTTTAATTTTCATATACTTAAATGAGTCAACCTTCATATTTCATTAAAGGGGATCTTTTTTGCTTTATGCAACTTTGAAAGAGAAGAGATCCTCAATGTCCTTTCTATTTGACACATTATATCAATGATATGTAAAACTTGTATAAATTTAGTTGATGCTAAGGCACCTTACACTGTGTTCACTTGCAAGGATTCTACACATGTATGATGAAATTATTGATTCCCTTGAACTACTGACTAATCCTTACAGTCATCAACAAATATCAGTGTCTCTTATCCTTATACCTCCTGATGGTAGATAGCATAGTATACCATGGCAATGTTGACTAACAGTGCTTTCCACATATTTTCAACCACAAATATTTTTCCTCAAATATCAAAAGAGAGAATTTACTTATTTTGTGAAAATATTAAAAATATAGAGGGTTATTTATAATCCATTGATTTCCAGCTGGTTTTATAATTTTCTGAGCAAGACCCCTGGCTTTGACTCCTTTTTATGCTCATGAGGGTAGGATAAGAATAATGGACTGTCCAAGGCTTTTGCTCTTACTGATATTACTCTCAATTGCCTACATCTATATGCATATTGTACTTCAGTATGCATAGAAACACTGGGAGGATAATAATCAGCAAAGAAAAAAAATAACAGCAGGAAAGTCTTTCTTAATGTGCTATTTTACTGCCACTTGGATATAAATTTGCCCACACAGAGTTTAGCTTCCAATTTTAATGTCCTCTGTTCACATTCAAAGTCAGCAGCAATGAATTTTTCTTTTTCAGTCCTGAGGCTTGCAGTGAAGGTTAAAGAACTATCATTAATAGGAAATGGAGTTGAATGTTTATTAATGCTGGTCTTTGAAATAGCCACTGATAACATAGTACGCAGCAGGTCTCAAGCAAACTCCACTAACTCACAGTTCCCATTTACACTCCTACCTGGATCATGGGAATATCAGAAAAAAAGTATTTGGAAAATTTCGGCAAGTCATCAGGTAGAAAAACAAATATTTTAAAACTGTTAGCCTTACCAATGCCTTTTTAGGTATGCATTATGAAAACCATTCTATCCTACTGCATTTGTGGCAGAAAATTTCCAGCAAAACAAGCCCTGATAATTCCTATGGAGTTCTGATCACTCTGCTGGAAGAACATAGAGTGCTGTAGAGACTAGACATGGTCTGCCTCTCCCCGTGGTCTGTCATTCATGATGTGACAATGAGCACCTGTATGAGACAAAGCACTTGAGGCTTTTTTAAAAGCTTTTAGTTAAAACATATTTGACAAATAAAAAGCAAATGCAATGGAATTCTACTGATTACATTAATGACACAGTTTATGATGAGTTCTAATCTCTTCTAAGAGGTCATTCACTGGGAAAGCTATGAGGTAGTTAAAATTATCCATCAATCTACACTTAATAGTGGATTTATTTTATCATTCAACATATGCACAAAGCACTGATATGCTGTTGATGAATGAGAGTGATGGTAATGATAATGGCTACTTGATTTTTGTTCTGCCTGCCATTCACCTATCTTAAGTACCAAGGATGCAATAAATGATTGGCATTGTTAAAGCTTCTTGTGAAGAAAATGAGTCCTCACTGAGAAAACACTTTTTCTCTGCAGCTTCATCCAGAGTGTAAGTCGATTGCCTTGATTTTTTACTGGTTTGTTTGTTTTGTTTGTTTGTTTTGGTCCGCCTTTAGATTTGTATGCATACAAGTATTCAGACATCATGGGAAATTATACTATGGCCTATATTTCCACCAGAGCATAAAATGTTAGACCCTAGATCTTCCAAATTCTCTAGGCTTTTTACTGGACAGCTTTGGGCAAATGGCTTACATCTGTGTTTTCTGGAAATTTCTTTCGGCCATAATTTCAGTATCTTTTCACTAACCACCAGGAAATACATAGGAAATTACAGAAAGAAATGAATAAAGAATGAAGTTCCTGTATGCCTTTAAATCTTGGATATGCATTATTTTCATTCGTGCTTTACCATTAGTATCTCAAACCTCTAGCTAAAGACTGTGACCCCAGTTATGCAAAATGGAGACTTTTGGCAGAAAATGAAGTAAATTATGATAATTTATATTGACATCTTACAAAAATATTTCAATCACACCATTCCATACAGAGTTTAATCTTGTCAGTTTTATTTCTGCTCACTGCCCAAACCCAATTAGTGATAAATTACTGTTAAAAATACACGTGGCACGGCGCCTGGGTGGCTCAGTTGGTTGGGCGACTGCCTTCGGCTCAGGTCATGATCCTGGAGTCTCTGGATCGAGTCCCGCATCGGGCTCCCTGCTCGGCAGGGAGTCTGCTTCTCCCTCTGACCCTCCCCCCTCTCATGTGCTTGCTCTCTCTCATTCTCTCTCTCTCAAATAAAAATAAATAAAATCTTTAAAAAAAAAAAATACACGTGGCAGACATACCTGTGACATTTTACCTGCATTGGAATGTGTAAACATTTGATATGCCACTCTTTATAAAGTAGCCAAGAATCACTAGGTAAAGTGAAATTTTACTGTAATTTGAGAATGTATATATTCTCCTGTGCCTTTATCTTTAGCATTAAAAATGTGTCATTTATATAATTGTTGACAGAATATTAACTCGTACTTCAATATATTATGAAAAATTGCTGTTGTAATTAAAGCTACTATTTTTTTTTAAAGATTTTATTTATTTATTTGACAGAGAGATACATAGCGAGAGAGGGAACACAAGCAGGGGGAGTGGGAGAGGGAGAGGCAGGCTTCCCTCCCAGCAGGGAGCCCGATGCCGGGTTCGATTCCAGGACCCTGGAACCATGACCTGAGCCGAAGGCAGACGCTTAACGACTGAGCCACTCAGGCACCTCTACTATTTTTTTTTTTATTATTATGCAACATGCCAATCCTATAATAAATTCTTTCTCATGAGTTCTGGAATTCCTCAGTCTCTTGGTATTTTTTGAGTTAACTCCTGTTGCTAGATGCTGAAGATTGTATTTTCCAAATATGACCACCCCAATATATATCCAATCCCATATACTCTTCTCACACTATGATGTCCACACACGTCTACCAAAAGGTGATGCTATTCCCCTCACCCTACTTGAAACTGAACAGAGCACAGTAACTGCCTCACTCAGTAGAATGTGACAGAAGTAATCTTGCGTGATTTCTAAAGCTAAAAGGTTATAAAGGGTAACATGACTCTGCCTGTCTCTGTCTCTCTCTATGTACACTTTTTGTGGATCCCACCATCATCTTGTAGGAAGCATAAGCCATATGGAGGGTCCATGAATGTATACTCCTATTAATAACTCTCACAAGTCACTCAACCAACATTTGCCTCAGCTCCAGAATATCTAAGTGATAAGCCTTCAGATAATTCTAGTTCCATGCCTTCAAGTCTCCCAAATGAGATATGAGGCATCGTGGAGCAGAAAGAAAGAAATGTTGGCTGTGCACTGCCTGAAATCCTAGTCCTTAAAAAATGTTAGGTTATTGTTGTAAAATCACTAGGTTTAGGGTTAATGTTATGTGATAAATAGCTAACATAGATTAATTACTTATTGCTATGTAGCTAAAAGTTTAGTTCTTCCACCAAGAAAAAAAAAATCTAAAATTTGGGTCACTGACTTTGAGACCAAGGAACAGTTAGAAGTTGAAATGATCTTGAAGAGAATGTTAGCAGAAGTCTGATGACCCTTGAAGATGCTTTAAGTATTCTTATGTAGTGGTAAAAAGTTAAAAAAAAAGAAAAAAGAAAAAAAGAAAAAGTAAGCTATTACCTACAGTAAGAGAAAAAGAAAAATATACCTAATGAAGTGATGATGCAATTAAGGACATTTCTGTTGAAAATGTTGGCTTGCTTCTTCTAAATGTATTTAGTAAGATGTGAATGCAGAGAGATAAGTTAAAGAATGAGTGAATAAACATAGAGAAGCTATGACTTTCTGTGTTTGAAAATAAGTTTTCTGACTCCCTGGCTTTACAGATGAGAAATGATGCTAAAATTATGAAATAGCATCCGAGCTAATCTTAACATCAAAGGCATTGTTGAAAAACATAATCTAGAGATGAAGCTGATGTTATGACTGTAAAAGTCTTGGTGAAGATCTCAGAAAGTTTTAAATTGTTGTCCCAAACAGAAAATAAGTGTCTCTAAGAATCTTAATGCTGTTATCCTATAGCAACTTTATGAGAAAACCAAGGTACAGCAGAACATATTTCACTCAAATTTTTATATGTGGGTTTTTCTAATAGATAAAAAAATCACTCCAAGTTTCATAGAAAACCCACAAAATTTTTAAAAGAATTCTATTGACAAAGAGATCAGAATCAAAAGTTAGAGATAGTATAAAATACAAATATGACTTTGGAGTCCAAATTACAAATAGAAGCATGCTGAGAAAAATATTCAGCTACAAACTTGGCTATATCTTATGGAAATGGAATAATGACTTAGAACGTAACCAAGAAACTAGAGTGTTTATCAAACAGTTGTGGCACCTGAGTGGCTCGGTTGTTTAAGCGTCTGACTCTTGATTTCAGCTCAGGTCCTGATCTCACAGTCATGAGATCGAGCCCCGCATCAGGCTCAGTGCTGAGCCAGGAGTCGGCTTGGGATTTTCTCTCTCTTTCTTCCTCTGCCCTTTCCCCCTGCTCCTGCTCTCTCTCAAATAAATAAATCTTAAACAACAACAACAAAACAGCTGTGGAAAATCATTCCCAGGAAGTAGCACTGAATTCTAAACAGTAGTAATCAGCAAGTGTACTGATTCTGTCATGTACTGTGAATTTCATAGCTTCTATGAACCAGTGATATCTGCATGCCTTCAGTTTTCTCCCTCATTAAATGGGGGCATCGTTGGCAATTATTCCATGTCTGTATAACCACTGTATATTGGATGTGGGGCGCATATTCATTTTTCTCTTAATTTCATGGGTCTTTAGAATGCAAGAAACTGTACTTGAAGAGCTGTACTCCAGGAACTGCAACAAAGGACATTCATATGCATCTGAACCTTATTTACATGATAAGATATTGGACCTTCAGCTGATATAATGGGATAAAGCATTGGGATTTATGGGAGGGAATGAATTGGAATTATTTATATATATTTTTTGGAGTCCAAAAGCAAAACTACAGTAACATGATATATCCCACCCTACATAATCTTCCAGTGTAATGTTGACTGGTCTGTTTGAAGAGGTGAAGGATTTTTGTTCCTTCCCACTGATGCCGGACAGATCTATGCCACAGCCTAAGGAATAGAATGTGGTGGAAGTGACGCTATTTGACTTCCAAAGCTTGAAGAAAAAAGGAATTCCTCAGTTACCACCCTGCTTTCTCTCTGAAGCGGGACACTTTATCAATGAAACCTAGCCAACATGTTGTAAGGAAGCCCAGGCTATGTGGAGAGGCACATGTAACTATTCCTGACCAAATGTTCAGCTAGGCTTCCAGCCTGCAGCCAACACCAACCACCAGATGTGTGAGTGAATGAGTTTTCACTTCCTACTAACCGCCATATTCTGAGTCTTCCACCTGAGGCCTCGTGCATTGGGAATATCTGTGTTCTTGTCAGCTTGAAATTTTAACAGGATGAGTGATAAATGATTAGCATTTTTGTTTTAGACCAATAATTTTAGAGGTGATTTGTTACACAGTAATACATGACTAATTCAATGCAGCATGTTGGATCACCAAGAATGTGTATTGTATAACTTGAGGTACTGAATGTCCCGATATCAAGTGATTTCCTGTTATGCATTTTTAGATATTGCTAAATCAAAATATCTAGATTATATTTCAAAATAATTAAGATTACTTTATAAGGAATAGTTTTCTGACAAAATATACAGCTGAGATATGTGAGGGTTTGTTTGTTGCACAAAAAGTTTTCAAATTTACTACAAGGATACTGCTTTAAGTGCTTTTTTTTTTAAAGACTTCATTTATTTATTTGAGAGGTAGAGAGAGGGGGAGAGAGCATGATCCAGGGAGAATGCAGAGGGAAAAGGAGAAGCAGACTTCCCCCTGAGCAGGGGGCCTAAGCAGAGCTCAATCCTGGAACCCTGGGATCATGACCTGAGCAGAAGGCAGATGCTTAACCACCTGAGCCACCCAGGCACTCTTTAAGTGCTTTTTTTTTTTCCTAAAGATTTTATTTATTTATTTGACACAGAGAGAGACAGCGAGAGAGGGAACACAAGCAGGGGAAGTGGGAGAGGGAGAAGCAGACTTCCCGCTGAGCAGGGAGCCCGATGCGGGGCTCGATCCCAGGACCCTGGGATCATGACCTGAGCCGAAGGCAGAGGCCCAACCACTGAGCCACCCAGGTGCCCCCTTTAAGTGCTTTTTAAGGCAATTTTTACTTAAGTTTTTTTTTACAAGTATAGCTTACATTTAAGTTTAGGATAGCAAACATATGATGGTGTATAAAATGTAAAGAAGGACTTCTCGAAGATAGGATGTAGTGGGACAGGAAGGAAGGAAGGAGTGATGGAAGGAAGGAAGGGAGGAAGATTGACTCACAACTGTTCATCCAAAATATTTCCAGTTGACATCAATATAGGTTCTTACAAATTTGTACTTTGTAGTATGTGACATACTTTTGTATCAATGCTCCAGTACATTAAAGATCAATTATAAGGTTTTAATTTTTTTAAAGATTTTATTTATTCATTTGAGAGAGAGAGAGAGAGCGTGGGGGGAGAAGAGAGGGAGAGGGAGAAGCAGGCTCCCCGCTGAGCAGGGAGCCCCACATGGGAGTAGATCCCAGGACCCTGGAATCACGACCTGAGCAGAAGGCAGATGAGCCACCCAGGAACCCCAATTACAAGGCTTTTACAATAAAATGATTTAGTCATTTGCCCTCCAAAAATATCAACTATTTTGCAGTACTGCATTGGTGTCTCAAACTATCTAAAAAAAAGAAAAAAAGAACATGCAGTAATTTGTACAAAAATTGCTTTTAGATAAGGAATATGCCATATTTTTATGCACATGCATCTATTTTCTCATGAAGCAACTATTAGTGACTATTTCCTACTACCACACTGGTGGCAGGAAGCAACATAGAATAATTAAAAACAAAATGTTTTGTTTTTAACAACTACTTCTAGTGACTTTTGGAAGTTTTACTGGATGAAATAATAGAGAGCTCTTACATATTTTATATGTAAAAGTATTAAATCCATTGATTCACTTGCTCCTTTCTTTTACTTGATTTGCTGGGTACTGTGTATCATAACATAACCATTAATTAACTCAGTAGTTATGTTCTTTATGTAGAACCAAATGAAACATTATCAAAGAAGTATATAAAAGAGTGTGTGTATCCAAATGTCTATGTGTGTGTGTGTATACATATATATATAATACATATATATGTATATTTCATATACACACACACACACCAATCTGCTAACTGGTGTTTCACATTCCCTCCTCAGTTTATTTTCATTTATAAATTCAGTTAAACATTACATATCCTCATTCACATTCAAATTTTTTTTTTTTTTTTAAGATTTTATTTATTTGAGAGAGAGAGAGAGCACATGAGGAGGGGAGGGTCAGAGGGAGAAGCAGACTCCCTGCCGAGCAGGGAGCCCGATGCGGGACTCGATCCCGGGACTCCAGGTTCATGACCTGAGCCGAAGGCAGTCGCTTAACCAACTGAGCCACCCAGGCGCCCCTCACATTCAAATTTTATTACCTTAGTGGGTGCTATTTAAATAGTGATTGAAATATTGAGATAATTTAGAAAGTCAGCATTTCCCCTAGTAGAAGCCACCAGTAAACTTCTACCCTGGCAACACCACACCTCAATATATTAGAGTCACTTATTATAATGCATACTTACAGTTGGTTTGATTATAAAACAATAAGAATCATTGTTTTAGGCTAGAGAGACAGTGGGCTTTCAAGCCAGAAAAACCTAGGCTTCAAATAACTGCTTTCTATTTATTATCAATGAGGCTTTTGAATATTTAGTATTTTTTAAAGCTGTTTTTTTGTCTGCAAAAGAAAATAATAGCAAAATAATACCAGATTTCTAAATTTTTGAGAATTAAATGGATGCATATAAAATGCGTGTCTCATAGTAAACATGCAATCATTTATGGCTATTTTTATGACTGATAAGAGCCCATCGGCTCCTTGAGAATGGTGACGCTGAGGGATGGAGAAAAGTAGCAGTCTGTAACTGCTGACTGGTCCGTCTCAATCCTAAGATTTAAGACGTGAGAAAGAAAAATTATGCCAAACATCTTTAATTACACAAACATCTTAGCAGTAGAACTACTTAACTAATGGGATAATCACTAATTTCTGTTAGATGAGAATGAAATTTGTAATGCTTTCTAAAAAAGAGGCTGCCGTCTTCCAGGAATAACAAGAGAAGTTCAACCCATTTATGTGATGAGTGTGATGATTAGACCTATCTCATTGGGCTGCTTTCTAGGCTATTCTCTACGTATCCACCCATCCCTACAACCTTCTCGACTAGGGTCTATTTATGAAGAACTGTCACCAGGTCCCAGAGGACCTACAATGCATGTTCTTTTTAGGTACTGTTATTCAAGCAAATCATTGCTTATGTTACAGTCTAAGGAATCCTCAATTTCATACTTAAGATTAAAGACAATGCTGTCATGAAGATGATTTGTATTTTCAAGTTCACAGTTCTGTTTTTACAAGGCATTTTGGAGTTTCAGACTCATTCAGAAGAAAGGTAAAATAGTACCATTCCTCATCAGGGATTCCTAAACAGATAACTGGGTTGTTCTGACCTTGGGCAAGTAAAGTTACCATAAGCGGTTGGGACATTTTGCTCCTACTTATCATTTTGGGGTCACCGGCTGCTATTGTGAGGGTGGTGTGCTCTGGGAATTCAAGCCACAAAATTTAGAGGGCCTATTGGGCAATCCAGGGATGAGCATGAGCTGCTGCCCCCGAGGAATCCTGCACGCCACTTCAGCCAGCGGCTGAGATCTGTAATAAGAGTTGAATACGAGAGATAATTGGAGTGGGAAAAAGGGAAGGAGAAATGTGGTAAAATAAATTACAACAAAGTGTTTTATTCTGAAAGTCAAAGTTCTATCCAGTGTGGAGTCCCTCCCCTCCTCCTCGCCGTGCTCACTTTTCCTCATCACAAATGATAGCACAAACCCAGTCTCTCAAAAAGATCTTATGCCCCAGGCCTCAGGGACGTGCCTGAGCCCATTGTTAATAGCCACAAAAGTAGAGAACAAGCTTTAAAAGAAAAAAAAAAAAAAGTTGCCATTTTACTCAGGAGGAACTCCTGCAACGTAACATTTGTGAAAGGGACTTTAAATTGTTTACTGTATTCAGGACATGGTTATTAGGATTTTATCATATTTTACATTTAAAGGAAATTATGTACTTTTTTTAAACAATAGAAGGATAGCAGGTTAATTTTGGGATTAAAAATTTTTAGTAAAGGTATACGTAAATATGTACATATGTGG
Source organism: Leptonychotes weddellii (assembly GCF_054177405.1). NCBI lineage: Eukaryota > Metazoa > Chordata > Mammalia > Carnivora > Phocidae > Leptonychotes > Leptonychotes weddellii. Next base: position 130,955,103 of record NC_138371.1, read on the forward strand.
TATGTGATGATAAACTATTAGAAATAGCTGCAAGGTATCAAAACTTTGAGTATTGCAATACTTACTGCATTTTATGGTAATTATAGATTTACATGTTTAGTTGTCCATAAGATATTATCATTTTAATTTTAACATAGCAAAATCTTAACATTCCACAGGCACATAACTAAAAAGTAACTAAAAAAAAAAATGGTTGTTGAATGAATAGCAAATTAGTAGTCATCTTACCCACTCCTGAAAGGAAATTTGCATTTAAAAATGTTTTGAGGGTGCCTGGGTGGCTCAGTTTTTAAGAGTCTGCCTTCGGCTCAGGTCATGATCCCAGCGTCCTGGGATCAAGCCTTGCATAGGGCTCCCTGCTTGGCCAGGAGCCTGCTTCTCCCTCTCCCACTCCCCCTGCTTGTGTTCCCTCTCTAGCTGTCTCTCTCTCTCTGTGTGTCAAATAAATTAATAAAATCTTTAAAATAAATAAATAAATAAATATTTTGAAATGTAACAGAATGATAATCCATTAAAATATTGAAATTTCCTAAAACTATACAGAGCTCTCTCTTTCTCTCTCTGTCTCTCTTTCTCACACACACATGCACACACACACATGTGCACACACCACATACAAACACATTCCTCGTGTTAATTTGGTCTTCACATAGTACAAATCTTAGACTTACAATGCAATTTAAAAAGAAAGCTGCACTAGCTACTGAGATAAAAGTTAACTTTATTTTAGTATATATATATTAAATATATATTTAGAAATAAATATATTTATTTATTTCTAAAATGAACATTAACATGGGGCGCCTGGGTGGCTCAGTTGGTTAAGCGACTGCCTTCGGCTCAGGTCATGATCCTGGAGTCCCGGGATCGAGTCCCGCATCGGGCTCCCTGCTCAGCGGGGGGCCTGCTTCTCCCTCTGACCCTCTTCCCTCTCGTGCTCTCTGTCTCTCATTCTCTCTCTCTCAAATAAATAAATAAAATCTTTAAAAAAAAAA
>NC_138371.1:130956597-131002548 GCF_054177405.1 Leptonychotes weddellii
GGGCGCCTGGGTGGCTCAGTTGGTTAAGCGACTGCCTTCGGCTCAGGTCATGATCCTGGAGTCCCGGGATCGAGTCCCGCATCGGGCTCCCTGCTCAGCGGGGGGCCTGCTTCTCCCTCTGACCCTCTTCCCTCTCGTGCTCTCTGTCTCTCATTCTCTCTCTCTCAAATAAATAAATAAAATCTTTAAAAAAAAAAAAATGAACATTAACATTTATTTGAGTGCCTCATAATTACAAATTAGGTACTGTAATTTTTACAATGTGATGTTACACAAGTACCTAATCTACCTTTCTATGATGTTGTAGGGTGGGGATAAAAATTATTTTCTCTTTTTAGTATATTGAAACTATTTGGTATTCTGTTTTCCTTTTCCTTTTTACTCACTCCTTTACAAAATAGTGTGAAGGTCACTGCTTCATTTGAAGTAGACATTGATAAAAAAAAAAACAAAAGATAGCTTTAAAAAAACAAAAAGTAGACATTGATAGTATTTCAAACATTAGTTGCATAAGATTATTTCATAGTCATTCCTACTGTCAGCATTTGTAGTTTTAATCCACTTTTTTAGTTTCATGTCTATTTTTTTTAAAAGATTTTATTTATCTATTCATGAGAGAGAGAGAGAGGCAGAGGGAGAAGCAGGCTCCCAAGAAGCAGGGAGCCGGATGTGGGACTCGATCCCAAGACCCGGGGATCATGACCTGAGCCGAAGGCAGACGCTTAACCATCTGAGCCACCCAGGTGCCCCTAGTTTCATGTCTATTTGTGCTGAATGATAATTATGTAAAAAATAGGAACTTAAAATTGTTTTTTATGGAGGGGCGCCTGGGTGGCTCAGTTGGTTAAGTGACTGCCTTCGGCTCAGGTCATGATCCTGGAGGCCCGGGATCGAGTCCCGCATCGGGCTCCCTGCTCGGCAGGGAGTCTGCTTCTCCCTCTGACCCTCCTCCTTCTCGGGCTTTCTGTCTCTCATTCTCTCTCTCGCAAATAAATAAATAAAATCTTTAAAAAAAAAAATTGTTTTTTATGGAAATATCAATCTAAATTTAAAAACAAAATTATCGTTATGAACAATACTATACTATATCTGACCATCCACAGCTATAATTTTCATAATTTTAAATGCTAATTTTATGAAGTGATTTACCCTACTTCCATTAACTGTGCAGCTGTTCAAGCTAAGACAATCGTCATATATCTTAGTACAACCAATAAGTGGTTCTGCTAAAATAATTAAGAATATATGTATGAGAATAAGAATTTTTCTTATTTCATTTGTTATCAATAGTCACTAATAATAATGATAGCAAATATTGATTGTTTATCAGGTACCCGTTTTTCAGCTAAGAATCGTATATTTTTTATTCTTTTAAATCCTTACAATGTGTATTACTACTTTACATATAAAGAAATTTAGAGAGATTAAATAATCTGACAAAATCCAAGTAACCAAGTCAGGATTTGGATGTAGGTTTGTTATCTGAATTGTGTGTGAAGATGTAATCTTCTTTACTAGGAAAAAAAAAAGAAGTGAACCAGCTATTAGCCAATCTAATCAGGAAAACATACAGAAAACAAAAAGAAAAAATTGGAAATGGAAAGGGGAAAAATTATCAAAACTGAGTAAAAAAAATATAGTCAGTGATTTTTGTGCAACTCTAATAAACACATTTGAAAACTTAATTAAATGGATAATTTTCTATAAAAGGACAATTTACAGACAATGTTCTAGTCTATAAGTCTTAAAAGGATCAATAAACAGAGGAGAAATAAAAGAGTAGCTGAAGAGGTAAATCATAAAAGCCATCAGGCCCAGGTATTTTCAAAGGGATGCTTTGTCACAGCTGTAAAATTTACATAATTATATGTCATTCTAACTTCTCTAGGGCACAGATACAAAATTCCCAATTTTTGAATTATTTTTAAAAAGTTACTGTAATATTAATGCTCAAACATAAAAATATTTCACAAAAAAATGGCTTAAAATTAGTCACTTTAGAAAATTGAGGTAAAATCCTAAATGAAATGTTAGCAGGAAGAATCCAGTAATATATTTAAAAATAATACATAGTGACTGAGTAGGGTTAATTCTAGAAAACAAAGGTTGTCCAGTATTAAGAAACACATTGATATAATCCATTATATTAATAGGCCTAAGGAAAAACCTCGTGTAATCATATCTTTCGTGGGAAAAAAGGCATTTGAACAAATTCAGTCTTAAGCTATATATTTTTTTAAGATTTTATTTATTTATTTATTTATTTATTTACTTACTTACTTACTTATTTATTTGAGAGAGAGAGAAGTAGAGAGAGAGATCACATGAGCGGGGGATGGGGGAGGCAGAGGGAGAGGGAGAAGCGGGCTCCCCAGTGAGTAGGGAGCCTGACACCAGGCTCTGGCTCAATCCCAGGAACCCAGGAGTATGACCTGAGCAGAAGGCAGTTGCTTAACCAAATGAGCCATCCAGGCGCCCCTTAAGCTATATTTCAACATTTAATAGCCTTAAGAGTTTCTACATATTTCCTTATTAAGGGTGCATATACATTTGTGTGTGTATATATATGTATACAAAGATGCTGGCTCTTGGGCCACTATATGTATTTAACATTATAACTGTATGTCTCATTTACATATCAGCATAAGAAAATTTTCTTTAAAAATAACTTCATACAATTTGAAATCCAAATTACCCAAATGACCTTAACTGTACACCAGTGGTTGGGATAACTAATAGAAAAATTATTTCAAATGTCTTCAAACACTAAGTTACTCAAAGGACAAATAAACAAACAAAAGCAAAAGGAAAATCTTAATCTCATTTTAGTCATGACGTTGGAAGTAGTGTTGGTATTGTTTAAGACTGTTTTAAGTTTGGAGGTAGTGTGAGCATTATAATTGCAATACCATTGCATTTGTATTGTACGATAAAGCAAATAAATAATCATACTGGTGATGTTGGGGACCAGATTTTCAAAATGGGGCAAATGAGAAAAAGCTGTAAATGATTAAGTAAAATTTTTGTCATCCTGTATTTGAATTGCAAGTTTCAGTATGAATTCATGATGAATTTACCTTATAAGAAATATTATAATTTGTTAACTTTTCCTTTCTAATAAAAAGGACTAGACACCAGGGTCAATCCAGTAAATATAAGCATCACTAGTGCTTGGACTGTGACCTTGGAGAAGCACTTCTCAACGAAAGGAGTCAGGGATACTTGACTGAAGTTCTTGTTGGGGATTCTAAGCAAGATATACACCAAGATTCGTCATGCCAAAAACTAGGGGAGTTTCCAAACATAACAAAGGGTATTCCAAAATGATTCTGGAACCAACTTGAGGAGGCTGCTTCTGACCAAAGTAAAAACAATTTAAGCCTCATAAAAAATATTTATAAAGTATTAAGAGGTATCAAATATGCTTAACATCATAGGTTCGTAATGATAATGAAGCACTGATGGCAATTCATTGGATAAAGTTGGAGAACATATGATAAATACCTCAGTAATTTGAAAGCTGGCAAACAAAGGGATAATTTAAGCCTTTATCCTGTCTTTCCATATGAATTCCTATTTGATGAGGGAAATATATTAGAAGGGTGACAGAATATGCCACCCCTAAATATGCCACTTTGGCATAAAGATTACTTTGAACTAAAGGGACTTGGAAAATAGTAGGTGCAAGGAGGACAGGGCGCTCTGACCTACCCTTCCTTCACAAAAGCAGGAGATCAATCTTCAGTGTGAAAGATATTCTCCTATCAAGAAGAAACATTCTTATCACCAGAGACAGGGAGTTGAGGCTGAAAGAAATCTGTACAAACAGACCTTATTAAAATAACTCTTATCTTCCTATGGTCTCTGTATATATTTTAGTTATTTGTCTGTAACTACCTATCTTTGTTCAGTTTAGTATATAAACGCCCAGCTACTTCTTTGAGTCTTCATTTGCCTATGGGGGCTTCCATCAACATGTAAAAGTGTGTATGCTTTTCTGCTGTTAATAACTTATGTCATTTTAATTCTCTGACCCAGTGGACACCCTAAGATGTTAGAATTAAAGTTTTGCCTACCCTATAGACTACTTACAGAAATTCCAGGTAATAATGAAGGAGTGACAGAATGTCATCATTTGCAACTTCTAATGAAATAATGGATCTAGAAAAAAATGCCTATTAACATCACAAAATGGAGACAATCACATAGCAACCTATAAAATTGTCTTGCCAGAAAATCAAACCTGAGTCTGAATCTGATTTATCTCATTGGTCAAATGTGAATCTGATTTCAAACTTCTTTATTTATCAAAATAAAGGAAATGAAGTGTATATAAACACAGTAAATGACAACTAGAAATGAAATCAGGAGAACTCAGACTGTAGGTAACTCCAAGGAGTAGATTACCCAGTTTCTTAAACAGACATGGGATGGGAAGAGAAAACTTAACAGATTCTATATACCTTAGAGACATAGCAACTGATCAAAATTCTAAATTAAATAATTTAAAATATATTTTAAAACTTTATGGGTAATTTAAAGGAATTTGAACACTGGCTTGACTTTTAACTAAGTCATTATTCTTCATCTTTGGGTAGACTAATGCCATCATAGCATGTTTTCTAGATATATATCAATATGTTTATGGATAAAATTATTTGATGTATGGGATGTGATTTTTAACAATAAGGTGAAAGGTAGAAACTAGTTGGTGTATAGATAAAACAAAATTGCCCATGAATTGATAATTGTTTAAGTTGCAAGAACTGTATATTGGGGATCATTGATATGTTCTTTCTGCTCCCTTAAGCTTAGAATACTCCATAATATAAAATTAAAATATGCAGTATTAACAAGTTTGAATTCCAATAATTCTTTGATGCATGTATATATAAAGCATATAATTATCCCAATTAGAAATTCCTGAGAAGTCATATAATCCAATCCCACTTTTCACAGATGAGGAAACAGGCTCAGAATTGATACAGTTTGCTTACACTATATGTGTGCTTTTAGATAGGGTTAAAGCAAGAGTCCAATTCTTCTGGTTCCTAGGACACAAAAACTTCTATATACTAGGGTACTTAGTATTTAATTGTGTTGATTAAAAAAAAAACAAGTATCTCTATAAAAGCAAGATTAAAAAAAGAGATAAGTATGCTAGTATATAACCAGTTTACCATTTTTTAATACTTTTCCACTTATATTTTATATAGGATGCATTAAAATGCAGAGTCTTTGGTTTCTAGAGCAAAAGAAATGGAAAAGAGTAAAACAGTCTGGAGTGAAGACCAGTGCAAGTATTTTTTCAATTAATAATGACAGCATACATTAGGAGTAGCAGCAGGTGCTATCTGAAGACAAAAGGCTGATTAGGATGTAGTATACAGCTATTATTTGCAAATAAACCATCATCACCATAGAATTTAATGTGTCTTAATTAAAATACATAAATAAGAATACTCTATTAAGTTTATATAGATTTCAGTGTTTATTAAATGCTTCCTTATAAATAATTTTAAGCTTCACAATGACCTTTTTTATATAGAAATTACTCTTCTACTCTAAGGAAAGTAAGAAAATTAAGACTCATTTTTTCCAGGGACACCTAGGTGGCTCAGTTGATTAAGTGTCTGCCTTCAGCTCAGGTCATGATCCCAGGGTCCTGGGTTCGAGCTCCACATTGGGCTCTTTGCTTAGTGTGGAGCCTGCCTCTCCCTCTTCCTCTGCCTGCCACTCCCAATGCTTGTGTTTGTGCTCTCTCTCTGTCAAAAAATAAGTAAAATCTTAAAAAAAAAAAAAAAAGACTCAATTTTGCTAAAGGATTTATCAAGGTCAAATAGCAAATTTATTATAGCCAGAATTGGGACTTAAATATTTTATTACAAAGATATTTATATGTATCTAGAATTTCTATGCTTAACTCCAGATCTTATGCTATAATTATTTCAATGACATATTCCCTGTTTTTGGCAGCAGAGCAGTGGAACCATATTATTAATTTTTATGTTTTTAACCTTTTAGCAGAAAATTATTAAGATGACTGAATCAAGACTTTGGAGTTTGATTATTTACTACTTTTCTGGCATTATAAATTATTTATATTGATAAGAATAACAAGAAAAGTATACAATTACAATTTTTAAAAATGTTTACTCCTTGTCCTAACACCCCTATGGTTTCTTCAGTTAAATCACTGAACATGGGGGCTCAGGGATGTAATGTAGATTCATGAATACCCTGCTTACTCACACAGTCAGAACTACACCAGTGGGAGTAAATAAAACTCTTGTCCTCACTCCATGGCAGTCAATGATGTGGACTCAAAGAACTGCCTTTTATTCACAGGTAGAACATCTACTGTCTTGCAGAAGTAGTAGACATGGACATTAAAACAGTTATTGCTATTGTGACATGGAATATGTTAAAAAAAAGACCCTAGTCAAACTTCTAGAGATGAAACTATGATATATGCAATGGAAAACACTGTGAATGGTACTAGTGGGACATTCTGTATTGTGGAAGAAAAGATTAGTGAATTTGAACACATGCCATTAGAAACTAAACACAAAGAGAAAAAATATTAAAAATGGAAAATAGATTTAGTAAGCTGCGGGAAAATTACAAGAAGCTTAGTATGTGTGTAGATGGAGTCCTCCAATGAGAGGACAGATGAGAAGAAACAGAAAAGAGTACGAAAAAAATAATGGCTAAATATCTTTCACACTCAAAGAAAGTCATAAATCCACAGATCCAAGAAGTTCAATGAGCCCCAAACACAGGATACGTGAAGAAACTAAATGAAGCTATACCAAACTGCTCAAAGCAAGTGTGGTAAAGAGAAAAATGCAGCTAAAGGAAGAAGGCACATTGTATACAGGAACAATAACAGTGGAAGTTTGTAGGATCCTGAAGAGACCTGTCTATAGTTGGATTTAGGCAAAGTTGCAAGTGATGGTGTCCTCAGGCCCACACCAGAGAGCATTATCTCTTTGCCCCTTATTTTGGTGCCAGAGGTTCTAAGGATCAGTTACCAGTGCATTGGTATCTAAAAGGCCCAAGAAGTTCAATTTTTAAAAACTTGTCCTTGAATTTTATTTATTTATTTTTTTTATAAAAGATTTTATTTATTTATTTGAGACAGAGAGAATGAGAGAGAGCACATGAGAGGGGGGAGGGCCAGAGGGAGAAGCAGGCCCCCCGCCGAGCAGGGAGCCCGATGCGGGACTCGATCCCGGGACTCCAGGATCATGACCCGAGCCGAAGGCAGTTGCTTAACCAACTGAGCCACCCAGGCGCCCTTGTCCTTGAATTTTAATCTCTTGTTCCTTTTTGGGACCTACAGACATTGGACTCTCCCCTAGTTTTGTTTATTTCTGAAAGCTGAAAAGCCAGGGCAAAAGTCAGTGGGGCCCTCTGCCCCATCCCCAGACCATCAAGGGAGGGGCAGAGTGAATAGAATGCTTGTGGGTCACAGGGATGACCTGTCAGTCTCCGGTCACAAGCATGGGGAAGCAATAGAAAGTGAGGTGGAGCAGGCCAGGTGGACAGCTGTTTCTTACTTGCCAGGACTCCCTGGGCAGTGCAAGGTGGGCTGGTTGGGGAGGAGCACCAGCTTCCCTGGAGCAGGGAGCACCAAGAAGGCAGTTTTGCTGATGCTGCTACTGCGACTCACTTCTGTTACCAGAAGTCACTCTTAAGAGAGTGGTCTAGTGGTTAACAATCCCACACCCTGTGACTCTCACATACTGGCTTTAGCAAGGTGGCCTCCAGAGGGGGACGTCCTTGGAGTATCCGGCGTGTGGGACCCTCTTGACCACCTCTGGTACCATTGCTGAAGGGCCACTAGCAATGGCTAGGGAATTGCTTCCCTATCTTTTCCTGAAAACTTGTTAGATCTTTAATCTGACCTATGAGGTGAGTTTGGCCTGGGTGTGGGGGCTAGAGAGAAGGACCAAATGTCCTCTTGGAAACTGAGACATCTATATGAACGATCTGCTAGCATCCTCCAAGAATTGCCCACGGCTCCCACTGGGCACCCTGCCAGACCCACTGGCCATCTGGCAAAGGGCCCTATGGGCTCCACTGGCACTTCCCAAGACAAACTGGTGAAGTGCCCCAGGACCCTCAGACTTGCAAACAGTTGCCTAGCACCCCTGGAAGGCCCTGTGGACTCCACTATTGCCTCCCAAAGGTACCCTGCAGGATCTTTGGGCTTTTTACTCTTCCAGAGCGTCATTGTACTTAATTGTCTACCTTGTTCGCAGTGCCAATTTGTCCGGAGCTCCTCTGAACTGGGAGAGAGCTGAGGGGCCAAGTGTGGGAGTACCAACCAGACAAAAAATGAGAGTTAAAGCCTTTATTTACTGCAGGATTATGAGCAAGAGGCTAAAAGAGAGAAAGCACCTACACCCTCTGTTCCATTTCCTCCTGTGGAACTGCACACCAGGGGAAGGTCAGGGGAATCTGAGTGTCTTCAAGCTTTCTACTTGCCCCTCTCCCTAAACGGAGGCCTCAGCACAGGAGCCTGAAGATGACCTCCGCCCAAGGCCTCAGATAAAGCGACCTAGGAAGGAAGGTGCTGGGATGGGAATGCAAATATGCCAAGGGCATGACCCACCTGAGGGCCTGAGTCCTTGGCTCCAACTCTCTCCATAAACTGTGACGCATCGGCCGTGCACCAGGTATGGTGCAGACGGAGGGGAGGGCTCCCCATGAGGCCTGTCCCGCAAAACCTTTGTAACCGCCTGTGGTGGAGCCTGACAAATCCTGATTTTTAATCAGAACTTGAGTCCTCAAAATACATACATATTCCCGGGACGCCTGAGTGGCTCAGTGGGTTGGGCGTCTGCCTTCGGCTCAGGTCATCATCCCGGGGTCCTGGGATCGAGCCCCGCATCGGGCTCCCTGCTTGGCGGGAAACCCGCTTCTCCCTCTGTCTGCCGCTCCCCCTGCTTGTGCTCGCTTGCGCTTTCTCTCTCTCTCTGACAAATAAATAAATAAAATCTTAAAAAAAAAAATATATATATTCCCAAAACTTAAAAAACTATATACATTGAAAAATGTATCCTAATTGATATTATCATTTGAACCCAGACTTAGCCCTTAGGTTCAAGTGAATGTTAGTTTATTTTCCATTTAAAATTTAAAAAGCTTGTTATAAACTGTTCTTTATTTAGTTAATTCATTTTTTTATTTTTATTTATTTTTATTTTTTTTATTAGTTAATTCAGAGTTATGCATAGATCATGTAACTTCTGAAATGGCCAAGTACTAGCTGTTTAAAGACAAACACTCTGGCCCATGCATTACAAAGAGACCATTACAATCACCTAAAATCTCTGGGATCAAAGTTAGAATTATAAAATTCCTCTTTCAAGAAAGAAATTTAGAATGACAGGATGTCGTAAGAAATGGCCCCACTAAGATCAACTTTTTCTGAAGAGAAAAACATTGGATGTTTTCTGGTTCATTTTTGTTTTCTCTTTTGTAAATAATGTTTTCAAATACGTGTCAACATAGAAACATTAATGTTAGACATTGTCTTTTTGTACTGAGGTGTTATATAATCTGAGAAGCGAGACAGCAAATTCTAGTTCACATGCAATATCTTTCCTTTCAACCATTCTCTATGTACAAACTGAGGTCTGACTTTGGGTAAATTAATAACATTCTAAAGAACTGTGACTTTTTGCAAACAACTAAAGCTGAACAGAGATCGCTATGTATTTCAACACCTATTCTACTCACAACACTTTTAAGTAGCATTCCAACCAAGATGAAAATGAAAGCTGCTATGACATCACTGGAGAGGTGCTTTCTATGTCTTCAATCTACGTGATTCATGAGAAGAATGCAGGCACAAATTCTAATATTACTTGTTTGGAGCATTTAGGTATTGTTTTATTTTTCTTAGTTTTAAGGACTTCCTAGAAAGTGAAATTAATAGAAATGTTAAGAGGGAAAATATAAACCTAATGAAAATGAAACCTGAACCATAAGTTAGTAGATACATTTACAGTATGTAATTATTTTTCTGTGATTTAAGGATTTTATTAAAATGGCATATATTCAAATAGAATATTCTCCTATTTAAGGGTGCCATTGAAATCACTGACCAAAATATGACTTCAAAATATACTGGTAAATTGTTGTAGAATTACTATCAAATTTTATAGAAATATTTCTCAGGATGAATATGTATTTTCAAAAAAGCAAAGATTACTTGGTGTGATTTTCAATTTAAGCTAGACCCTTCCTTTCATATTTAACCAAAGAATTTTCTGAAATTGTACATTTTTCTTTAAGATACTAGTCTCTTTTTTTCATAAATTTGGCAGATTGCACAATTTAGTTCATTAAAAAAAACCCTGGTCATTAGGAATTATCTTTATCAACTTTTTTATGTATTTATCTAAATACCATTTTCGAGCTTTGTCCAGGGGTCCTCATCTCCATGCTAGGAGAACTGTTTCATACTTAGCTATTTTGTAATGAAAAGCAAACTGGCTTTAAATTAATAGATCTGAATATAAGTTCAAATTCACCCCTTAGTAATAGTGAAGATTATTTTAGTTGAATTCTCTGAAGTTTATTTTTTATTTTTACATAGTTCTTGAGAATTAAACATAATAAATATCTTTTTCCTAAATGTGAGTGTCTTGCTACAAATGTGTCTTACCTTAAGTGAAAATTTCCATGACACAAAGATCATGAACAGGTCTAAATGAAAGTTTGAGAGCAAGCCTATTTAGTTTTTTCAGATTTCTCAAATAAAAACCGGGGTGGGGGGTGCGCTAAAATATGGGAATAAAGGCAGAGGATAAGAAAAGGAAGAACAAATTGTAGTGATTTGGAATCAAAGCAATAGAAGTGCTTTGTGCTTTTGCCTTTCTTGCCTTCTAAATGCTCTGAGAATGTACGAATCAGAAATTAAATCCAAATAACTCCCTGTACTGAGACTAGGGTCCATTCTAATACACTTACTCTTCATTTTGAGTTCCTTCTTGACAGATTCCTTGTGTCTGCATATAATGCCTTTATGCCTCAGAGAGTGAATGAATGTATTGTACAACCATTGGAGGCCTTTCAATCCCTCCTTGTTCTCATGGTCTACCATGGACTAGTTATGTGGTCTGAAGTGTACCTTTCAACATTCTGAGCCCATTTTCCTATCTGTAAAACAGGAATAATAATTTCCAACCAGAGGGGCTACTGAGAAAATACCAGGCTCATAGTTGCCAACTTAAACATTACAATTTTTACTTTTATTTTAAATATACCTTGATTCTGTCTCTTTCTCAGAACCACTTTGAAGTTGTATGTGGAATTTAAGACTATGTGGCGTAGGTTGGTAGTCCTGTAGAAGGGTACTTGCAGTAACTCCTACATAATTCAGAAAGTGCAGTGTAGTCAGACATAAAGAGACATCTGGTCCGGTTAGCCTCATAACATCCCCTGACCTCGGATTGTTAATTAGCTGGTGCCACAACAAAATCCCACCAAGATCATTCAGTTTAAAGCCTTTCCTTCACCTGGGGAGGATGGGGTAATACCTGACATGGTGGCCCATTCCTTATGGGTAGTAATGGTCAAAGGTGATCCCAAGACAACAAACTTAAGTTCTTCTGAAGCCACCTGTGTGCCTTGGATATATATATGTATATATACATACACGTATTCATATATATAAACACATATATGTATGTATATATACATGCTTTCCCATAGAAATTTCCCCTGTTTCCTCATGTTTACATTGTTTAGGTTCCAGATTGGGAGGTGCCAAACTTCTAGATCATGGAGAGGTTGAGTGTTCTCATGTTCCTGCTGGCTATTGTTTCCTAATAAGAAATTTTAAAATGTTCCGTTTTACTTTTTCTTGGCCAGGAGGCCATCTCTATTTAGAAGTGTCAGCAAGGACTAGTCAGATTTTTCCCATTGCCTGTATATACTTGCTGGATCCAGATCTTTCCAGCCAGTGCTCAATATCACCGAGTGAGGCATTCCAGGGCTTTTTGAGGATACATCTGGATGATCCGGGATCTCAAATGCATGTAGGTTCTATCATCTGCCCCACTGAGTTTTTTTTATCTTAATGCTTGTTTATAGTTAAATAATGGCAAAAAAATACGCTTATGACTTTCTTAGAACCTGATTCTCTGCATCTTGAGATAGGATGTTCAGTGGTAAGACTGGCTTTGGAACATATTGTGGAAATTAACTCCCTTGAGATAGAAACTCATGTCCGCTGACCTGGCCTGAGCTTCCATGTTTGCCTTATTTGTCTCAAGCTCCAAGTGCTGAGTCTGTCATTTCAAGATGTGAGGAAGAACTGACCTACTTTGTCCAGGATGGAATAGAAGAGAGCATTTGAACGTAGCTAGTGTTCTATGGGCCTAATGTTTCTGTCTTCATTTAAATTTTGCCTTCTGTAACATTAAATATAGGCTTCATCAAATTGCTTGCTCACTAGGAGGCATAACAAATGTAAAGAAAAGTTTGCCTCTTTAAAAATATTAAAGTTGGGCGCCTTGGTGGCTCAGTTGGTTAAGCGACTGCCTTCGGCTCAGGTCATGATCCTGGAGTCCCTGGATCGAGTCCCGCATCGGGCTCCCTGCTCGGCAGGGAGTCTGCTTCTCCCTCTCCCACTCCCCGTTTGTGTTCGCTCTCTCGCTGTGTCTTTCTCTGTCAAATAAATAAATAAAATCTTTAAAATAAATAAATAAATAAAAATATTAAAGTTAATTAAAAACAATTCTTCTTTTATTAAAATCTATGAATAAAAAGAAGCAATTTAACAGAACAGTTTAAACCAAGAAGGTAATTTAAAAATGAATTTAATATTGGAGTCTTCAAAATATTTACAAAGTAATCTTTAAAAAATAAATTTTATTATTTTAAAATCTTTGATCAAATGTGTGTCTCACTTACATAAATATCAATCTGAGAATATGCAGATATATTTCACTTCTTATGGTGAATATAAACCTAAGAAAAAAATGGATATAATTTATTCTGTTTTCCTGTTACAATTATGAGTAATATAGAAAATGTTTATATTCTTACCAAACTAAACTCATGTCTTTGGATAAGACACCAAATTTTTCAGATGTTAGGATTTCATGTAACAGATGACTGCTCCAGGGCACTAAATAGATGAAAGACAATTTATGCAAATAATTTTCTTTTTATTTATTTATTTATTTATTTGAGAAAGAGAGAGAGAGTGAGGGGGAAGGCAGAGGGAGAGGGAGACAGAGTATCTCAAGTAGACTCCCCACCAAGCACGGAGTTCAATGTGGGGCCTGATCTCACGACCCTGATATCACCACCTGAGCTGAAATCAAGAGATGGACACTTAACTGACTGAGCCACCCAGGTGCCCTAAGCTTCTTTCTTTTTTATTTTAAATAATCCCGTATAACTCCTTAAAATATATTCTAGTGGAAAATGCCATACATATTTTGTGTTTTTAAAAATATGTATCTGCATATGAAATTCTTGCAAGTAAAATTTCTGTAAATAAAATCCCTGTAAGTAAAACACTATATAATGGGTAAGTTTTATCTTTGTTCATTTTGATCCTCAATTGATAATGACCATTAACCCTATTCCCATTGGACAAATCGTTAATGATCCATAAAACAATTAAATGTAATAGTGTATGCCTCTATTTAGATGTACTCAGTGGTAAATCATTTTGTAATGTGTGAGGATAAGAATATATTTAAATTCTATAGAAGTAATCACTTAAACTACTTTGCAATTTCAAATTTTCATGTATATTGAGCTATATTTACATAGCTAAAAATATAGATACACATCTTTTAGAGGGGTATATCTGTATGTTAAGCAAAAGCATCAAGATCACAGGAATGTTTCTTTGTGAGTGTGTGTGTGTGTGTGTGTGTGTTAGTTTCATCGTCAGTAAGTCAAATTCTGCCATATGGTGATCAACTCCATTTACTAAAATTATATGGGTATAACTAAACATTAGCCATCATGATTATAATCGGATGAAATAATCTCCATAATTGTATTTACTGTGGCCCTGCACCTGTTTTCTATTCCAGTGATTTTCCCCATCCATGAGTCGGCTGTTATCAGAATTTCCCTACCATGCAAAACATTTATTAAATGTCTGCTTGTTTCAACATTATTTTCAGGTGTGATGATGGATAGAAAGAAATCTAAGTCATGTCTCCTGTTATCAAGGATCTTTATATAATAGTTAATGCTTAACTATTATAAATGTAATCTGCAGAGGGCGCCTGGGTGGCTCAGTTGGTTAAGCGACTGCCTTCGGCTCAGGTCATGATCCTGGAGTCCCAGGATCGAGTCCCGCATCGGGCTCCCTGCTCGGCAGGGAGTCTGCTTCTCCCTCTGACCCTCCTCCCTCTCATGCTCTCTGTATCTCATTCTCTCTGTCTCAAATAAATAAATAAAATCTTTAAAAAAATAAAAAATAAAAAAATAAATGTAATCTGCAGAGTACTCTTGGTGCAGCCACTATAATTTAACCAATAAAATCTATGTGGAGACAGAAAAATAATGAAAAATTATTCCATGACCAACTATTAAAAATCAGGAAGAAAAGCTTGTTCCATATTCTGCAATTTATATCCATTGCATATAAAAAGAATTTCAGCTGACTGAATTTCAGCTGGCTTTTAATTCAGAGCCTTCTAGGCTTAGCCCCATGATGTTAAAGAGAAATTGCATCAGGTGGAGTTAAATAGACATGGAAAACTACTCAAGAGTATTGCAGTAGAGGAAAGATACTGAACTCTACCCCCCTGAAAGGCAGGAGAGTTTGTGAGCACTGGGTTGAGTTGATAGGAAAGTATGGAGGGATTTGGTGCAGGGAGGTTGGTTCATGTGATGAAGCAGTCTGTGTTTGCTAATTTGTGCTTATTGAATTTAGGCCCCTATCCTCCCACAGAGACTGGGAGACTGGGGCCCTCTCTTCCATGATGATTACATTTCAAAAGAATGGTTCCCAGGTTCTTGAGAAAGATTGTTCTAAGTTGTAGAAGATTTATATCTCAAAGGGGCAGAAAAATAACTTACAATTGCAAACTTTCTAAATTTAATGCTCTAGGAAATGAGTGGTGAGGGGTCTATGTCAGGCATAAATTTATCTCTAATCAAGTTGAGGGAATCATTTATCATTAATGACATACAGAGCCTTCTCTACCTATATATAATATATTTTTTTAAAGATTTTATTTATTTATTTGAGAGAGAGAGAATGAGAGACAGAGAGCACGAGAGGGAAGAGGGCAGAGGGGGAAGCAGACCCCCTGCTGAGC
Source organism: Leptonychotes weddellii (assembly GCF_054177405.1). Classification (NCBI taxonomy): domain Eukaryota; kingdom Metazoa; phylum Chordata; class Mammalia; order Carnivora; family Phocidae; genus Leptonychotes; species Leptonychotes weddellii. The sequence continues at coordinate 130,971,912 of NC_138371.1, forward strand.
AGGGAGCCCGATGTGGGACTCGATCCCAGGACTCCAGGATCATGACCTGAGCCGAAGGCAGTCGCTTAACCAACTGAGCCACCCAGGCGCCCTACCTATATATAATATTGATGTTGTATTATGATATTAATTATATCTGTATATCTATTATCTATCTACCTGCCTGCCTGCCTACCTCTAGGAATTGAAAGAACTTGAAAAAAAATCAATCAAAGAAATTATGAAAAGCCTATGGACTACAATGGATAATTTGAATTAATTATCCTCAGCATCTTTTTAATTCATTCATAAAACCAATAAAAAATGGGCAAAAGACATGAATAGATTTTTCCAAAGAAGACATACAGATGGCCAACAGACACATGAAAAGATGCTTAACATCACTCATCATCAGGGAAATACGAATCAAAACTACAGTGAGGTATCACCTCACACCTGTCAGAATGGCTAAAATTAACAACGCAGGAAACAACAAATGTTGGTGAGGATGCTGAGAAAGGGGAATCCTCTTGTACTGTTGGTGGGAATGCAAACTGGTGCAGCCACTCTGGAAATCAGTATGGAGGTCTCTCAAAAAGTTAAAAATGGAGCTACCCTACAACTCAGCATCTGTACCACTAGGTATTTACCCAAAGGATACACAAATGTTGATTCGAAGGGATACATGCACCCTGATGTTAATAGCAGCATTATCAGCAATAGCCAAATTATGCAGAGCCCAAATGTCCCTTGACTGATGAATGGATGTGTAAAGAACAGGTGGTATATGTCTCCAATGGAATATTACTCAGCCACAAAAAAAGAATGGAATCTTGCCATTTGTTAAAACATGATGGAGCTACAGTGTATTATGAGAAGTGAAGTAAGTCAGTCAGAGAAAGACAAATACCATATGCTCTCACTCATAAGTGGAATTTAAGAAACAAAACAGATGAACATGGGAGAATAAAAGGAGAGGCAAACCATAAAACAGATCCTTTACTATGGAGAACAAACTGAGGGTTGCTGGAGGGGAGGAAGTTGGGGGGATGAGCCAAATGGGTGATGGGTATTAAGGAGGGCACTTGTGATGAGCACTGGATGTTGTATGTCAGTGATGACTTACTAAATTCTACACCTGAAACTTACATTTACATTGCACCGTATGCTATCTAACTGGAATTTAAATAAAAACTTGAAAAAGGGGAAAAAAAACCCACAAGAATCTTTTCTCCAAAGATTATGGGGAAAAAAAGAAGCAAAATACAACTACTCACAAGCCTGATTCTTTTCCCAGCCTTAAAGCTTTGCACCTCAGAACTGATTACTAGATGTAAGAAACTTCCAATTGCTTCAAGAACAAACCTCAGCTTGTTAGCATGATATCTATACAGCCATCCCCCAGTAAGACAAAGTTGACTTCAATTCTTTGCCACTTTATCGATCCATACCAGTGTTGGTCCATTTTGGCTATTATTGCTTTCTGGCATATGTGGTGAAAGCTTATTCATATTTCATACCCTCACTTTAATGTCAATTCTTCCTAAAAAAATGTTGCCAAAATACACTACAGGATATTCAGATTATCATTCTTTCTTCTGTGTTAGTATTGTACGCTTTGTACATACTTCTCTTATTACACTGATTACATTGTACATTTACATAGCTGCTTCCTTCAGTGGTCGTCTATTATTTATCCAAACCACAGAAACCAACAGAGGTCCAAACATATAACATTCAACAAATATTGGTGGAATATGTAAACAGAAGAATAATCATTAACAGTATGAAGACTAACAAAATATATGAAAATATTTGAAAAATAGATGTAATTTATATCTTCACGTGGTTATACATTTATAAAAACATAAATAGTGGTATAATTCTAGCTACTATTATGATTTATACATATATATATGTTTCCTTATAGATCAGATCTAAAAACATAGCTATAGGGAAAGCAACTGGTCTATAGTTCTTTCTGATGAATAAAAGAATGAAATTCAAAATAGGATCTCTGGGGGTGCCTGGGTGGCTCAGTCGTTAAGCGTCTGCCTTTGGCTCCGGTCATGATCCCAGGGTCCTGGGATCGAGCCCCGCATCGGGCTCCCTGCTCAGCGGGAAGCCTGCTTCTCCCTCTCCCACTCCCCCTGCTTGTGTTCCCTCTCTCGCTGTGTCTCTCTCTGTCAAATAAATAAATAAAATTAAAAAAAAAATAGGATCTCTTTAGAGAAACATTTCCTTGAATAAAGCCCCAGGAATAAAAATCCTGGGAAATTTCTACTTGGGAATAAATATAACTATTGGGACATTATTCAGTGTAGCATTTCATAAATAAATATGGTCAATTCCACAAAATATATATTTTATAAAACCAAGGCAGAGCCATGGCAATGCAGAGCAGATAGGAATCAAGGCCGAGACTGTCCTACAATGAATACAGTTTGAGTGGAATACTTCTTCCCACTCAAGACGGCACTTGAACCAGACGTGTGTCTTCTTTTTGACCTCTCTTGACACCAGCCTCGGCTTCCAAACTCAGGATGAAGGATGATATGACTCATCCTTGCTTTCTTGTTACTTTCTGGCAATGCTATCCTTACTATATCCGCGAATACTAGCCAACTGTGAAAAAAATTAACACACACAGCCCCACAAGCCTGTATCGTATCTACTAGATCTCATTTCAGGGTCACGGCTACAATCTGTAAAACACCTTCTAAGAGACTATCGGGTTTAATGTCACCATACCTAACATTACTGTTTGCTGCTGCGTGTTGTCATCCAGTTAGCATGCCAGTTGCTTCTATAATATATGATGTACTAAGTTGCTACACTTTCGCTCTCTTTGAACTTCTCTCCTTTTACCCTACATTTCCTGACTACTTTCCTTCTCCAGCTTTCAACTCATCTCTTGAAATGCCTGTTCTAAAATCAGCCAACCCATTCTCAGAATGCTTCCTTCATCATATTGCTTTAAATGAAATCTGGCCATTCCTGGAGGACACTGCTTTTTCTGTCATCATCAAGGGAAAATATTTATTTATTCAAACCCTTTGTAATTCAGGGCAAGAGTGAAGATGTTGTCTTTGACACTCACTACTGCTTCCATATAATTTCTCATCCCCCTAGGATATAAAAAAAAATATTTTTAGCATCATATCATCAATATTAGATTAGTCGGCTCCCCATCCTTTAATTCATTGATGATTTGAGTGTGGCTGACACTTCAGATTCTGACATTTTTGGTATATTTGATGTTGATCGATAACCCTTGAATACCCCAGTCTCTGGGTTTTGGACACCTAGGATTTTTGATTTCATATTTTCTAACGACTTTCTCTTCACTTGCCCTCGCTGACTCATTTCTGCAATCACAAACTGTATTTTTCTTCAGGATTAGTGTCACCAAACATAATAAATATTTTAAACGTCGAACTATGGAGCCACACCTCTTTTTCCTCCTTGCTCAAGTACTCCAAATGCAGTTTTTTCTTCTACCTTATTATACTTAAAACCATTGACTTCCTCCTGTCTAAATCTTTATTTAGTGTTTAGTCCCAGCCCCATTTAGCAAACATTTAGTGTTTTATGTTTTCAATTACTCCTGTGGATGATTTAATTTTATGGTGTCTCTGATGTCATATCACACATACCTGCCAAAATTCTGACCCTGGAAGAAACAGTGAAGGGCCTAAGAATCTTGTTTTTGAAGTCAGACTACCTACATCCTTATCTTATATTAATCATTATTTGCAGATTTATTCAAATCTTTGTAAGCCTCAGTTTACTTAAGCGTCACATCAGGGTAATAATAGTAGATACCTCATAGAATTACTATAAAAAGAATGAAATAAGGGCGCCTGGGTGGCTCAGTTGGTTAAGCGACTGCCTTTGGCTCAGGTCATGATCCTGGAGTCCCGGGATTGAGTCCCGCATCGGGCTCCCTGCTTGGCAGGAAGCCTGCTTCTGCCTCTGACCCTCCCCCCTCTCATGTGCTCTCTCTCTCTCATTCTCTCTGTCTCAAATAAATAAATAAAAATCTTAAAAAAAAAAAAAGAATGAAATAATCCAGTGAAAGTGTTTATCACAATAAGTATTTAATAGATTCAACTAACATCATCACTATTGTTATTGTTTTTGTCTATTTTCTATGTCCTTGCATATGATAAACCAGAGGCAGAGATTTAATTTATGATCATTTTAAATTTATGGTCACAATCTTTATTTGGATTTTCATCAATGATTCACAATGTTACTACATTTTTTTTTAATCCTTGCCCTATTAAGGAAAGGAATTAGTTTTCCAGTTTCTCTACTGTCCTCTAGGTCCTTACCTACAACTAATTCTGCCCCTCTTCATCCTCATAACCTTACCTTTTATTTAAAAACATGAACATAAGCCAAAATATAAGAACATTGCTTCCTCCCACCCTGAAATCTCCAAACCTATAGAAATAAACACACATTTCATGGTATCACTAGACTTGTTCAAAAATATTCCCCACTAGGCTGTCAGTTGCAAGATATCAGTGAATGTTTCTGTCTTGCCTTCTACTCTACCCTGACAGACTTGCAGAGTATCTGCTAACCAATAGGATTATCATATTTTTAACAACTAAATGGAACTTTTATGGACATCATTGTTATTTTATGGATTATCACAATCTTAGAAAACAGAAAAATATGACTTTTTTGGACTAAAATTCGTCCCTCCAAAATTCATATGTTGAAGTTCTAATGGCCAATGTGGCTATATTTAGATGTAGGGCCTTTAAGAAGGTAATTAAGATTAAATGAGGTCATAAGTGTGGGATCCTAATCTGATAATACTAGTGTCCTTGGAAGAAGAGGATGAGACATCAAAGAGCTCTCTCTCTTCAGAGACATATAAAGAGAAAAGGCCATGTGAGGACATAGCGGTAAAGAGGCCATCTGAAAGCCAGCAAGAGATCTCATCAGACACCAGCATTGCTGCTGCTTTGATCTTGAACTTCCAACCTCTAGAACTGTGAGAAAATAAATTTCTGTTTTTTACCCAGTCTGTGATATTTTGTTTGGGCAGACTGAGCGGACCAATATAATAGCTTTTTAACAAAAGCTATTGTAATTTCCTTTGGAAAGTTAAAGTTTATTTGAACTTTTTCAGTTTTCCATCACTTTATTTGATATTTGATGGCACCTAAAAAAATTATTGAAGAACCATGAGGAATTTGTATCATATTATATTTGCTTCAAATTATTCTTCTGGTAAAGAAATCAAGTGGTGAATGTATGGATTTTATATTGTCCAAATGATCCTCAGTTTTAAAAGCAACTGATTTCTAATTTGTATGGGAAAGAAAGAACACAGATATAGAAAAGTAACTCTTCTTGACAGTGAATGAGAAAATCTGTGGGATATTGAATTGAGGAAATGAGACTTGTATTCCAATTAATTATTCTAGTACTTATGCAACTAAATACTGATAACAAAAACACAAACAAAAACAAACCAAACCCCTGAAACTTAAAGAGACTATTTGAGGACTAGGATGCTCCAGGAACAATTGTGGATTTGCCTCTGGTCATGCTGATATACTATTACAAGTGATGGAAGAAGAGGAAGATTATCAGCTGAATCTTCACTTAATAGCAAATGCTAACCATTTATATTTGTGGAAACTTATGCCTTCTCACATAAATTATATCCTGCCATTCTTTTCTTTCCATGCAAAGCTCATTTCTACTAATGTTTCCCTCCATGTTATCTACTCACGTGTATTACAAAAATAGTGCTCCCAAAATTTAAGATTGTCTATGCTTTAGCTGTGTTCAACTCTGTTCCATGCTTGCTTCTCATTCTGTCAATATTAACTGAAAGTTCTTTTTAAAAAGATAGTAAATGAAGCATGTTAGTAAACAGTATGATAATTTTTTTCATACGTTAACTCAGGGGTTCTCAACTTCAGAATCACTGACATTTGGGGCAGGATTATTCTTTATTGTGCATGATGCTCCTGTGCATTGTAAGGTGCTTAGCAGCATCCCTGCTCTTTATCCACTGGTTTCCAGTGGAGTGTCTCCCCACATTTTGCTGAAAACCAAAAATATCTTTAGATATTGCCAGATATCTGTTGGAGGACAAACTCATTCTTGGTTGAGCACAACTGTGTTTGCTCCTTGTTGCTTTTAATATAAATTAAGAATTATTAAAATTCTACACACAAGAGGCATCTATTCAAATTCAGGTACTATTCATTTTATTAACAGAATATAACTAGGTAAAATAGTCAAGTTTTTTTCTTTATTGGGCACATAGTAAAATAATATATGTTAATGACAGACTGGTGAGATCTAAGCACATAAACTTTAATTTTCTCCAAAGGTCAGCTTCCGTTCTTGACAAATGCTAGTCTTTATTTTAAACATTGTGTTTTATGATGCTAGTTCATATCATTTGAAGTCATATCCCATCTGTAGTAGGCTATATCCAAATGTCAAGATAAAATTTTCCAATTTTTGCATATTTAGATATTTCTGACCATAGCAATAGCTGCCAATTGACATGCAAAAAATACACTGGCTTATTACCAAATCTATCTGATCATTTGGACAGCAGAAATCCCTGGGCCAGCACTTGATTGATACAGTACATTCAGTTGCATCAGACCAACTTCGCAGGGATTCAGTTGACTGAGTGGGAGCCATTATTACTGTAAAGAAAGCCACATGCATTGCAGGACAATTTACTAAGTCTCAGAATAAAAGAACCTTAGAATTGAAAGGAGTTTTAGTAATTATTTAGTCCAAATCTTTCATTGTTGAATTTCCTCATAGATATAAACTCAGACATGATTGTAAAAATTCCAAGTCATTGTGAAACCAATTTTGCAAAATTAGAAATTGGAAATATTAGAATTATCTATATTTTTGTAAGGTACAAATTCAGGGATCTTATTAATCATTTTCATGCTAAAGCAGTCTCAATCATTCTAAATAATTTTGTTGATATAGAAGCATGAAGATAACAATGTTGAAGAAGTGTCTTATATCTTTCTATCGTACAAGTACATGGATACTTTCAATGAAATATTTGAAAAGGCCATTATATAAAACATGGGTTTATCTTACCCTAAACCTTCTCTGCAAAACAAACCTAAACAAGATAAATAAGTATCTTCTTTTAAAGCATTTTTAAGTCTGTCTGCAATGTGATTGAGTAAAGAAAAAAAATCTATAAACATATTCTGAGAATGTTCAAGTATTTTTATGTCTGATAACAGAAGTATACATTTTAAGTTAAAATCCTGTCATTGACATATTGCTAGTCAACTACTGATAATGTTTACAATTTTTGTCAAAAACACTAACAAAAAAAAATTATTCAAAGTAGTTCAGTAGATGTTTCTCTTTTTTGTGGATATGTTTAACAAAGGAAATGAAGTTTAAAAATTATTAATATCTGTGAATATCATGGTGAAATCACCATTATGGATTTGCCCCCAAATAATGACAATGGAGAAGTGTGTAGGTACATGTCTACATAAGATCTGAAGTGCTGGGGTTCTGGATGGCACAGTCGGTTGAGCAAGGGACTCCTGGTTTCGGCTCAGGTCATGATCGCAGGGTGGTGATTTCATGGTCCTGAGATCAAACCCCTGTGTGGGGCTCTGTGCTCATTTCAGAGTCTGCTTGGGATTCTTTCTCCCTCTCCCTCTGCCCCTCCCCACTGCATTCTCTCACATGGTCTCAAATAAATATTTAAGAAAAAAGATTTCAAATGCTAAACAAATACTTCTAGAAAATGAAGATAAATTGCTTTATATTTTTTGTATCTTTGTCTTTTCTTCTCATTTTCTGTCTTTATTGCACTCTCTAGGGTCTCTGTTATACAATAGAAGTGTTGATAGTGATTATCCTTGTTCTCAGACAGAAAGCTACCAATATCTCAATATTACATGTGTTTTTTTCCCATACATATTATCAGATAACAGAAGTCTCCTTGTATGGTTTTTTTCTCCCATCAATAAGAGGTGTTGGCTTATTTGTAAAGTTTTTCTGTCTTGTTGATCATGTGACTTTTCTTTATTTTCCTACTAATATTGCAAGTTATATAACATAGTTGAAAATGACAAATTGCTCTCTTACTTATGGAATAAGATTTTCTGTATCATCATGGGTTATTCTTGTTATATATGATTGAATTTGATTGGTTAATCTTTTGTTAAAGATTTTTGCATCCATGTGCATGAGAGATATTGATCAGATATTTTCTGAGTTTTGTAAAGTGCTTGCCAACTTTTGATATGAAGGTTATGTTGGCTACATAAAATTAATTATTTCTTCGCTAAAATCTGGGAAAATTTTGCAACATCGATGCTATTTCTTTCTTACAAAAATATAGAAGAAGTATGTGGAAAGCCATCTGGACATGATATTTTCTCTTTATTTTTTTTTAATTATGGATCTGTTTTTATAAGATCTATAACAATTCAGATTTTCTATTCTTTTTTGAGTAAGTCTCAGGGTCTTTGAGGATTTGTCTATATCATGAAATTTACTGGCAAAAATTATAAATACTTTTATTATTTTTATGTCTAGAATCTTCGGTGATGAACATTTGGGTTCTTTCTATTTTTGTTCAGATTTCATAGGAGTTTATCAATTTGATTAATCTGTTAGCATTGTCATTGTTCTCAATTGCATTTTCTTCTCTTTTCATTGTTTTTTCCTTTATACCCTTTTATTTGTTTTATATTCTTTTTGGAGCTTTTTGAGATTGAGCTTATAGAGTGTACATTTATTCAAAACCGTAGTAATTAAAAATGCTAGTGAGTTGATTAGTCCAATTTTCCAGTTCATTAAGGGATGGGTAATTCATAAATAATAACTATATTACTTCACAGAACTTCTACAAATTAGACTCAGGATAGCCACCACAAAAGTATTTTATAAAATTATTAAAGTTTTTCATATCTCATTTAAGCAAACATATGAAGTGAAAGCATTTTTTTCATTCCATATGAAGAATGTTTTTTAAAAAATCACTATAGGTAAGACTTATGCAAGTGTCCATGGGTTCTATGCTGATGATCCAGTATGCAATGCAAAACAGATGAAATGCTAAAGAACCTGTATGAAAAAACATCAAACATCTGGATTTGAGTTTGATAAATTGAGGCCTGCATTACAAAAGTGTGAGTCATAGCTCAATTTAGAAAAAAAATGCAAAAGTTTTTTTTTTAAGAGGAATTATAGCTCTGTACATAATTCTTTATTGACTAGCTGATGAGATAGTGTGAAAGTGGCATGAAAGCTCTGGGTGAAAATAACTAAGTGTCTTTAAATAGAAAGAAGCCATCGTGCAAGTAGAAACACCCTTTTCCTTGAAATTTAAACTAAAGGAAGAAAGAGATGTTGAACAGTACAGCTCTCTTGAAGAAACAAAGCGTATCTCTTAATTCTTACCTTTAGTTCTTTTTAGATATATATATATATATACTTATTATATATATATACTTTTTAAAAAGTTACATAACATACACACATACACACACCACTGTAAATAAGATATAGATTGGGAGTAATTTTTTCTGAGTATTATTTTAGGAAATGTGATAGTTAATAACATAATAATAATAGTAATAATAGTTTATTGTGAACTCTAAAATTGATTAACATGACATGAGAAATTTACATAGGTAGAAACAGTGTAAATAACTTGTGATCTATTTTTAAAATATATTTCATACAATACTATATGAGATAAACTGAGAAACTAACATTTATTTAGAGAAAACCATATCATGAGAGTGATATTTGAGGAAGCGTTTGATTAGGAGTAACATTATGTCTTTGAAAGAAACTTGCAGATCTTTCAAAGGAAAGCAAAGCAACCAGCTGCAGTCCAGTATGATAGAGTAACATTTTCTTCATTTGTTCACTGGCTCTGACAAAGATTGCAGTTTCCCCTTGCTTTTGTGCTCTGCTTTACATCAATGAGTACACCATTAAAATACAGATAATAATCTGCGTTGTCTATCAATTCATTAATATTAGTTTGAAATACCATATTGCTTATCTTGCATACAGTCTTAGTCTCATGTTTCCTTGTAACAATATCCGTATTGTTGCCTTACATTGTTAGTGAGCTAAAATGTGTCACTGTGCCATAACAACCCTCTTGGCTGTATATCATGATAACCATGCATAAGAACATGTGTTTTTTACAAATTTCCCATTACAAAATAAATGATATGGGGTTATGATATATATAGCATGATGAGTATAGTTAATAATACTGTACTGAATTTTTGCAAGTGGCTAAGAGAATAGATGTTAAAACTTATCACAAGAAAAGAAATTGTGACTATGTATGGTGACAGTTGTTACCTAGACTTATTGTGATGCTCATTTTGCAATACCTACAAATATCAAATCGTTAAGCTATATGTTTGGGGAAAAAAAAAAAGTCAACACCCTAGCCAGATAATACAGTGTCAGAAACCTTAGAATAAATCAGTGTTAGAGCTGGATAGACACCAGGGATTACCTACTAAAGTTCTTATTTTTTAAGGAATGCTTTGTGCAGTAATTGACAAAGACAAAGATGTAAAGACTGTGTTGTACCTGAAGGTTGACTGTATGTGATAGAAACATAGGTACTTTTCCACTCACACCCCCTTCCCCAACTCCACACTACAGGAATAAAAATTATTACTAAAGTTATAAAACAACAACAAAAAAAACAAAACATATGTTTTAGAGTTCAGGACCAAAGTCCAATGAGTCCAACTCATTTGCATTTTACTAGCTTTTTAATCTTGAGCAAGTTCCTAAAGCTCTGGGAAAGTTATTTACCATGTCTATCTTTGGTTTCCTTCTCTGTAACGTGGACACTAATCATAGAATCTGTTTTATAGGACTGCTCTAAGGATCAAATGACACAGTGCTTAACAATTATTGTAAGACCTCAACAACTGTGAAATTTTCTTTATGGTCTACCTTAAGTGATTTTGTGTATAAAAAAGGGCCTCTGACATGTAATGCATAATAACTGCACATTATTTAACAGTGTTTAGTGATTAAAACCGTGAGTTACTGAATGAGTCTGTCTGACTTGGATTCCTGGCTCTTCCAGTTTCTAGCTGGTTTTCTTCATCAAATTATACAACTTCTCAGGTTATGGCAATGATTAACTTACCTAATTATTTATGAAACCTTAAAACAGTTCCTTGAATATATAGCAATATACAATACATATTAATCTTTAGTAATACTAATATTGTATAAGAGTATTGATATTAATAATAATTATAATAACTTCAGCTTGGGCACAGATTCACTGCTTAACCTTGAAAAGACATTTCCCTGGATTTTAAGTCTCCATCCTTGTGCTGAGTGAGAGAGATGGGAAAAAAAAAATCCCTGGTACCTTAATGCTCAAAAATTCTATGGTCTACTGTATCAACTTTATTGTACAGAGCTGTATATTAAGGTAACTGAGCAGTGGGGTCATGACCCACTAATATATCTCAATCACTTATGACTTATGCCATATCAAATCTCTTAAAATAAGTTAAAATAGCAAAGTTTATAAAAATTTATGTATAAAAATAAATTAGGGAAAAGATCTTCCCTGTCATCAGGTTTCACTCACTTGACTTCACAAATGCTTTCTTAAGTGAAAGAGAGAAATATAGTTACAACAATAACATTGAAGCAAGATTTATCCCCATTATTGATGCAAACCCATGGAATCAAGGGCCAAATGTGAGTTACAATATTTTCCACTTGACTTTGTATAGGAAAAAAATACCTAAGTTGCTATCATGCTTATAGACTTTTATCCTATCCAAATCCATGGAAAATGTCTATATGCCTTTTTAAGGTTCTGGGGGACTGCTATTTGCCTGCCCCTTCATCTCCCCAGTGCAGGCTAATTGGAAGTCCAACCTTCAGGCAGCAGTTAGGAAAGTCAGGACTTTGGGTATGCAGTCTACCCCCTATGAGGGAGAAACTAGGAGTTGAGTGCTTTTGCTCACTCACTCTGTGCTGAACGGGAGGGAATGATTGCTAGGAGTATTTTGCTTCCAGTAGAAACACCTCTTTGTTTTCATGTGATCCTGGGGGACTCTCGAAACCCTAGTCTTTTTTTTTTTTTTAAAGATTTTATTTACTTATTCATGAGAGAGAGAGAGAGGCAGAGGGAGAAGCAGACTTCCCGCAGAGCGGGGAGCCCGATGCGGGACTCGATCCCAGGACTCCGGGATCATGACCTGAGCCGAAGGCAGATGCTTAACCATCTGAGCCACCCAGGTGCCCCGAAACCCTAGTCTTATCAGCTCCCAGAGCTAGGTGATTTGGAGCCCGTCCCTCAGGTGGCAGCCATAACAATTGGGTACCAGACGTATGGACAAGCTCCTTCCAGGGGGAAGCTTAAGACCTGATTTACTTTTGGAGCCAGCTGGAGGGACACAGCAGGACATGATCCCACTAGCTCCATGCGGCTCTCAGAAAAATCCCTATCAACCCCCACATGCAGGGTGATTAGAAGCCAGAAGCTCAGGCAGCAGCTGGGAAAGTATACAGTCAGATCCTTTCCAGGGAGAAACTAGAAGACAGGTGCTTCTGCCTGCTTGCTCAGTGCTAAGCCTGAGGGACAGTTATAAGTGCTTTGTGCCCATTTGAAACCTATATTTTTGTTTAACATGGTCCTGTGGGACTTGTGAATGCCAAGTCCTGTTGGCTATCAGAGCAAGGTGACTTGAGGGCCTTGCCCCTTGAGTGGCAACCACAAAACTTGGAGTGCAAGGTGTGTGGAGAAGCTCCTTTCTAGGGAGAAGCTGGAGACTAGTTTTTATTGTTGGAGGAAGCCTAAGGGGGAATGTGGGGAAAGTTCCCACCAGCTCTTTCAGGCTCTCAGGAGGATTGCAGTCAGCATCTAGATGCAGGGTAATGAGAAGCCTGACCCTCAGACAGCAGCTGGCAAAGTATGCAACCAAACCACTTTCAGGGAGAAACTGGGGAGGGGCTTTTTTGCCTGCTCCCTCTACAAAGAGTCCAGGTATATAGGCATGGAGAGTGTTCACATTCCAGCTTAAAAATCGCTTCTTTGGGGGTAGCTCAGTCGGTTAAGTGTCCGACTCTTAATTTCAGCTCAGGTTATGATCTCAGGGTCCTGGGATAGAGCCCGCGCTAAGCCCCACCTCCGGTGACAATCAGCGTGGAGTCGGCTTGAGGATTCTCTTTCTCCCTTTCCCTCTGTCCCTCCCCCTGCTTGTGCTCTCTCTCTCTCAAATAAATAAATAAAGCTTGAGAAAAGATTGCTTCTTTGTTTGCCATGGTGTTGTAAGACTCATGAATGCAAACTCTGTTGGCTAGGTGTTTTGGGGGCCCTGTCCTTCAGGTGGCAGCCATAGATGATGGGGTGTTAAGATGTGTGGACAGACTCCTTGAAAGGAGAAGCTAGTGACTTGGTTTTCTTGTTGGAGTGAGCAGGAGGGAAAGGGTGGGGAAAGGGCTCCCTGGCTCATTCGTGCTCTGCAGAGGATCCCAGTCAGCCCCTAAATTGTTTTTAGGAGACAGAAAGGCCACAGCTAGAAAGAACATTGTCAAATCCCCTCCAGGGAAAAAGTGGAAGATGGGCATTTTTGTCTGTTCCCTCTGCATTGAGTCTGGGGCAATGGTGACCATGAGTGTTCACATACCTGTTTCACAACTGCTTCTTTGCTTTCTATAGTCTTGTGTGATTCATGAACACAAACCCCACAGGCCGTCACAGCTGCGTGATTCGGGGGCCTATCCCTGGGGTGATAACCATAAAAGACAAGGCGCTAGTTTGATACATCTTTGTTCTTCAGAGAGAACCCAAAAGTTGAGTTTTCCCTCTTAATTTTAAGGCATCATGCAGGGGTTGGGGTTTATGGTGAGTGTATCTCAGTCTTTCATAGCCCTTTTCAGTGTTGGTAATTTCTCAGTTGTCCAATATGTAGGAGTCATTCAACTAGGTTTTGGACTTCTCTCAGAGGAAATTGATCCATATGTAGCTACATATTTGGTGTGTCTGTGGCAGGAGGGAAATTCAGGAGCCCTCCAAGTGGCCATCTTGGTGACATCTATCCTTAACTTTTGTGAGACGTTCAGTCTGGTAACAATTGTTTTTGCTAGTAGACATAGAAATGAGATCACCATTCATACATAAATGTGCCTTTTACCATTCTTGTATAAATTATTCAAGATCAGTATGAAAATAATACTTTTTAAAAGGTACCAAATAGAGCATGTGTATCTAAACAGATATGCCTTCTTTCTTGCCTTTCATTTCAAAATGAAATTTATATGGAAAAATATATTTTCAAAAGCATAATTTAAACTATTTTGAAAAAGGATATCATGTACATTTAAACTGGGTAAAAGAAAATTGGAAAACCCTAACATCAAAAGATAATTACAAACGTTTATTGAAGTTTAATTATAAAAGAGATCCATGTTGGAGTGCTTATCAACTCATTAAATATGTTTTAATTCTGTACTTATAAATTTAAGAAATAAATTTTCTTTCTCATGTTGGGTGCTTGGGGAAATAACAAAGTAACAAGATAGTGTTTGAAGAAAAGTTCATCTAAGAAATTAAATTATCCAATACAATAAAGTTCAGACTAAGTGACATGTAAGCAATACAACACAGTACTTAAGATTGTGTGTAGTTACTGTAAATTAATTTCCACTCTGGTTATTTTGCTAATTTATCTTGTTTAGCAAAATAATAGCAACATACCGGAGGACTGCTAAAACCTTTGTCATTGATTGACTGATTGATATTTTAGCTAAGTTATAGTTTGTACATCAGCAGATACCTGTTATAAGTATTGCTGTTAGACACTGTATGCACATGGGTACTCTAGAATAATTTGGTAAATAAATAGTAGTTTCGGGTCTAAAAAGGGATTTATCATTTTGCTCAGGATATATGTATTGCTGTTTCATTTCTTTTTATCTATCTCAGACAAGTTGTTGCAGGAGAAACTCATGATTTTAAGTTTTTTATTCCATAAATATGACTCTGGGTATCAGCATTCAATAGTAGCTTAAATCTGTGTACTTTCTAAAATATTGTAAACCTAGGAACTAAATAAAGTGGTATTGAATGTTTTATAAAAATGACAGATCTTAGTGAGCATAATAAAATCACATTTTTTACTGTTCTTTTTTTTAAGATTTTATTTATTTATTTGACAGAGAGAGAGCACAAGCAGGGGGAGTGGGAGACAGAGGGAGAGGGAGAAGCAGGCTCCCTGCTCAGCAGGGGGAGCCCAATGTGGGACTCTATCCCAGAACCCTGGGATCATGACCTGAGCAGAAGGCAGTCGCTTAACCAACCGAGGCACCCAGGTGCCCACATTTTTTACTGTTTTGAGCAAATTTTTCAACTTGAACGTATCAATTTTACTCCCCATACATTTAGGTTTGATTTTCCCTATTATTTACAATATCCATTTAAATAAGCATTTGGAAAAATATTTGAGAAATGATGATATTTCATATATAAGCAGAAGTAGGAATAAGGTGGTGCCATATATTTGAGTATTCCATTTTTCTCCTGGAAAGTGTAGAGCAAGAGGGGAAAAAAAAAACTCCTCAAACCACATCTTCAGCAAAATTAGGACACTTTGACAATCCAAACCTCCAAATTACTTAAAACTATATTCAAAGTTACTGATAGTAGCAAAACTGGTGGATAGTAAGCCACAAAGATATAAAGGGGTAGAGACAAGCAAAAGGATCTAACTATGTTAGATCTTGAAGTCAATATCAAGCAAATGTTCTTACCAAGAACATCACCCTAAACTTGCACAGCACTGAGCCGAGCTGAGACTTAACGGGACATCCTGGCAGGTAGAGATAGAAAATCAAGGTCTGGTAAGGGATTTGGGGTGGTAGGGTAGGGCACTGAGGTAGAAGGTCTTTGAACTGAAGGAGTCATTTTGGAAGCCTTAGGTAGAAATGGCCAATTAGTAAATGGGTAATTCAGCACTGAATCAAGAGTATTCCTGAAACTAGTAAGTTTTGACTGTAGAGGAGGTATACCTACACAGAGACGCCATATTTTCATGAAACAATCCATGTCTAGGAACAGAGAAAGAAGCCCTTAAGCTGATTAAACTGGTAAACATTTCTGGCTTCACCTTCTACTATGGGAATCTTGTGCTAATAACTGAAATAGTAAAATTTAACTCATTTAAATAATAGTAACACCAAGATAAAAATAATATCCATACAGAGATACCACAAGAAAGAAATAAGCAATATGAATGCATTCACCAAATTCTTGAACAAAACACTGTAGTTAAAAAACAAATGCTACAAGGCGCCTGGGTGGCTCAGTCAGTTAAATGGCCAACTCTTGGTTTTGGCTCAGGTCATAATCTCAGGGTCGTGAGTTCAAACCCTGCATCAGGCTCTGTGCTCAATGGGGAGGGAATCTGCTTGAGGATTCTCTCTGACCCTCTCCCTCTGCCCTTCCCCCTGCTCGCATTCTCTCTCTCTTTCTTTCTCTCTAAAATAAATAAATATTCTCAAAAATGCTATAAAGCAGAGAAAATTTCAACCCAATATTTAAGCTTGAATTAAAAAAAAAAAAGATCAAACAGTGGTGACTATGAAAGACAACTACAAAGAACAAATATAAGAATTCAATAATATTATATCTGGACAATAGGAGGTATTGACCAGACATCAGGAGGAAAAGACAAAGCAGAACAAATATACATCTTTAACAGAAAGGCAAATTATAGCCCCAATAAACATAAGATACACAGATACCATAGAAATTTTAATATTGAGAGATTTGTAACTGGACTAAATGAAACAAAAGTAAGAGATATAAATGATTGAAGGGGTAGTGAAAGCTACAGAAGATGGGCAAAGGGGAAGCAGCACATGGATAATTTTAATTTCTGAGAAGGAAAGCCAAAATAATGGAACAGGGCTGTAGAAATATTCCTGACATTAAAAAACAAAAACAAAAAACCCTGAATTCAGATAATTAATGACCTAATATCAAGTAATAGTTACCTAGACTTATCAGTAATATCCTTCTAGATTTATTTGCATTTTAGGTAATAAAATAATTATTTGGGCAATCCAAAAAAAAAAAAAAAACTCTCTTACAAAGTAAAGGCAATGAGGTTAGAAATCTCCAAGTAATATACAGTGAAAAAAAATCAGAAAGTTCTCAAAGAGAAAGGTTGAGAAAATTATTCTCCATCCAACCAAGTTCTCCTTCAAGTATAGTTTCCAAGAATTTTGGACATGGAAGAATTCAGGAAATATTGATCAATATTACCCCTACTAATGAAGTTACAATAGTACAAACTCCAGATAGTCAAGAGAGACTGGAAGTATTAGGCAAAAAGCTAGCAAAAATATAGAAATAGAAATAGAAATATGTATATAAATATAAATATATATGTTATATATAATGGCTATATTAGGGTTCTCAGGACAAACAGAAACAATAGGATACATATAGATATGTGTAAGAGGAGATTTATTTATTTATTTATTTATTTTAAAGAGTTTATTTATTTATTTGATAGAGAGAGACTCAGTGAGAGAGGGAACACAAGCAGGGGGAGTGAGAGAAGGAGAAGCCGGCTTCCCGAGGAGCAAGGAGCCCGATGTGGGGCTCGATCCCAGGACCCTAGGATCATAACCTGAGCTGAAGGAAGACACTTAACGACTGAGCCACCCAGGTACCCCATGAGGAGATTTATTATAAGAATTGGATCATGCAAGGGCCCCTGGGTGGCTCAGTCAGTTAGGTGTCCAATTCTTGATTTCAGCTCAGGTCATGATCTCAGGGTCATGAGATCGAGCCCTATGGGCCTTTGCACTCAGCCCAGAGTCTGCTTGAGATTATCCCTCTCCCTCTGCCCCTCCCCATTCTAATTAATTAGTTACTTAATTAAAATCTTAAAAAGAAAAAGAATGAGCTCATGCAGTTATGGAGGCCGAGAAGTCACAAAATCCGCCATCTGTAAGCTGAGAAAACTGGTGTTAGAATTCAGTCCAAAAGCCTGAGAACCAGGAATGCCACTGTCTCAAGGCAGAAGATGGAGGTCCTAGTTCAGGCAAGAGAGCTAATTGTCCTTCCTCCACCTTTTTGTTCTATTCAGGACCTCAGTATATTGGGTGATATTCACCTACGTTGGTGGCAGCTGCCAATTTAAATGTTAATCTCCTCCAGAAACACCCTCACAGACACACCCAAAGTAATGTTTTACGCTATCTGGGCATCCTTTAGCTCAGTTAAGTTGACACATGACCACAGAGTTATAAAGAAAATCAGAAGGATAGTATTACAAAATGGAATGCAGTTGTTATGGCTCTATGTAGAAATCACTTCATTGGCAAAAGACACATGAGAAAAGAGGGAAAAAAATGCAGAAAGTAGAATAAGATCTATATAAATTGTGCTGAAAAGACAGAAGAGGTACCTTAGTGATGGGAATCAGATTTCTCATTAAATGCTATCCACCCATATGCCTCTTGGTGAAATAATATATCATATTTGAAGAAGCAGTTGAAGGATTAACTTTGCAGAGCCTTTAGAACTGGAAAACAAGAAAAAGAAAGAAACAGAGGGAAAGAAAAGAGGGAGGAAGGGAGAGAGGGTCCTCCCCAGGTTCCTGGATTCCAATTGCATATTCTTCTCCTCACCTCGACTTCTTCTTCAGGTAGATAGGGGCAATGCATTATTTCATTAAGTTACTGTGAAAACTAAAATATTTATCCACCCTCAGGGGAAAAAAAAAAACATTTTATGGTTTCATTTTAATTAAATAGATTTACATTTAGAGAGAGCCCCAGTTCTACTGCATCTTCACACTCTGGTTGAGAGGATGCTTTACTACTACTGTATATTCAACTGATAATAGATCATGGCATTAGCTTAACTTCTAAACTGTGTAAAATATTTTCTTACTTTTAAACAAAAAGTTTTTTGTTTCCTTCATTCTTTTCTTCCTTCTTTTCCATTTTCATTCTTTTGTTTTTTCATTTCTTTTTTTTTGTTGTTGTTGTTTTTTTGTTGTTTTTTTTTTTGTTTTTTCATTTCTAATGCTGCTACAAAATCAATTCTTGTCAGCCACTTCTGCTTACTTGAAATGTCATGCACAATATATTATTTCTAGACACACTACTTTTTTGTCTGAGTATAACATCTGAGTATATTTTATCTTAACACATCTCTGTCCTGTAATTAAATAAAATTTTCTCTTTAATTTGTTTCTGATAGTGAGGCATCATCAGTCTATCAGCACAGAGATGACATGCCAGTGTAAGACATTATCAGATATGACGGAGTGCAGGAATTTTCTTGAAACAATGGAGGGCATGGTTTCTGAATAGCTGGACTTCATTACAAGCAAGAGAAAGAGTAGGGACTTGCAAGGACAAACAACAACAGTGAAACTTTTTCTAGTTAATTCTCAAGGACTACTATCTTTTGTCAATCAGTCTAGAAGTAAAAAGTCAAACAAATTTTACAATAAAAATTTAACTTGGAAACTAAAGAGTAAAACAAACTTGACATTGCAAATGACCTGCATTGTGTTTAAACGTCTTCCCTTCTTAGGACAGTGAACCCCATGACAAACAGGCAGACCTTAAGCACACAATGATCTTATCTTTCAAATTATAATTTTTTTTTACTAATATTATCATTGATTTGACATGCTCTTCGTGACAATGCCTAATTTATTTTGAAACTCAAATGACATTAATGGAGAACATAAGAATTTGATGTTTACCAAAATGGATCATAGGTTAAAATAAAGTTGAGACACGCTTGTTTGAATATACATTGGAACTTTAATTATAGAATGATTATCAAAACTTAAATGCACTAATATCTTTCTCAGCTGGCTTACTGAGGAAGATGTATACGTGCTGTGCAATTGATTAGTTTATGATGTTGAATGTATATAGATGCAAAAATAAAGGGGAGGGAGTACTGGGGTGCTATCCAAATTTCTCAGTGTATCATTGTATTTTCTCATATTCATCTTTTTCAAAAGCAAAAGTTTGATTTTTTCCATTTTTTTCCTCATTTACAAATAACAGTATATAAATAATTTACCTTTCAAAATTCCAGAATTTTGTTTAATTTCCAGTATGGTGCTTGGTTGATTTGGTATGGTTTTAATCACATTAGTGAAATGCTAAATTATAAATGAAAAATGAACACGTTTACTTACATTTTCAAATATAGGATATTTTACAGGTATAAAAGTGTTTTATTCTGAGGCATTATACATCAAGGTCAAAACAAGGACCTGGGTTCATGTTGTGAAGAATAGGCATAGCAAGATGTATCACAAATTCAAATTTTAACAACTATCAATCATTTATTCCTGTCAGCAAGCTAAGTGGCAACAGTGAACAATCAAGAGATGAAAGAGGGTGGATGTTTCTTTCTCCCTACTAAGTGGCAACTGTGAACAATCAAGAGATGAAAGAGGATGGATGTTTCTTTCTCCCTACCTAGGTTACCATTCACTCCCAGGTGATGCATCTAGTGGTGGTGACATGTTCCTTCAGCTGGACAAAGTCTCCCCATCTGTGCAAAGTGTTGGAGCTACCTCATAGCAGGTGACAGTTCCCAAACCCTTCCAGTGTGCTAGGAGAGATTCAGAGAGTTAAATCTTCTATCCTAGCAGGAAGCCTAAGTATTTTAAGTGAACTTCACTTTTTTTTTTTGATTCACAGTTGCTTCGGCCCCTTCTAATTGGTTATATCCAAAGTTACATACAGCACTACATCATTCATTTTATAAGTTGTTAACTGCTAGAGCACCTGGGTGGCTCAGTCAGTTAAGCGTCCGACTCATGTCATGATCTCAGGGTCTTGAAATTGAACCCTAGGTCAGGCTCTGGGGTGGGCATGGAGCTTGCTTAAGATTCTCTTTCTACCTCTGCCCCTCCCCAGTGCTCTGTCTCGCTTAAAAAAAAAAAAAAAGTTGTTTTATTATTTTGATTAATACATTTCTGGTCTTTCCAGTACTTTCTCAAATGTTCACAATTTTAGAGTACAGAAGGTGCTTATGCCTTGGGCCACTTGCTCAAGATTTGCACTAGGTATTTGCACTAGATATTCTTACAAGTGGCTCTTTTCATCTATGTGGCTATTCATCTTTTTAGCAGTACCATCTTCACATCAAGGCCTCCTCTAATTTCACTGTGGTAAAGAAAGAGGCAACTGGAAGGTTTTGCATCTCAAATCAATTGATGTGGCCCTGAACCTACACACATCACTTTTATCAAGGTCCTTGGACCAAACTGGTGCAAATCCTTACCTGAATGTAATAGGGCTGAGAAATTCAGTGTTCACTGACCAGAAGGGAAGAAGCAGATATTGGTGAACACTACTGATGTCTATCACATCAGAATGACATTTGCAGTCATGGCTTCCTGATACAAATTTCAAGATCTTAAAATACAGGGATATTTGCATTAAGAAATTCTATGATGACAAAGGAAAGCCATTTAAAATTACATTTGGGGGGGTGCCTGGCTGGCTCATTCAGAAGAGCATGTGACTCTTGATTTTAGGGTTGTGAGGTCGAGCCCCATGTTGGGTGTAGAGTTTACTTAAAATAAGTAAATAAATAAATTTAAAAAATAATTAAGTTAAAGTTGGGCATGGTAGGCAAAACAAAAAAATGCATTACTATTATTAATTATGCTGATCTTACTTAAGTTGAGATTTTTAAGCACATTACATTGAATATATTTAATCAAATACAGTAATCCATATTGATGAGTATAAAAATAATTTAAGCAGGCCACCTGGGTGGCTCAGTCATTAAGTGTCTGCCTTAGGCTCAAGTCATGATCCCAGGCTCCTGGGATCGAGCCACGCATCGGTCTCCTTGTTCAACGGGAAGCCTGCTTCTCCCTCTCCCACTCCCCCTGCTTGTGTTCCCTCTCTTGCTCTCTCTCTCTGTCAAATAAATAAATAAATAAAATCTTTAAAAAATAATTTAAGCATATTATATATTTTATACTTAATTTTAGTATATTTAACTATTATTTAAAAATTCATAATTATTTGAATCCAAGTATTAAGAAGTCACAATAATATAGGTCCCTTAGTTATAATCTGAAGTCATATAATTCCTTTATCTATATTTAATGGTGACTATTGAATTGTTAGTTTTGTTTGTTTTCATGAACATAACCTCAATAGAGAAATAGCATAAATAGATAAAAAGCGTTATAGTATACATTAAAATAATGCTTTGAGGTATGATCATACTAAGGCTATTTCTAAAAAAGCCTTAATACCTGGTTTACTTATTTCAAATGATTTCAGTTGTGCAGACCTTTCCCTGTACAAACCCAGACTTTAAATTCCTCTGTCTCTCTGTTAATTGGTTATATTTATGGAACTTAAATTCTCAGAAAATTAAGCTAACAAATCAATCCTTCCGCATCAGTTTTTCTTTCTATGTGACACATGTATATAATTTATCAATACCATAAATGTACTTTATATACGTGTTTAAGTAACTCATGAAATTAATTTCAGCCTAAGCTTCACAAATTTTATAAGGATTGACATACTAAACATTAAAACTTATTTATATAACAAGTTTGAACTTTCTCAGGTACTCATGATCAAAATGGTTTTTATTTATTTAGCTTCATCCATTGTTCATTTCTCAGATGACCTTTGTGAAAAGTTAAAGTTATACTGCTTGTGTTCTTTATTTTTCTGTAAACACCTAATTATGTGACTGTTTATGTATAGTAAGTATATGCTATGCATAATGAAATGAATAATTTGTCTCTTTTTATTCTGCCACTATTAGTCATTCTTATGTGATTCTAATTAGTCTTTTCAATTATGTAGTCTTTATGTGAGCTAAACTCCACCATATAAAGAGATTGCAAAGTGTGAATAAATGAGTTTGAGTGTCAACAGAAATATTCTGACATGAAGTATGGTGAGTAAAATAAATATTGATTTCTGATGTTCATTAAATTATTAATGAAACTAATATCTACTTTTTTTCATCCTACAAAGTAAACTACGTACAGAAAATATCTGAATATCCAGATATTTAATAGAAAATTAGGGGAGAATAAAACATAGGGCAGTTTCTAAAATGTTGCTGATATGTTCAATTGAAGATACCTTAAGCTACATATTTGTAGTACTCTATACATTTGATATGAAAAAAACAAAAATCCTCTCTGGAGAAGAAATATCAGGACATTAAACAGAAAATAGTCAAATAAAACCCAACACATAAGGAAACAAGTTAGCAGAGAATAACCTGCAACAATGTGGACTTTGGATTAACAAAGACGGTTTATCTTAAGAAGCTTTTGAGAAAATGAAGCACTGTTGATGAAATCTGTTCGAAACCTTGGATGATTTTTCTCACACATAAACCTATAGCAAATATAATATGTATGATAACACAATGAAAGTTATCTTTTTGACTCAGGAACTGGACATCACATTAATGATTATCATTTCTTTTCAACTTTAATTTCATTTTTTTTCTAGTGATTTCAGCCAGTGAGGATAGGCAATAAAAAATAAATAAATTAAACATTTAAAACTTCATTCACAAATGATAAAATTTTATACCTAACAAAAATCCCAAAGTTTAGCTAGAAACATTTACTAGAATTAATAAGAGAGTTAGGGAAATAGCTGGAAGATACAAAGACATTGTAAAAAGACAAAAAAACAAAAAAAAAAACCCCACAATTGTTATATTTTTACTTACAAGCAACAAAAATTAGCAAGTAGAATTTTTTAAATGCTATTGATAAAAGCAACCCAAAATATGAAGTATCAAATGAGGAACATATCATGTTTACAGATTAACATAGTCAATAACATAAAGATGGCATTTCTTCCCCAAATAAGTCCATAGGTTCAAATAAATTCTAAAATACTCATGACATTTTTAAAAAATGGGACATAACTAGCTGATTCTAAATATATTTGGAAATGAAAAAGATCAAGAATAGGCAATATGTTCTTGGGGAAAAAAAATGAATGCATTGAAAGATTTTCTCCACCAGATATCAAGACCTAAAGAACTCTGGTATTTAAGACAATCAGATGCTGGTACCAGGCTAAGGAAAGACTGATGGGACGAAGTGAAGAACTCAGAAACAGACCCATGCATTTCTAGAGACAGATTTTTAACGAGGCTATTTGCAGATTAGAGGAGAACGGACAGACTTTGCAATAAACACTGCTAGGATATTTGGGTAGTAAATAAATTTTACAAAGTGGGAATCCTACTTCATACCATATGTGAAATTCAATTCCAAAGAGAATAAATACCTACATGTAAAAGAAAATCTATCAATATTTTAGAAGACAGAAAAGAATACTAGCGGCCCCTGGTGGCTCAGTCGGTTAACCATCTGCCTTCAGCTCAGGTCATGATCCCTGAGTCTCAGGATCAAGCCCTGCGTCAGGCTCCCTGCTCAGCGGGGAATCTGCTTCTCCCTCTGCCCCTCACCCCCCTTGTGTTCTCTCTCTCACTCTCTCTGTCTCTCTCAAATAAATAAATAAAATCTTAAAAAAAAGTGACTACCTTTGTGGATATAATGGCAGTCTAAAACACCCCTCAGGAGAGTTTACAATGTAAATAGCAATTAGATAATGTAAAAAGCAATTAGAGCCAAATTAGATATTAAATAGAAGACAGAAAAGAATACTATCACTGTGATTTCAAGGTAAAAATTGTATTAAAACAGCATAGAGAAATTACAAACATTAAGAAAGTTAACACTTTTGACTATCTTAGAATTAAGATTTTTTTTATTAAAATTAACATTGGGAAAAAATGAGACAAAATACTTTCCACTCTTAGAATCAACAAAAGACAAGTTACAAGAGCATTTCTACAAATTAATAAGAAGAAAACAGACAAACCAAGAAAAAATATATCAGCAAAATACTTTTGGTATTTCAAAATGGAAAATATAAATGGACAATATGTTCAAAGGTACTTAGTATTTTTAAACATAAAATGAAAATCACAATCACGAAGAGATTTTCCTAGATTCACTTCAGAATGACAAAAAATAAAAAAATAAAAATTGGATAATACCAAATATTAGAGATCATGTGGAACATAGATAAATTTCATACATTCTTAGGAGTGTAAATGCCACTGGTGATGTGGAAAACAAGTTGGCTTTACCTAGAAAAGTTAAAATATCTCCTGGCACTCCACCTACTAAGTATATACCCTACAGAAACTCGTACACATGAACACCAGAATCCATGTACAATGATAATGATACAAACCTTGCATGAGAAATCCCCGAATTGGAAATAAACTAGATGCTCATCAGCTATCAACAACAAAATAAACTAATAAACTGAGATACTTCTGTAATGGGTTACTATAGAGAAATGCTAAGGAGTGAAATAGGGTCATCTACAACACTGTGGTTTGATCTCATATGACATAATGAGTGACAGAAGGAAACTTAAAAGAATTCTCACAGTACTATTCCAGTCACAGAAAACTCAAAGGACAGGAAAAATAAAACTATGTTATGTAGGGATATATACACATGTAATAGCACAGAAAAACAAAGAATGAATAAAACAAAAGTCAAAAAATAGTCCTTGCCTCAAGAGGGAAAATAGAAGTGTTTGATTATTGAGGGACATTTACAAGCCTTCTGGAATACACATGTAATGTTCTGCTTCTGGATTTGGCTACAGTAAATTCCTTATCTATTAAACTGTACATATATGGTTTCTGTTCTTTTTTAGCCAATATATTATTTCACAATAAAGAGAGAACAGAACCATCCACATCAAAAGGTTGTTGTGATATGGAGAATTAGATGTGTTAATAATCATGACAATTCCCTTAGTTTAGTGACTGATGCATTTTAAGAAAAAAATTAAAACCACTATTAGTAACAGCACTGATGGTTGTAGTTGCTTACGCTTTGAGAAACTGAGTTGTTAATGCATCCAAACATACAGAAGATAAAATGTGAATCAGAATTGTAGACTACATTTTCTAAGTATTTAATTCATCTCTTTACCTACGCTTTCAACCATTATTATTGCCTCCTATGTGCAAGGCATCTTTCTTAGTGAAGTACATACAGGTAGATAGCAGTGCCTGCATTCAATCAGGATCTCAGTTCTTAGGGAGCTTATAACCACTGCAAGAAATGTGATTTTAAACAAGTAAATCAACATTTCGAAAAGATAATTTGATGAGTACTCTGGAAGAAATAAAACTGAAATATGAGATGGAAAACAACTGAAGCACTGTTATAAGTCAAATGTAGGGAACAGCTTAACAGATATATGGGGAAGTGATGGTATTTAAACAGATTCTGAATATGGAAGTTATTTTAAAAGCATTGATATAGGATTAGCTCCACCAGATGTCAAAACCTTTTATAAATTATAATATTTAATACTGGTCCAAGGCTAGGTAGAAAGATTAATGCAAAACAGTAGAGAACTTAGAAACAGTCATTTAAGAAATGAATGAAGTTGTTTACAGATTGCAGGAGGAATGATAAGCTTTCCAATAAACAGCTCCAAGATACTGGGATAATAAGTAAATAAAAATAAAGTTGAGCCCATTTCATAAAATATGCAAAATTTAATTCACCTACTTTAAAATTTACTCTTCAAGGACAGATATCTTTCTTGCTTTGTCCACTGATAGACTTCAAGTGCTCAAAACAGTAGGCTTATGGTGGGCACCCAATAAATGTTTGTGAGGCAAATGAGAGCAACTAGAAAGTATCACTAAATTTGAAACTTGTATCTAAATTTGAAATATTTATTCAACAATTACATTTCTAAAAATGTATGTTTCAGAAATAGATTTACTTTAGAGGGATTCAATATACCTACAAAATAAATGCTTATAATGTTAAAATTATAAACACTATATTTGTTCATTATTGGATATAGTTTAAATTCTGACAAATACATATTTTAAAATATTCTTCAACTATTGAAAGCCATTTAAGCCTACACAAACTTATCTGAAAAATTATCTATGATATAATATTAAAAGAAAAGTCAAATTGCATAACATTATATTTCATATGGATACATTTACTAAAAAGGTTTTCTTTCATTCTCTCTTAGTAATCATACACTAATGCGTATGAAACATCTGAAAAAATACACTAAATATTCATATTGATAACTGTGATTGCCACCAGAGTGGGGTTTCTAAATGTTTAAATCTACTAATTGGTCAAATTATTGTATATAGTTAGAATACTTTAAAAACTAAGTATCAGTTTTATACATTTGGTACTAGCGATATTTTAAAGGTCAGTCAGTAAGTGGATATGCTTTTTTAGAAAAAATTAAGTAATAGAAATTAATTTCTTATATGGAATTTTATATTTTTAAAGTATAAGAAACACAAAATTCTCATTCGAATGTATATACTTTCTTATTTTGTTTTAATTCAATTTCTCTTTGGTCAAATTAAACATAATCTTCAAATTATGAAATGGATAGACTTGAAACAAATATATTTATTTCTGTAAATATTTCTCAGACAACTTACAATAAACTCATGGAGTTTCTTATTATAGCAGCACATTTAACTGTTAACTCTTGTTAAAAGAAAAAAATTGTCATAGGAAATAATATAATGGTTTCTTAGTATAGCTTTGGAGCTAAAGATATCTCACAGAAGTTTTACTTTTCAACTGCAGATTAGTCACAATCCTGAAGTATTTTTACTTTAAAAATATTTGTCCTGGGTCATTCTATATGACCCCCTTGTATAAGAATATTGTACTTAAAAAAAAAAAAAAGAATAACTTTGCTTGAGCTTATAGGCACTTGCACAAATAGCATTTATTTGTCTTTGTTGGAGGTCTTTTTCATCTAAGATAAAGTTAATCATACCTTGGGATTTGGAGATGGAAATAAGAAAGAAGAAAGCCCACTAGCTAGTCTTGTTTTTATAAGTATTGTAAAATATATGTTTGTTTAGTAGTTGTCAGAGTCATTATTCTACCAACAGCAAGTTTAATGTAATGCATAGAAAATTTTGTAGAATTAAGTCTTTCTCTAATGAATATATTTTGCACATGAGATTTTTTTTTTAAAGATATTATTTGTTTATTTGAGAGAGAGAGAATGAGAGACAGAGAGCACGAGAGGGAAGAGGGTCAGAGGGAGAAGCAGACCCCCCGCCGAGCAGGGAGCCCGATGTGGGACTCTATCCCGGGACTCCAGGATCACGACCTGAGCCGAAGGCAGTCGCTCAACCAACTGAGCCACCCAGGCTCCCTGCACATGAGATTTTTTAAACACTCCTGTTAGACTTCCTTCCCCCCCCCCTTTGTCCCTTCCCCATCTGCTGTCCTGCTCGCCCTTTCTTTTTCTTTCTCTTTCTTTCTTTCTTTCTTTCTTTCTTTCTTTCTTTCTTTCTTTCTTTCTTTCTTTCTTTTCTTTCTTTCTTCTTTCCCTTTCTTCCTTCCTTTCTTTCTTGAAGAGAACTATTATCACATAAATAAAATAAATGTAAGCACTATAATAATTTTAGTACCTACATAATGAGAATGTTTAAGTCATTCTTATGAAAATTAATTGTAGATTGGGGCTTATTATGGGAATCCAAATGTACTTATGCAAGTACTTCTGAATTTCATACCACATCTTAATACATATATAGTGTCAGGAAATGTACTTCAGCCATAGTCATTATATTTTTTATTGTAGATAAGAAGGTAATACTTTCCTCCATAGTGTCATATCAATAGCTTTTGAAAAACTAATAGACAGCGCTATCTTCATCTGTGTGCCCTCAAGTATTGTTGAATTGGAAAGACCACATGACTTACTGAAAGGTATATTAGGCTGTCCTTGACTATTTCTGATAGTTGTTCTTGAGACTGTATGCAACCAACAATGATTTTGTTACTCTCATTGGACTCCAATTAATGATCAAGGCAATCCTACCATTTCTCTCAGCTTCAGCAGACATTAGGTAAGGTTCTGCATTTAAGTCCTGACCTCCTTTTCCTTAGAGCATTTACTTTAAACAACTTGTCAATATAAATTATTTCTCTGCCACTTTGAAATATATGTAGATCCTTTAAAAAGCCTCTTGCCAGTTTTACAACCCAGGAATGCTTTCTAAGTGATCTGGGAGCCATCCCTCTGAAATACAGTCATCAAAGAAGTTAGTGCTCTCTCTCTCAGTGTCTGTAGGAAGGCAGGAGCCTAACTTCAGTGGGTGCTTTGCTCTAAGTTGTAATACTACCCCTGTTATGAATGTAAGAGAAAGTTTACTTTTCCTCTGAGTAAAGCCAATTCGCAAACACAGATGGTCTACTACCCCTGGCCCAGCTCTTCAAATCTCTTCTACTCCTTATTTCAGCAGAGTTCAGTTTACACTCAGGTCTGGTTCCATTTCCCCCATTCCCTTTTTCACTCTGGTGCAATTTTCACTTGAATACTAACTTACCAAAATGTATATTATACTTTTAAACAAGGTAATGAGAGAAATGTAAATTATGTAATGATAAAATATGGTATTGCTAAATGAAATTACAAAGAATGGTTTCATTTTGGGTTGAATCCTGAGGCAAAAGTTGGTTGGAGAGGGAATGGTTATCTTCTTTTGATGATGAGGGGGTGTTAGTATTTTAATAAAACAAACAGGAATATGAAGCATTTTCTTTTTTGGTTTTATCTCCAGAGATATTTCTGTATTTTGTGTAACTTTAGTTCGCATTTTAATAGATAAATGTTCTAAATCCCCAAGAGCAAGATCAATAATACTTTGTACTGGTGAGCCATCTGTCAGGAGTGCAGATGGTGTAAAAGAGGTAAGACTCATGCACTGAGTCACATAGCTGTTGAGGGCTAACATTTGCCAAATGGAAGACTTGAACAAAAAGATGGAGCTGGGCAGCATCTGTACATTGAAAAATATCTCTTATGTGTGGATCAGGCATTTCAAATACATATATGAATACATCTGTCCTCTCCCAACTGGAGTGAAACACAAGCAACACCCTGTTACCAGAGGCAGAAGTATGTAAAATTAGTATTTAGATTAAATCTCTTGAATAATGCCCTGTTTCTTGTTTGCTCTCAAAATATATAACCTAAAAAATTGTATGACTATTCAGTGTAAGTATGGCTATTTAGCCAATATGGGGGGCACTTGTAGATTTAAAAAATGTAATATACAATTTCCAAAAGATTTTTAAAAAGTGACTTTTAAATCCAATTAAGAAAATGAAATCTTGCGGCACCTGGGTGGCTTAGTCAGTTAAGTGTCCAACTCTTGGTTTTGGCTCAGGTCATGATGTCATGCGTTGTGAGATTGAGCCCCACATCAGGGTCTGCACTCAGCGGGGAGTCTACTTGAAGATTCTCTCCCTCTGACCCTCCCCCTGCTGCTGTGTGTGTGAGCGCTCTCTCTCTAATAAATAAATAAATCTAAAAAAAGAAAAGAAAACAAAATCTTTTTTATTGTATGTTAATCACCATACATTGCATCATTAGTTTTAGATGTAGTGTTCCATGATTCATTGTTTGTGCATAACACCCAGTGCTCCATGCAGAACGTGCCCTCTTTAATACCCATCACCAGGCTAACCCATCC
>NC_138371.1:131003048-131022127 GCF_054177405.1 Leptonychotes weddellii
TCCCTCCCACCCCACCCCCCACTCCAGCAACCCTCAGTTTGTTTCCTGAGATTAAGAATTCCTCATATCAGTGAGGTCATATGATACATGTCTTTCTCTGTTTGACTTATTTGTCAAAAGGCAGAAAGAATACATGAAAAAAATCATTAAAAATAATGACAAATATAAAACATAAAATAATATAATAAAATGTAAATATATCAATAAAATAAAAATGTAAATCAAATTAGTAAGTAAAATAATAGAAATTGATGGTCAAATTTGATTTTTGAAAAATTCCAGTAATACACTAAATATAAGAGATAAACCAAAAATGTAAATAAGGTCACAAAAGCTGAAGATGAATGGATAAACAAGTTGTGATATATATATATATACACATATATATATACACACACGCATATATATATACACACACATACACACACACACACACACAAGGAAATGTTACTCAGCCATCGAAATGAATGAAATCTTGCCATTTGTAATGACATGGATAGAGCTACAGTATATTATGCTAAGGAAAATAAGTTAGTCAGAGAAAGACAAATACCATATGGTTTCATTCATATGTGTAATTTAAGGAACAAAACAGATGAACATGGGGGAAAGAAAAAGAGATAGAGGCAAACTATGAAACAGACTATTAACTATAAAGAACACACTGAAGTTTGTTGGTGAGGAGATGGGCAGAGGATGGGCTAAATGGGTGATGGGTATTAAGGAGGGTGCTTGTGAGGGCGCCTGGGTGGCTCAGATGGTTAAGTGTCTGCCTTCAGCTCAGGTCATGATCCCAGGGTCCTGGGATAGTGTCCCGCATCGGGCTCCCTGCTCCTTAGGGAGCCTGCTTCTCCCTCTGCCTCTCTCTCTTTCTCTGTCTCTCATGAATAAATAAATAAAATCTTAAAAAAAAAAAAGAAGGAGGCGCTTGTGATGAGCACTGGGTGTTATATGTTAAGTGATGAATCACTAAATTCTACTCTTGAAACAAATATTGCACTATATGTCAATTAACTGGAATTTAAATAAAAACCTTATTTATAAGAAATAATAAATAAATATATAATAAAATTTTATTTATAGATTATTTTAATTGCACAATTAAAAAACTCGATCTAATGGCCATTCATATAATCTTGTATGTAGTAATTAGAAAGCATGTGTTCTTCTTAATTATATCTGAAATACTTGTGAAAAAGAAAAGCATCTTAGGCCAAATAGCAAGAGTTATCAAATTTCCAAGTATCAGTTTATACAACCAACTTTTCTGAACACAACTAAAATAAAACAAAACATAATGTTTAGAAAGTAATTGAAAAGTCTCTTAAATGTAGATAAACTATTTTATAGGTAATGAGTTAGACACATAAGTAGTCATAATAGAAATTAAAATTAACTGGAATTAAAAATAATGAAAACTCTATATAAATTTTAGAGGGAGAAGTGTGGTCTTAAATGCTTAAATTCAAACAAGAGAGAAATCTGATTTTTCAATGGTGTATGGAATCCAGCTTGAAGAGTAAGGGGGAAAAACTAAGTAAAATAGTAAGAAAAAATGATATTTAAATGAGGAGAAGTTATTGAAAGAAAACAAAACCCAAGAAACAAAACAATAAAAGAATAATTTATTTTTCAGAAAATAAACCTTTGGGAGAATTTATTAAGGAAATAAAACAATGAGTGAAATATACCAAATGAAAATTTTATATGAATGTTAATTATCAAATTAAATAAAATTAGATAATATAAAAAAGGATAAGTATGATCAATTACAAGTCATAAATTTGGATATTTAAATAAAATATTTCCTAGGAATAAAACTTCAAAAAATGAACTTAGAAAGAAATAGCAAACCATGCTTTTCCTCTGAATCAAATAGTACATGTGCACAAATAAAATCTGTCATGTGGTCAAAAAAAATTAAGGTAACTTTTCTTTCCCTTTTCATTTTTTGAACTTCATTGATATATAAATTAAAAATTTAAAATCCCACAAATTCTCACAAATTTAGCTGTGCATATCACCAAAATCAAGATAAAAGATGTTTACATCACCAGAAAATTTACTCATGCCCTTTGCAATCATTGTTATTTCTGTGCCCTACCTGTTACAATCTCGTATTCTGATTATAGAATTGTCTTTTTCTCTTTTTAAATCTTTTGACATTTTCTTTTTTTTTAAGATTTTATTTATTCATCTGAGACACAGAGATACAGAGAGAGAGAGAGCATGAGCAGGGAGAGAGGCAGAGGGAGAGGGAGAAGCAGGCTCCCCGCTGAGCCAGGAGCCTGATGTGGGGCTCGATCCCAGGACCCTGGGATCATGACCTGAGCCGAAGGCAGACGCTCAACCATCTGAGACACCCAGGCCCCCCTCTGTTGACATTTTCTTAACATATTTTGTGGTTCTATTATTAGATGCATCCACCTATACAGTTACTGTGACCTGATGAAATTTCCCTTTTATCGTTTTATATATTCATATTTAATTCTGATATTGTCTAAAAGTTTATTTTATATAATATTAACAAAACTCTTTTTTTTTTTGCTTAAAGTTTTATACTAAGCTTTTTCCTCCCTTTTATTTACACTCAACACTTTGTATCATTAAATTTAAAGGATGTTTCTTTTAGGCAGTATACACAAGACTAACATTTTAAGTACTATGTCACTTTTTTACTAGAGTATTTTAGAACATTAATTTGTAATGTGTCTATTTTCATGATTGGATTTATCACTGCTATTTTATTCTATACTATTTTTTATTTTGGCTGTTTTTTCCTCTGTTTCTCCTTTTTTTTTTTTTTGGAATATAAAAAGAAACAGAGAAAACCACAGGTAGAGTGTAAATACGAACAGAAACCTCTCCTGATTATGCCTTCAACTCCCTTGCTTAGTTTCGATTTCTTAGTACTCTCTGGGCTACACGAAAATTTTCTACCTACTCTGTGCCTACTCTGGCATCTGAATGGCTAAATAAACATAGGCAGCTATGCTGACTTGTCTAACCTTAAATTGTTAATCACTAGACCCAAGTGGACCCTTTATGTCCACTGGAATTCATGCTAGTCTCTCAGCATATTCACTCATCTATGTTTCATACAGAAGGATCAAGAAATGTAAGTTCTTTACAAGGTAGGGTTTTTTTTTTTTCTTGCTGCCCAAAGTAACAGTATACCTAAATACTAAAAAGAATGTTCAAAGTAGTATAAATTGTTACATCTGCCAAAAGTTTGGTGTAGCAACATTCTTTTTGAGCCATCTCTCTTCTCTTGTTCTCCAACCTGTAAACTCTAGCTGCCTCCTCCCCCGCCCTGAAAAACAGCCCTATTCCTCAGTGGGGGCAGGTGCCTGGCTCTGTGTGGGTCCTCACTCCCTGCACCGCAGCCTGGAAACTCAAACCAGCAAGCTGGGATCCTAGATGAGTAGGGCTCCTCTCCTTTGCTTCCCATTCTTCAGAGGTCACTGTCTCATTTCTTCATGCCCAGTCTTGCAAACCCTTGCTTAATGTATTTTCTCTGCTTTGTGATAGCTTCAAATGGGGAAGAAAATTTAGTTTTGTTACTCCGTCTTGTCCAGAAGTGAAAATGAGGGGAACATGGGTTTCTTGGCACAGAATTTTGCTGCCTATGAGAAGAATATTGATGAAATCACTAATACATTTAGAAGTGGGGAATAACCCGCAGTATCATATGATAGATTATAATCCCTCGTGAAGTAAAAACAAAATATTAATTCCCTGGACCTTCCTCTGAAGCTCTGGAATTCCTAGGAAGTTTCTGGCTAATAGATCAGTGTCCATGGACAGGATTATTACCAGTGCCCTCAAGCAGTATGGGAAATTTGTGCAAGCTGTGCTCTATATTTAAAAAAGTTTCCCGGGGGTCCCTGGGTGGCTCAGTCGGTTAAGTGTCTGACTCTTGATTTCCACTCAGTCATGATCTCAGGGTTGTGAGATTGAGGGCCCGTGTAGGGCTCCACCCTCGGAGGGGAGTCTGCTGGGATTCTCTCTCTCCCCCTCCCTCTACTCATTCCCTACTCAAGTTCTTTCTCTCTAATAAATAAATAAATTTTTAAAAATTTTTTTAAAGATTTTATTTACTTATTTGACAGTGAGAGAGAGATAGCAAGAGAGAAAACACAAGCAGGGGGAGTGGGAGAGGGAGAAGCAGGCTTCCCGAGGAGCAGGGAGCCCAATGCGGGGCTCTATCCCAAGACCCTGGGATCATGACCTGAGCCGAAGGCAGACGCTTAACAACTGAGCCACCCAGATTCCTGATAAATAAATCTTTAAAAAAAATAAAAATAAAAAAAGAGTTTCCCCATCCTGAAGATTATATTTTGTCCCTCTTGTATGCCTATGATGCATATCACAATTTACTGTATTCTATCATTTTGTTGTTGTTTATATTTTTATTTATTACAACTGTGAAATTGCTCACAGCTTTATATATCTTTCTATTTCCAAAGGTTTGGGGAACATCTATTGAATCATATATGATATGTCATTGAACTGAAGCCTATAAGGATCTTTTTGGGGGATTTTGACAATACATGTTGCAATGTATGTAGGATGCCATTGAAATTTTCTTATCTTGGACTCGATCCCTTTGAAAAATTCTGAAAGTATCCAATATTAATGTTTTCCTGTTGCTAGTTCAAAAATAACTATTATTTTTGCTGATTTTAATATAGCACAATATTAAATAATATGCATTAAATGTTAAGAGAAAAGGCAAAATAACCAAAATCCTTAAGTAATCAAAGGTGAGGGCACCTGGATGACTCAAATGGTTAAGCGTCTTCCTTCGGCTCAGGTCATGATCCCAGGGTCCTGGAATCAAGTCCCGCATCGGGCTCCCTGCTCAGTGCAGAGCCTGCTTCTCCCTCTGCCTCTGCCATTTCCTCCGCTTGTGCTCTCTGGCTCTATTTCTCTGTCAAATAAATAAATAAATAAATAATCTTAAAAAATTTTAAAAAAAAGTAATCAAAGGTGAAATTTATGTAAGTACCTGTGTATGTGTGTGTGTATTTGAATGCATATATATGTCTATATGAAATAAATCCTAAGAAAATCAGCTACAGGAGAATTATATATTGAATCCAGGTTCTAAAATATCTATATTTTACCTACAATGTACTTTAAAAAAATTATTCTTTTTTATATTATGTAGAATGATGGCTTGGTCATTTTACAATATTCATAACACAAATGCTGAAATTGTTTTCACTGAATATTAATAAATTAGAACAAAGTGAATATTTTAATATAATGGTTAAAGCAAAAAAGTGTATTTTAAATAGCTTTAGTTTTCTCATATTTAAAAGGGGATTCAAATAAATTCAGCCAACATTTATTGAGAAATGGATATAAAAGTTGATTCTGCCTAACATGATAAAAATGTGAAAGTTGTTCAGAATGATAAAACTACATAAAACTGAATTCATGAATTTGGTTCTGTATTTGGGCATGAACATTGGATATGAGCCTAGTTAGCATTTTGTGATTTTTTTTCTTTCTTCTTTCTTCTTTCCCTGCCTCCCTCTTTTTATCCTTATTTCTTTTTCTTTCTTTTTTCCTTCTCCCTTCATTTTGAAATATTCTTTTAACTTCGTGAGATTGTATTTAACAGAGCTAGCACAGTACTATCTCTACTAGATGCTTAAAAAAAAGTACACCTTAATTCTCTGTTGCAATTCCTTTGTTATTTCTGAATTGTCATTAGTTTAATTAATCAAAATTTTATACTATTTATTTTGAGGTAAGGACAGAGTTGATTTCCAAACTGGAAAAAAGGAATAAATATACAGGGTTTTAGAGTTTTTCTCTAATGAAACTTTTGCTTATGATTTAGGCTTTGTTTGTTTGTTTCTGATGAGCAGCTTTCCATGTGTGAATGATTCTATATTACCTCATCATTTCCAGCTATTTTCAGTACTGAATTCATTTTTTAATGATATTTAACTTTGCTCAGTATGTTGAAATGATTACCATACCTTGAATGATTTTTAGCATTGCTAGGTACAATTTTTTTCTTAAAAGCTTATTTTAAGGAGTTTTTTTTTTTTTTAATATTCTGGTAAGGTAAATAATACTTTGCAATCAGCTTAGCATAAAATGCCTTTGCTGCAAAAATAATTGATATATATCAACATTATACATAAAACAGTATGAATTCCAAAAGCAGTAGTCTGCATTTTAGAGGTTAAAACAAAACAAAACAAAAATAATGCAATCTTCTTTTAAAGCAATACTCCTAATTTACACAAATGCCTTCCTTCAATAATAAATAAATAAAATACATTCGTATACATTCTAATGGCTTGCCATGGTTATTTTGACATGTGGAAATGTATTTTTACCAAATAAACCTCGATATTTTAGATATTTTTACTAGTAGTAATGGTAGTAGTATTATCACGTTATTTCTTAGGCATCTTTAAATTCTGGTAAATGAAAATATTTAAAAGATTTTGGCATTTAGGGACACCTGGCTGGCTCAGTTGGTTAACCATCTGCCTTCGGTTCAGGTCATGATCCCAGCGTCCTGGGATCGAGCCCCACATTGGGCTCCCTGCTCAGTGGAGAATCTGCTTCTCCCTCTCCCACTCCCCCTGCTTGTGTTTTCTCTCTCTCTCTCTCTCTCAAATAAATAAATATTTTTTGAAAGAAAATTCTAAAAAAATTGGCATTTAGACATTACTTCAAAAGTTAATTTATATCAAAAAAGAAGGTATAATTTACATAATACCTTTCATGCCTTTTATCAGAACATAATATTACTTCTTTAAATTTATTCTGGTAGTGTAGGTGTTAGAATCAGACTATGTGTTTTATTGCTAATGAATAACATTATTAAAATATTTTAACATTATATTATTTTTCAAAAAATTTGTATTCTTCAGTGTGCCCAGTGAAATATTTCATCTAAATGCACACTATTATAATGTTCTTTAATCTTTTCCCCATAGTCAGGATTAACAGGAGGAAAAGAAAACGATTTTTTCCATGTAGAATTTCCACATAGTCTTTGGCAAGACAGAGGCTTTGTTGTTTGTTGTTTGTTGTTTGTTTGCCTGTTTTTTTTTCTAAATCCATAGGTAGTATCTCTATTCCATGAAAGGGAATTTTATTGAATGTAATTTCTTCCTATTATTTTTTTAAATTTATAGATGCTAAGCTCATTATTAAATCTAACTATGTCAAAATTTAAGAATACCATCAAATTGTTGGAGGCTGTATCTTTACAATTTTTTTTTACATTTAGTTTCATTTTGCTTATATACTTTACGTATGTTTGCTTCAATAATCATTGTGCTCATCATATAACCAAAATTGTATTGGTCAATGGGAATTTTAAAGAAAGTGCTAATTGCAATATCACCATGAAAATATTACCTCATGTTAATTTTGTCCTGAGATTGAGAACCCTGACTGTAATAGCCTGGAAAGATTGTGAAATTTCTTTTCAGTGCAGACATCCTTCAATGCATTAACTGAAACAGTTTCTAAAAGTCAGTTTCCAAAAGTACTTAGGTGGATTCAGTAAAAAGTTTCTTAAGGCACCTCAATT
Organism: Leptonychotes weddellii; assembly: GCF_054177405.1. Classification (NCBI taxonomy): domain Eukaryota; kingdom Metazoa; phylum Chordata; class Mammalia; order Carnivora; family Phocidae; genus Leptonychotes; species Leptonychotes weddellii. The sequence continues at coordinate 131,010,622 of NC_138371.1, forward strand.
ACTGCATGCACAGATTTGAAAATTACAGTGTTTCTCACTACCTGATATTGCTTTAATCATTGCTGGAAGGGGATGCTTATATTTTCACTAGCATGATAATGGCAATGAAAGTCATTTGTGTCACGAAGAGAAAAAGTTACACACACACAAAAATCCCACCAAAGAGTAGAGATTCGACCTGCAACAAAATTAATTGTGGTAATAACATTTCCCTTTGCAAGTTATTCAGTTATTCGCCTCAGTCTGAGCATGTGTGTCTTGATTCAATGCTCTGCAAAGTCTGCTGTAGAAGGGTTTGGGAATTTTTTATTTCCCCTGAAGAGAAAGAGACACAGAATGAGAATGATCTTTTTGAAGATGAACCACTAACTTCTGTCTCATGTGACTTTTCTCTGTGCAGATGTGATACTTGCAGCAATCCGTGACCTTGAGCATAGGAGCTCTCACCCAGAGAAAATGCCAGAGTGGAACAGTTGTAGAAGTGTGGGTCTTTGGAGAACATTACTATCCTGAGAAACAAACCCTGGGGACTCCTGCCTTGGATTCATCATTAAATAACTATAAACTTCCTTCTGTTTTAACTGGTATCTCAAACCGGGGTACTTGTACCCTAGGAGGGGGACTTGTTCCAAGACAATCAAATAGTATTGTGGTATAAATATTTTGGGGGATCAATTAATAAATGCACTTTTTAAAAAACTGTTAAGACTAAGTATTCACTTCAGTTGGCATGATTCTAGCTCTACATCTCATTTTATGATCATTCTTCTCCCACTCTAAAATAGAATAACATCATCCAAGAGGCATAGAAATTCTTTTAGAAAAAAATATAATGAAATTTCAGGTCTTGGCAATAGCTGACTAAACTATGTCATACCAATTAAATGATCTGGAATACATACGTGTGTGTGTGAAAGTGTGTGTGTGTGTGTGTGTGTGTGTGTGTTTAAGTTTGCATGTCTGGTGTTTGGACTTTTGTTTCAATTGGAACATAGAAAGTCACATGACAATAAAAATTACAAACTAGATGACCTATAAAATTATAGATTTTTAAAAAGATTTTATTTATTTATTTGACAGAGAGAGAGAACAAGAGCACAAGCAAAGGGAGTGGCAAAGGGAGAGGGAGAAGCAGGCTCCCCGCTGAGCAGAGAGCCCAACGTGAGGCTCAATCCCAGGACCCTGGGATCATGACCTGAGCCGAAGGCAGACCAGACGCTTAGTCAACCGAGCCACCCAGGGGCCCCCAAATTATAGATTTTTAAAGTTCATTATAAAATTGAGGGCTCAAAGCAACACATGTACCAAAATCCAGAGAAGTAAAAAACCCTCTTAACACAGAAGAAACCTATACCTAGACTTTCGTCTTTGCTAGAGCAGCAGGAAAAGGAGAAGCTGCAGTAATCCTAGGGTGAGAAGAGAACAGCTGAACTCCTAATGAATTGTTAAAGTTGGAGCATATGCCCGTGTGATGACTTAGAATCACGTGGAGCCCCAGATATAAGGAGAGTCTGTACTCACCTGCCAACTTTTCTGTGCAGGCATTTACCAAGCCCTTGTAAAAAAGATTAGGGGCAGGATAAGAGCTGAGAGATAGCCCTCCCTTGGGGCCGTCATGAGTGCCTCCAGGCACTCCAGGCTTTCAGCTGTCTCGGCCCAGCTGAACCAGACTCTGGTTGCTTTGGGAGCAAAATGTCCCAAGGCACAGGCATAGACACAAGGTTCTGGGAGCTGAGCATACCATTGTACACTGAGGATGAGGTCAAAGCTACCTTTGCATGAGTGAGGTAAGGGATGGTGAGAAAGACCCACATTGCCAGGCTGCTCAGGCTGCAGGCAGGGTAGAAGTGAAGAAACACTTCTGTTTTCTAAGATCGACAATGAATTGTGAACCTCAAATTCCACATTCAGCAAAATCATCATCCAAAAATAAATGCGACGTAAAGACAGTTTCAGACAGGTTAAATGCTGTAACATCCATTGCCAGTTAACCAGCATGTACCCACAACATTTTCAAAGATGATTTTTTGGACTGAAGGGAAATTATACCAGAGAGAAAACTAGGGATAAGGATCACCAGAAAGTATAATGTGTCAGGAAATATAAAAAGCTTTTTAATATCGAGATGTTAAATCTCCATAAAAGACTATCAATTTTACAGAGTAAAAATAATAACAATGCTGTGGTTTCAGAGCATATGTGAAAGTAGAAGAGTTGACAACTAGAGTACAATGTACCTCAGAATAGTTGGAAGCATATTTTTGTAAAATTCGTATATTACTTGTGAAGTAGTAGAATATTTTTAAAGATAGCTATGTTAAGCTACATTAAGATGCATATTGTGATACTGAGAAAGCACTGAAAGCAGCACAATTAGGCATAACTAAATCAATAGAGGTGAAATTGGCAATGAAACAAATGCCTGGGGCGCCTGGGTGGCTCAGTGGGTTAAGCGTGTGCCTTGGCTCGCGTGGTGATTGCAGGGTCCTGGGATCGAGCCCCGCATCGGGCTCCCCGCTCAGCGGGAAGCCTGCTTCTCCCTCTCCCTCTCCCCCTGCTTGTGTTCCCTCTCTCACTGTGTCTCTCTGTCAAATAAATAAATGAAGTCTTTAAAAAAAAAAAAAGAAATGTCTGACTGATCAAAAAGAAGGAAGGATATGAGAAACAAAGAAATAAAAAAGCAAATGGGAAAATATAAGACAAACATCAGGGAGGTAAACTTAAACTCCAATGTTTCAACAAATATTAAATGAAATTATATTAAACACCCTAACCAAAAGGCAGAGACTGTTAAAAGCAACAGTGGTACTCAAAAGAAACAATATTTAAACCTAAAGACACAAACATGTTGAAAGTAAAAGACGACAAAGTTATCTATCATACAAACAGGAATGATTAGAAAACTGGTATCACTACATTAAAGTAACACAAACCCTCCTTCAAAACAAATAGTTTTAAGGAAGAGATAAAGAAGGACATATCATAGTATTAAAATGGCAAATTCCAGTGGAATGCACATGCCATATTCTTTCAGGTTGATAATGTATTCACAATTTTGCCAAGAAAACTCAAATTTTGAGCTATATTTGGTTATCTATTTAGTCCATTTGGACATATTCCAAAAACAAAGAAGCAAACTTAAAGTTAATATCTATTCCCAAAGGTTAATAAAATCTCCATCTTTAAGCCTCAGAAACTAACTGCAGGTAATTTATAGAGAATCGCCATCCCTTCTTGCTTTTTTTTATGTATTTTCATAAATTTTTAAGTTCTAACTCCAGGGAAGATATGCTATAACAGTATTTTCTATTTCTTCACCTATTTCTACCTTAATCTCTAATCCTTACCTTAACATTTCTTACATTTCCGTATGTATTATAACCTGAGAATCTTGTTAGTAAACAGTCTGAGCCCCACCCCCTAAAACTCAGATTCATCAAGTTGGTGATGGAATTCAAACCTGGTATTTTTAAAAAATTTCCCTCTGTGATTTTGAAGCATGTAAGCCAACAGCTATATTTGAAGAAACACTATTCCAGTATTTTCTGTTATGTTGTTTGCCAGACTGAGTTTCCTCCAGAATTTGGCCTCTTTCTTCATCTTTCATTATCACTCCGCTAAATTGTAGCTCTGGAGAGCTATATAATTGCTATTCCATGTCACTGGCGGAAGGGGGCACTCTCTACTCCAAGTGTGAACCACGTGGTAGTTATCAGAGGAGAACTTTGTAAAATTGTAGTAAGGAGAGACATGATGTTGTGATTATATAAATACCCATTAATATGCCATTTAAATATTCAGTTGTTATGCTTGAGAATATTTGATGGTTATGTTGGAAACAGCAAAATGTCAAATTACGTGTGAGAAATATGTGAGAGTCATATACAAAGAGGATGAGGAGACGGAGCTATTATACCTTTTTATAGAAGAATCTTCTATAGAAACACTGGACTTGGGAGATGGCACAGTTTGTTTTCTTGGTAGTTTTGTGATTGTTGTCTTTTGCTAAAAGTTGAGATCGCCTGCATTTCTGATTGAACATCTGATTTGGGTAGACATGAAGGTCAACCCTGTCTAAATGAGTAAAGCAATTCGAACAGGGATCCAATGGACTCACGACATTTTTGAAACACTCAAACAGTGCTTCTTTACCACCTACTCTGGGTTGGTTTCTGATAGCCAAAATCTGTGTACCTTCTCTGAAACAAAATACTAAATGTGTGTTTTATTTAGATATTTTGAAGAAAGTAAAGCAGATTTTATTCTTTTAAACATATGACAGTAACTTCAATGAACTCTGTAAGCAAGTGATTTGCCCGGGCCAGGAAAGAAGGGAGATATGATTTATAATTCACCCAGCACATGGCTTGGTACTGCATTCCTTCCTAGCCTTGAGGTGTTTGGAAGCAGTTTTGCTAACATTGGGGATGTACATTGCACTCCAGGAAATCATCCAGGCTTAAGGCAGATACATATAGTCTTTCTAATCCTAGGACGACCAGCTCTATACCCAACCTACTGTCAAAGAAAACTGTATTCTTTTTGATTAACTATTCTCCTAATTCCACAGTCCCTCAGACTTCATTATTACGGTACTTGGTTCATTTACTGTTCACATTCCTGTTATCTTACTGAAAGATAACCTAACACCTATCTTTTAATTTTATATCCCTCACGAGTTTTTGATATTTTTCATGAAGAAGTCATATCAGGGAATAGATGATAGACAAAAAGGGAAAACACTATTTTTAATTGACCAAATAATTATTTAAATGCAATCCCCTTGAAATGGAACTTCAATGGCATCTTAGCCTGTTTTGAGAAACAAATGAGCAGTTAGTGGAGAGAAAATAAATGTACTCATGAAGTAGCAACAAAGTTTATCACTCAGCAAGTGCATTTTATTTTTTATAAATGCACCATTGGTTAGCACAGGAAGCAAAAGGAACACTGGTATTAAAATGCAAATTAACTGCTAGCATAAAAATATTGATATTTCTCCAAATTTTCCTCAAGGTGATTTTTGCCCATTCTAATACTTACAATTATTTGATGAAATTTTCAAAATTACTTATTAAAAGTAATTTTAATACTTAAAAGTAATTTTCTCAGCAAAACAAATATTAAAAAGCTAGAATACAGTGATGATTTTTCTATTTTAACATTTTGTTATTTGAGAAGTAAGACTGTTTACTAATTATATGTTGTCTGCAAGGAAATGCTAATAAATGGATGCCTAAATTACTTTCGCTTATCTCAACTTTTAAATATGAAACATAAAAATTATAAAATGATACAGTGGACAGGCTAGAAATACAGTATTCAGGTATTACACACGGTAGATGCTGAAGAGCTTATTTATGTATTTCTGATGCTGTAACTTTCATATAAATGGTAACTCCCAAAGGGAATACATCATATTATGTCTACAAGTCATATATATTCTCACATAATTAAAACTAATCAGTGTGCACCACTTGTTAAATGGGTTAAAACAAAGATGGGACTACACGTGTGATGAAAATAAGTACAATGTTTAAATAAACTTTACAATAACAGTTAATAATATGCTGCTAAAGTTATTTTTATATTTATAATGCCTTTTTTTTATAATACTGCATACTAAAATAATTAAATATCCCCAAGTGGTTCGTGGAATTATACATTTCTGTGAGAAGTGTTTATAAGACAAAAATGGCAAACGATCTAGATATGACAATTATATTATGGTAACAAAATATTACCTGGGTATTATCAACGTAAAGTACTATGCTTTCATTTCCATTGTTGAGAATTACTATTAATTCACACAATATGTTTCCTGTCCTTAGGAAGGCAGAAATTGCAACAAATAGAACAACTGTCACTTGCCAGAGATTTCACTTGATGAAATGTCAGTATTCTTGGAAGTACAGATTTGGAAGAGGATGATGAAATTGTTATATGGAGGCTATAATAAAAAGTGATTAATTTGTACCAGTTCTAACTTTAATTATTCTATTTAATGCATAAGAATATATTCTATTTCTGTATTCTGCCTCTGTAACATTCTCACATTACAAAAATACAAATTTGAACAATATTCCTGCTTTTTCATATTTTATATTAAAACAGGGTAGCATCATTCTGCTGTTTTGACCCTTCCAAGATTTCTCAAAGATAACTGAAAAGATTGAGAGCCAGCTAGATTCTCAGTAAAAAGGGTTTAATGAATGTTGCAGAAGGGTAATTTGCATGGAAATGACATTTTTTGAAGTCTGAGAAATGTAACAAGAAGAGAAAAGGAAACAACCTATCTTCATCCTGATGACAATGTTTATAATGAGTCTGAAAACAGTAGAAATTTAGCAGGCTCCTGTAATATTATAATCTGTTTTTTATTTCTATGGGAGCTTTTCAAGTAGAGAAGGGTATGACTAAAGAAATTATATTTGAAACTCTTCAATTAAACTAAGGATTAATAGAAAATAGTTCATTTATGTTCAGTTAACTGTGTATATGATCATCAGGATTGTTGCAAATCTGTTGATACCTTCATGTTTTATTCTTAAATTGAGACCAGGGAAGTTTAATATTAGTTCAGATGATTCTCTCACATACTCTCAATGTGTGTGTATATATATACACTTTCACTAATAGACAAAATGTGCAGGTAGGTAGATATAATGTGTCACTTTAAAAAGAGACAGTAGTGTTGAGAAACTGGAGAAGTTCATTCATAAAAACTAATTGCCTGGAAGAAGTATATGGAATATTTCAAGCATTTCCAAAAGTTAAAGTTTTCCATTGGCTTATATTCCAGAATATTATTAATAAATATTAGTTGGGATTAAGAAACCTGTGATGTGCTGAATTTATAAATAACTGTTTATCTTTGCTCAACAAGAGATTTTCCTAAATTTCCAAACTTTCACACCTACGTTTTTGTCTCACTGTTGATTTATTTTTCAGCCATTATGTAATATAATGGGTAAACTGAGGCTATTAATTTGTGCTGCAAGTTAAAAGTCTCAGTTAATATAACTGGATTCTTTGAATCACCTTTAGCTACGAAATCATTAGATAGATAGATGATAGATAGATAGATAACAGCTAGCTACAGATTACAGAGGTAGATATATCTATACACACACATAGATATGTTTTTACAGGTTTAAAAAAAAGGAAAAAAAAAACCCTTTATATTAAACCAAAGAAAAAAAACAGAAAAACAGAAAACAGAAAGGAATTTTTCTCATAAAAGTCTGTATCTCAGTGTTTAAGAAACTCACCTGTTGTGTTAAACATGTGTTATGAACTTTTACTTATTGAAAGGCTTCATAAGGTTTTAAAGACTAAAGAAGAAAGATCAGTCAGTGTGACATTTTGTCTTGCAATAAGCAGAGGGCACTTGGCAGTGTTAGTCCATCAATATGCTGATGACACTCAGCTCAACATTGCCTTTGATGTGACCCAGATGGTGTGTTGCCAACTTTTTTGTTGTGTCGTGCTGTTAGGGACACAGATTAAAACAAACTGATCAAGTTGCAGTCCAAACAAGAAAGAACCCTGATAGGCAGGAGGAATCATCTGGAGCATGTATAAAGAGCAGTCTTTCTTAGTTATATTTCTGTCTTGCTACTGAAGCCTGTAGTCTAAGACGTCTTTGATCCACAATACTTATCAGTTAACCCAGTTGTTAAAATCCAGTTGTATATGATTTATAATTTTCATGTCTCTTTGAAAGAGAAGCCAGAGGAGGAACTCTATGGATGCTGTGTTCTTCCAATAGGAAAAAAATCTCTAATAAGAATATTAATAACCTAAACCTTTGATATACAGAGGAAACATGGGGATATCCTACCATGTTTTGCTATGAGAGCAAACGATGCTCATGCCTCTTATTTCTTTATTCAAAAGTGATCTTTCCTTGTCTGAATCCCTATTGTACATTTTATACTTCTTCCATATTTTATAGATATAACACTGATGTTATATCTATATAATGTTTTATACATGCATTTCTATGTATATATATAAATATAAAACATTATATATATAATGTCAGTGTTCGTCTTTTTTTTTTAATGGACGAATTTGTCTTATTTTTTGCAAGAGCTTAAGTGAGCATAATTAATCTTTTAAGCCAGTGGATCAAAGAATTCAACTTTTATTTAATTAAATGTTAATTAATTAAATTTTAAATAATCACATTAAACTATTAGTTACCACATTAGACAGTATAATTTTAGATTCTTTTTGATACAATAAAATATTAATATAATTTACTAAAGTCAATCTAATACTTTTAATTGAATACCTTTAATTTTAATAATTATTGAATTGTAAAAAATCATACTTGATTTCCAAAATTCTTCATTCTTGCTAGATAATGTTTTACAAATGAAGAAAATTATCACAAAATACAGATTGATAGGAACTCATGCTGGTTTAAATTAACTTCATCAGCTAATTCAACTTCATATTACTTCCAGCTAGAAGATAGAGGAAAAGAGAGAAATCAAGAGGGAGAAGATGTCTGAATTCTATGGTATTTTATGAAATGGCCTTCCTTTATTCCTACAATTAGCTAAAGTAGTCATTCAAATAAACTAAAATGGGAGTAAAGTGACTTTTGATGGTTTAGTAAGTTGTTATACTTCTATGTCTATCTAGCAAAGGATGTAAAGTATCTTCGTTTAGAAGATAAAGGAATCAAATCTGGATTTACTCTGATGCTGGTTTGGCCATTAGAAAGTTAAAATAATCAGATATCACCATTAATTTCTACCAGACAACTTAATTTGCTAGTAAAATTTGGAAAGACAAACATTATGAGTTTACTATTTTAGTCAACGCAACTCCTCACCAAACTATAAAGATTATTTGCATAGTTTTTTTTTCCCTCTTCCCTACTTTTTGGACACATTTTTGTTTACTTAAACCAATGATTTGAGCTTTTTTTGTGTTTCAGAATTGGAAAGAAAAATGCAAAGGGGTGTGGATGGACACATGGATTGAGCTAGGAGAGTTATTTGCAGCGATGACAGATGGATGTTAGAGCACCTTTTCTTTTATGTGAGGAAAAGTGAATGGTAGAGAGTGAAAGAAATTATGTTATATATGTTATAATATATAGTATTTAAAAAATGATAGCTAAAATATCTTTACTACTTCAAACTTAATTGGTGTTTGTTGGATTATATATATGTGTATATATATGTACATAAATTTATTTCTAAAATATACAAGGAACTGTAGTAGTATGTATGACATTGACTTAAAAAGGTATTTGACGTAATGCAACATCTAAAACCATTTTAGAGTAATATGGTCTAGAGAAATGATTTGAACATTTTTAATTAGCGAGAAAGTTTTTATTTTTTCCAAGGAAAATAACTGAGTTAAAAAAAATAAAACAAAACAACAACTTCAAAAGGTAAAAGCAGAGCTATTCTAGTGAAAGTAGAGAAATGACCTATCCCTTTTGTGTTCCTTGGTCTTACCCCTCAACTCCCAGGAGGCTCTAAAATCTAGATATGATTGGAAACTCCTATGACAATAGTTTACCATATATATTGAATTCTGGTTTAAAAGAATGATAATATTTTTTTAATTGTCATCAAATTTAAGGGAGAACCTTCGATTTCTCTTGTTTATCATATTGTTTTCACCTTGATAGACAATACATATGCTTTATAGTTTACCTGAAACTGAAATTCTTAACCCATTAGCAACAGCATCACTAAATGAAATGAACTTTTAAGCCTGTGACAACAGTTGGAAGCAAGATTTTTAATAAATAATGTTTTGTTATAACACACTCTTATTCATTCATTATGTACTACCTATGGTTGTTTTTCCACTACAACCATAGAATTGAGTGTCTGCAACAGAAACCTTTAAACCCAGAAAGCAGAAAATATTTACCATCTGGCTCTATACAAGAAGAAAAAAAAAAGGCTTTTCAACACCTCTTCTTACCTAAAAAAGACAAGGTGTAAAGTAAATAAAGACTTTTAGCTATCCCCATCTTGTTAGGTATGTATATTATTTACCATGAAAACATACACAGTAGTTAATGTGAAAAAGATACTGAGATTTTAGTTGTCTATAAACAAGATTTTGAGTTGATTCAAGGTTTGTGGTGTTCTTACTCAACCTATAAATATAATTTTTAAATTACATTACTTTAGTGAAATTTCTTAATCAAGAAGGCCTCTTTTGGTGATTAGACCAGGGGTTGTCAAACCATTGCCTGAGGGCCAAATCTACCTTGCAGCTTGTTTTTCTATAGTCTTTAAGCCATATAAAATATTTTTAATGCATTCTTTTAAAATACAACAATAACACAACATGGGAGCAGCCAACTACATAAGCCAGTTGTTAACCAAAATAGTCATATTGATAACAATACCTTAATTGTAGGAGACCTCAATACTCCACTCTCAGCAAAGGGCAGATCATGTAAGCAGAAAATCAACAAAGAAACAAGAGCTTTGAATGACACACTGGACCAGATGGACCTCATAGATATATACAGAACATTCCACCCTAAAACAACAGAATACTCATTCTTCTCGAGTGCACATGGAACTTTCTCCAGAATAGACCACATATTGGGTCACAAATCAGGTCTCAACCAATACCAAAAGACTGACATTATTCCCTGCATATTCTCAGACCATAATGCTTTAAAACTGGAACTCAATCACAAGAAAAAATTTGGAAGAAATTCAAACACTTGGAAGCTAAAGACCAGTCTGCTAAAGAATGTTTGGGTCAACCAGGAAATCAAAGAAGAACTTAAACAATTCATGGCAACCAGTGAGAATGAAATCACATCGGTCCAAAACCTATGGGATACTGCAAAGGCGGTCCTTAGGAGGAAATACATAGCCATCTAAGCCTCACTCAAAAAAATAGAAAAATCCCCAATTCACCAACTAATTTTATACCTTAAAGATTTGGAGAAAAACAACAAATGATGCCTAAGCCATGCATTAGAAGAGAAATAATTAAGATTAGAGCAGAGATCAATGAATTAAGAACCAGAAATACAGTAGATCAGATCAACAAAACTAGAAGCTGGTTCTTTGAAAGAATTAATAAGATTGATAAACCACTGGCCAGATTTATCCAAAAGAAAAGCACCCAAATTAATAAAATTATAAATAAAAGGGGAGAGATCACGACTAGCACCAAGGAAATAGAAACAATTATTAGAAATTATTATCGGGTGCCTGGGTGGCTCAGTCGTTAAGCGTCTGCCTTCGGCTCAGGTCATGATCCCAGGGTCCTGGGATCGAGTCCCACATCAGGCTCCCTGCTCTGCGGGAAGCCTGCTTCTCCCTCTCCCACTCCCCCTGCTTGTGTTCCTGTTCTCGCTATCTCTCTCTCTGTCAAATTAATAAATAAAATCTTTAAAAAAAAAAAAAGAAATTATCAACTACTATATGCCAATAAATTTTTTTTTTAAAGATTTTATTTATTTATTTGACAGAGAGAGACACAGCAAGAGAGGGAA
>NC_138371.1:131022627-131059634 GCF_054177405.1 Leptonychotes weddellii
AAGACTTTCAGAATCAAGCGATTCCTGGCCAAGAAACAAAAGCAGAATCGTCCCATTCCCCAGTGGATTCGGATGAAAACTGGTAATAAGATCAGGTACAACTCCAAGAGGAGGCACTGGAGGAGAACCAAGCTGGGTCTGTAAGGCGTCACCCATCATGAGATGACACACTTAATTGGCACACATATTTAATTAAGCTGTGTGAAGATCATGTGTTCTATCATTCTGTAAACATCCTTCCTACCTGGCGGTAGACTTGTCTTATCATGGAAATGATTTTCTCTGTGACTACACCTCCACACCAGTAGGTTGGTTCGGTAATAAATGCGAGACCTTTCACCTCCAAAAAAAAAAAAAAAAAAAGCAAGTCTCAAATCTCAGTGAAAAAAAAATAAAAATTTGGTTTTATTTAGATCAAATTCAGTGATAATGCTTCTGGTCAGGTGGCTTCCCTAAGAAGCCCTTTTTGAAGTGGGAGTGAAGGTCACTAGCTGATGTCATCGTGTATTTTAACTCTGCCATTTCCTGGCTTCAAGTTGACCCTGACATTCACTGAGTCAGGGAAAAGAGAACATTAGGAAAGCATACAATACAATTTAACATTGGGACCTGGAATCGACACACATTATATTATACAGACCTAAGTCCATGGCCTCATCTATGAGATATTAGAAATTGGAAGATATAATAAAATGTGGTCCCTAGTATGGCAACCAATTTCCAGCCAAGGTTTCTTGCTATGGAAGGGAAATGAATATCTAGTAGCCAGCTAGTCATCCATAAAATAGTGGATGAACCAGAATATGAACTCAGAAAGTTTGCTCTAATGACCATGTTACACCATTCTGTCATACACAAAAATAGAAAAATACACATTTCATATTTTATAGTGTAGAGTATATTATAGCATACAGTACATGTATAGACACAATATAGTGTACTATAATAGTGTTTGGTATATTTTAGGCATTCAATAAAATCAAGCTATTACTGTACTATTAAAAAATTAGTAACAGAAACCATTTCAACAAATTTAAGAATAAAAGGATGATTCATTACAAGGATACAGGATATCTTTTTTTTTTTTAAGATTTCATTTATTTATTTGAGAGAGAGAGAGAGAGGGAGAGTGTACCAGCATGGGGGAGGGGAAGAGGGAGAGGGAGAGGGAGAAGGAGACTCCCAGCTGAGCAGGGAACCTGAAGCGGGACTCCATCCCAGGACCCTTGGATCATGACCTGAGCTGAAGGCAGATGCTTGACTGACTGAGCCCCCCAAGTGCCCAAGATATAGGATATCTTATATAATACAAAGGGGGGGTGAAATATGCTTATGATGAATGAAGACAGAAAAACTTAGCAGAGAAATAAAGACCATAAAAAAGAAACAATAGGAATTCTAAGACTAAATAAAATATACCTGAATTTTTAAAAATAATAATTCACTGGATAAGTTTAACAGCATAATATATGACAGAGAATAAAAACAGATTAAAAAATCTATAAAATATTAGATTTCATAAATGTTGACTTAGCTTAAGAATAGTAAGTGGATTATTTAAAGAATGTCATAGTCATGAAACATTCAGTAGCTGATATTTAGTTGGAAAAATTTCCAATACAATCAGCTTATAACCAGACATTTTAAGTAATATGTATAAATATGTATACATATGTATATGTTTAATTTGTCCTTGTAAAGGCATATGGCAAATTTTCCTCCATCCTTGGAGGATATCTTTCTTCTTGATATCTTTTCATAAAAGTGTGGAAAATAAAATTTTCTATTTAGTCCCAAATTTGAATTCATTAAAAAGAATTAAAAGCCACCAGATCAATTTTAAGATAGAAAACCCAAAAGTATTTTGTGAAAAAGAAACACTGGCTATAATACACAAAATACTCTGAGAGATACCTAGGGAAAAACTTTTTTCAATTGCATTTTTCATTACAATATATCTTACTAATACAGTATAATGCTGAAGGTTATAGCAAGCAAGAAAGGCAACATGACCTGAAAATGGTTTGCCCTTTACAGAACTCTGATGATATGCATTTGCAATTGTGTAGTATTTAGTTTGTGTCAGGCTTCAAGAAGGAAATATACACACATAAATAAATTAGGTATCAAAGATGCAAAAAAGTGACCTATACATTTCATTTTTTAATGTAAAACCACACATATGACTACTGAAAAATTCAACTGAAAATCTTGATATTTATATTAAAGATGCCAAATTAGGGTTTTGAATTATATTTTCATCTAGATAATTGGAATAACTTTGGTATAATCTAACTCTGGATTAAAACTTAATAAATTTGCAGCCAGGTGATGGGTATTAAGGAGGGCACGTGTTGTGATGAGCACTGGGTGTTACACACAACTAATGAATCATTGAACACTACATCAAAAACTAATGATGTACTATATGGTGGCTAACTGAACATAAAAAAAAAACAACAATAAATTTGCAAATATATATACACCTCAAATTTTGGATTTAAAAAGTTGAAGAAAACTCAATGTGGTATTGATGTAATCAGAAAATTTTGAAATGTATATTCTCTGGCTAAAATAAAAAACACAAGAGGGGCGCCTAGGTGACTTAGTCCATTAAGCATCTGCCTTCGGCTCAGGTCATGATCCCCGAATCCTGCAATTGAGCCCTGCATCTGGCCCCCTGCTCCACGGGGAGCCTGCTTCTCCCTCTCCCTCTGCTCCTCCCTTCCTCTGTGTGTTCTCTCTCTTTCACTCACTCTCTCGCAAATAAATGAACAAAATCTTAAACACACATACACACACACACAAGAAACAACATGTGTCGGCGAGAATGTGGAGGACAAGGAACCCTTGAGCACTATTGGTGGGAATGCAAACTGGTGCAGCCACTCTGGAAACAGTATGAAGTTCCCTCAAAAAATTAAAAGTAGAATTATCATATGATCCAGTAATTCCACTACTGGGTATTTACCCAAAGAATACAAAAACACGAATTCAAAAAGATATATGCATTTTTATGTTTATTGCAGCATTATTTACAATAGACAAATTACGGAAGCAGCCCAAGTATCCATTCACAGATGAATAGATAAAGGAAAAAGTGGTAAATACATACAATGGAATATTACTCAGCCACAGTAAAGAATGAAATCTTGCCATTTGCAACAGCATGGATGGATCTAAAGAGTATAATGCTCAGTGAAATAAGTCGGTCAGAGTAAGATAAATACCATATGATTTCACTCATATGTGGAATTTAAGAAACAAAACAAATGAACAAAGAAAAAAGAGAGAAGCCAAAAAACAGGCCCTTAACTATAGAGAACAAACCGATGGTTACCAGAGGGGAGGTGGGTAGAGGGATGGGTGAAATACGTGATGGGGATTAAAGAGTACACATCATGAGGAGCACTGAGTAATATATAGAATTTTTGAATCACTATCTTATATACCTGAAAATAATATAAGCCTGCACGTTAACTAGTCTGGAATAATTTTTTTAAAGGGGGAAAAAAGAAATGTATATTCTCAAAACTTTATAATCAAACTAAAATATTTACATTTGATCCTTGTGCATATTATATAGTTAGAGGACTCCCTAGGGCATGTAGACAGAATTTTCCATATAAATATTACTGTCTTTCTAATCAAAACCAAGATGAAAATCTAAATGTTTAAGACCGAGAGAGCAAATAGGGCACCTGGGTGGCTCAGTTGGTTAAGCATCTGCCTTGGGCTCAGGTCATGATCCAGGGATTCCAGGGTCGAGCCCCCTGTCAGGCTCCCTGCTCAGCAGAAAGCCTGCTTCTCCCTCTCCTGTCTTTCCTCCACTTGTGCTCTCTCACTCTCTCTCTCAAATAAATAAAATCTTTAAAAAAAGACTGAGAGCAAATAAGTAATCTTAGTAAACAATGGAGGAAACATATTTCTAAGAACAGAAGTATGTATTTGAGATTCAACTGGAAGATGCATGTACAAAAAATTTTGGGGGGAGATAGAGAGAGAGCACATGTGTAGTGGGGCGAGGGCAGAGGGAGAGAATCCCAAGGAGACTCCGTGGGAGCCCGACATGGGGCCCAATCTTGGGACCCTGAGATCATGACCTGAGCTGAAAATCAAGGGTCAGGTGCTTAACCAACTGAGCCACCAGAGGCCCCACATGTCAAAAAATTTTTAACTACTTTATTGAGGTATGACTGACGTGTATACAACTTGAAGAGCCTGTAGATATGCAAACACCTGGGAAGCCACTACCACAATCTATGCCATTAACATATTCGTCACCTGGAAAAGTTGCCTCCCACCCTCTCTATTATTATTTTATTTTTTTGTGTGTGATATGAACACTTAACATAAGGTCTACCCTTTTAGCAAAGTTTTAAGTATATAATATAGTCTTGTTAACTATAGGCACTATGCTGTACAGTACAGCTCTAGGGTTCATTTACCTACTACAAATGAAACTTTGTGCCCTTTGACTAATACTCCGTTTCACCCTATTTCCTGACCTGGGCAACCTACTATCTGCTTCTATGGGGTTGAGCATTTTAGATTCCTCAAAATGAGCAGTATTATATAATATTTGTCCTACTGTTTCTGCTTAGCATAGTGTCCTCCTGCCTCATCCATGTTGTCAAAAATGGCAGCATTTACTTCTTTTTTAAAGTTAAGTAATATTTCATTATATTATATATATATATACACACACACACATATATATATATACACATATATATGTATATATATATGACATTTTCTTTATTCATTTAACCATCAATAGCCATTTAGGTTGTTTCCATAGTTTGGCTATTGTGAATAATACTGCAATGCACATGGGAGTTCAAATACCTCTTTAAACTCCTGCTTTCAATTCCTTTGAATGCATACTCATAAATAGGATTGCTGGATCATATGGTAGTTCCAGTTTTAATTTTCGAGGAATGTCCATTATCCACAGTAGCTGTACCAATCTACATTCCCACCAACAGTGTACAAAGGTTCCTTATTCTTCTCCACATCCTTACAATCACTTGTTCTTTTCTTTCTTCCTTCTTACTCCCCCTCCCTTCTTCCCACCTATTTCTCTTTCTTTCTTTCTTTTTCTTTCTTTTCTTTCTTTCTTTCTTTCTTTTTCTTTCTTTCTTTCTTTCTTTCTTTTTTTTCTTTCTTTCTTCTTTCTTCTTTTTTTTCTTTCAACAGCCATCCTAGGAGGTATGAGGTGATATCTCATTGTGGTTTGATTTGCATTTCCCTAACAATTAGTGATATTCAGCTCCTTTTATATATCTATTGGCCATTTGTATGTCTTCTTTAGAGAACATCTATTTAGTCTCTTTGCTCTTTTTTAATCAGGTTATTTGTTATTTTGCAGTTGAGTTGTATGAGTTTCTTATATATTATGGATATTAACCCTTTATCAGATATATGGTTTGCAAATATTTTCTCCCACTTTGTAATTTGACTTCTCATTGTGTTGCTTGTTTCCTTTACTGTTCAGAAGCATTGTAGTTTGATGTTATCTCACTTCTCTATTTTTGCTTTTGTTACTTGTACTTTTATTATCACATGTCAAATTTTTAATTATTTTAAATAGATATACCTAAAAATAAATGCCAGCATTAAAGGAAATGAGAAAGGAAAGGAGACATTGGTATAAAATACAAAGATAGAAATAACAGGAAAAAGAAAAAGAAATGATAGCTACAAGATAGAGGTAATATAACGGTAATAAGCATTCCTGTTTCAGGATTAAAAAAAAAAAAGGACACTCTGGAAAGTGCTGCATACATTGAAGATTTTGTAGCCATTTGGTGGTAGGTAGGAGAGAGTGGGCGGTTCTCCAGGTTCCTCTGCTTTGGAGTTGTAAAGGTGAGATATTTTTGGAATCTGCAAGAAAATTCCCTTCTTAGCTGTACCATTCATACTGTTAATCTTCTAAAGAAATCCAACTGTTATTTCTCTTACCGCCAACATACTTATTGTTGCATTGAGCAAAACAACGATAAGATCTGAACAAAACAGATGGTGCAGCATTGCCAGAAAACTTATGTTTTACCATGAATTTTTATAAGATAGAGAAGAAAGTACAATTTTGTTGAAAACGGCCAAGGTAAATCAGTATTTTTTACAAAGCTTATACATATACATTGTAGCGATTAAAGTACTCTAACATCATTTCATATTTCCTCAAAGCTGCTTTTCTAAGTACTTTAAAAAGCATAAAGAATACACAAATCATTTCGAAAGGATGACATAATTAAGAATACTTGCTTGTTCATGGTTATAGACAACTTACCGGAAAATGTTCCTTTGTATTGTTGCATACCATCTTTGAAAATCAACCTGTAAGCGGGAGTCTTAATTAAATTAGTTTGGACTTTAAGATTGCAGGGTTCTTTGGATTTATTGAATGTATTTGCCATGTAAATTTCTAATCTGTTAATTAACTTATTATATGAAAAATAATTATTGTGCTCATACCCATTTCTAGGCAATATATTATAACAAGTACTACACAGATTGATGATAAATGGCCTGTTCTCTGGCGAATTACCACCTAATGGGGGAGGTTGACATATAAATTGACAATGTACATTTTATTCAATTATTAGGTAAGTACAAAGTTAGAAGTAAAACTTGGGGAGCACAATTGTTGGGGCACTAAAGTCAAAATAACAGGACCAGGTAAGACTTTTATGTATATATAATGATGTATTTGTGTTTTACAGAGAAATGGATGTCTTACTAAGGTGAAGATTGATGGAAAATGAATGATTCAGGTCTGTAAGAAGACCATTGGAAAAATCACCAGTGCATTACAATGTGTGGTGTAGGTAACCGGACAAAAACATGTAAGACTCAAGGTGAAGAATATTGAGAGATATAGCTGAAGAGGTAAATAGTCTTGAGTCCTGTTGGGCCTCGTTTGACATGTAATACATTAAATTTTACTCTGTTTGTGAGTAAAGGGCAATAAACATGTATAGAGGAATAAAATGAACCACTTGGCTATAATATGAAAGAGAATTTAAGGGAGATAGCACTGAAATCAGAATAGATTAAATTTATGTCAACAGTGATATATACATGCTTGTACCAGCAGTAAATGAATAAACGAATGAAATAAAGCATATTATATATATGTGCATACACAAGCATGCGCACGCACACACACTAAAGCATTGTTGACTAAATGGAATTGTACGTCTTTATTTTGTATTTATTTATTTATTTATTTAAAGATAACAAACATGTTCAGTCTTCAGATGAAGAATCTGAAACTCAGAAAATTTAGGTGACACTTCCAAGGACACACAAGAGGTAAAGTCAGATTCTGCACTTCTAAAACAACTTGTTTTCCACTCTACTATTTTCACCATCAAATTATTAAAAAGAATGACTTAAAATTTATCTCTATAGGAAATGAGTTTTTCTGTAAATACATAATAGTCATTTTAGGTATTTTTTTATTAATGTAGAATGGGATTTTAAATCACTCAATCTGTTAAACCGATTGCTAGATTAGATCGATAGTTTTACATTTAATAAAATAAGCCATCTATAGAATATCTTCTAATCATTTGTAAAATCATATGATAGTCTTTATTCTAAAATTAACATTGATAGTTTAACAACTGAATCATTTCTTAAGCAAATGCTATTATCAGAATGTTTCTATAATTATTTGAAAACCGTACAATCAAAATACTACACATGTTAATTAAACCATGTGAGAGTAGTCTGCTCCTAAAAAAATCCAGAAGACTTGTAGATGGATTTTAATTTGCTTGCTTAAATTTTTATTGATTTCATTTATGTCTATTTATGTTCAAACAATAAGAAATGCTGGGGAAATACATTAATTATTAATGATTTTAAATCTTAATATAAAGCTTACACACACATTTTTAATGAAACCACATGTGCTAATATCTCTTTTAGTGTCAAGTTCATTATACACCACATTTAAACACTTTTTTCATCTATAAAAGGCACCACACTTATATCTATTTTATTCTTTATTTTTTGCTTCTTGTAGTCACCTGTTCCACTCTAGAAACTTCCCATAGGTGCCTACTCTAAGTAAGTGGTTTGGTATATATCTGTTTTAATTTATATTAATGTTATTGTGATAGAAATTGCATTCAATTTCATACTTATTTTATTCCACACAGTTTTTCAAGATCCACTCATCTTGTCAACAGTCTAGTTCAGGGATTGTATTTACTTCGCATTCTATTGTCATAGGCACCCAACATATTGTTCTTATCCACTTCCTTGATGGTAGATATCTGGGTTGCTACTATTTCACCCCCACCATAAATAAAGCTGCAATGAAGACCCAAGTGTACATCTGTCTGGGGACCTGTGTGAGAGCTTTGCTGTAGTACATAACAAGTGAAAGAATTTCTATCTCCTAGGGAACGAGCATTTTTAATTTCATTAACTGCCAGGTTGGTTACCAGATTGGCTGTATGAGTTCAAGTAAGACATGAGTTTCTCCATTTTCCCACAGACCTTGATATAAACTTTTACATTTAGGCAAGCTATTCTATTTTAGCTGGATCTTATGGTATATTAACTGGATCTTAAAAATCACATTATTCCTGAATGCTGGTGAAGTTAAGCTGCTAAATTAATATTTATGTGTGTATGTGTGTGCATGATATATATATATATATATATATATGTAGATTTACATAAATAATTGCATTGATAAAAAATCTAAAAACAAAGTCAAAGCCAAAGATCAAAAAAAATTTTTTTTGGTACCAGATTTCTGTACTTAATATGTAGAAGGATCTATATTGCCTTGTAGGTTTAAGATTTTATATATATCTTCTCCAGAATGTAACCTATTAACTCCATTTATAATACTCCACATTAAGCAGACATAATTAATTTTTTTTAAAAGATTTTATTTATTTATTTGACAGAGAGAGACACAGCGAGAGAGGGAACGCAAGCAGGGGGAGTGGAAGAGGGAGAAGCAGGCTTCCCACGAGCAGGGAGCCCGATGTGGGGCTCGATCCCAGGACCCTGGAATCACAACCTGAGCTGAAGGCAGACGCTTAACGACTAAGCCACCCAGGTGCCCCAGCAGACATAATTAATTTTAATGAATTCAAATCCATAGAATTTTATGACTTGTACTTTTGGGTTTCTTTTAGAACTATCACCTTAATGTGACAAAGATATTTTTCTGTTTACTTGTATTACATTTTAAATTTGTCTTTCCCATTTTAGTCTTCTTTCTACCTGGAGGATACATTTGTAAAAGGTATAAAAACTCCTTTATTTTAGTCCATGTAATGGTCCAGTTTTAAAGCAATAATATCCACATTGATTTGTAATGCTTCCTTAACCACATACTGTATTCTCATACATAGATTTGTCTCTTGCTGGACACTCAATTGTGCTCTGATGTCTCTTTTCTATTTCTTTCTAATATCACCTGTTTGCCTATATTTGTTTATTCATTCATTCATTTGTTCATTCATTTACTCACTTGTTTATTTATTTTTATTGCCGTGAGTTGGCAACATGTTTTAACATCTATAAAATAAGTCTTTCTCCTTCATTTTTTTTTTTTTTAGAGAGAGAGATGAGCACGTGAGCAGGGGGAGGGGCAAACGAAGACGGAGAGAGAGAGAATCTTAAGCAGACTCCATGCCCAGTGTGGGGGTCCAATGCAGGGCTCAATCTCATGACCCTAAAATCATGACCTGAGCCAAAATCAAGAGTCGGACACAACTGACTGAGCCACTCAGGCAGCCTTCTACCTCATTTTTTAATTTCAATATCTCCATAGATATTTGTGAACTCTCCCCTAAGAATCCATTTGTAAAATTTATTTAACTAAAAATCCTTTGGATGTTAAATTAAAATAGAATTGTATTTCTAGATTGCTTTGAAAAGACCTGGCATCTTTACCATGTTAATGCATATGCCACAAAATGAAGACTGTATGTCTTTATATTGTCCTTCAGAAGATTTTAACCATTTTTAAAAATTGACCTTATACATATATTCTTCATATTCAAATAATTATATATCCAGAAACATTGCATTTGTAATTGCAGAGGACAATACATTTAAGTTGTATCTCCACATATCAATCATACATTAAAGGTTTTTTTTTTTAAGATTTTATTTATTTATTTGAGAGAGAGAGAATGAGAGACAGAGAGCACGAGAGGGAAGAGGGTCAGAGGGAGAAGCAGACCCCCAGCTGAGCAGGGAGCCCGATGCGGGACTCCATCCCCGGACTCCAGGATCATGACCTGAGCCAAAGGCAGTCGCTTAACCAACTGAGCCACCCAGGCGCCCCAATTTTTTAATTATGTTATTCAAAACTCTATATCATGGCATATTTTATGTGTTTGACCTATAACATTTCTTTTCTTTGGTTCATATATGCCTAAAATTTATGTTTTGATCCTATTGCTTTGAAATTTTAAAGATATCCTTATATTTAAGTGTGTTTCTTTGGGATAAGTGACTTTTTTTTTTTTTTTTTTTGGTCTGGTTGAACTGTTTCTTTTCAAAGTTATTTCCCCATCTCTCTTATTTGCCAGATCTTGATTTATTTTAAATATTATAACAAAATTTTGAAAATCTGAGTCTTTGTTCTTGATCGATAGTTTATCAGCTACATTTCTGAAAATAATTGTTATATTAGAACTTAATTTTGCCATCATATATCATACTTTCCATTAATCAACTTACACAGTTTTCTTTCCTCTTTTCTCATCCTCCACTTTACAGATCACTTTTTTATGCTGATTTACATGTTAAACCTTATATTTCATTCTCTGGTGGCTATTCCTATTATATTACTATCTATACTTGTGTTTATCCTCTCCTTTCCTTAAATATATCTCACTTTTATATTACCTTCAGAAAGACAAATTAAAATGCTTTTAGTGCCCTCGGGTCTTTTCCTCTTCTTTATCTTCCATTTTGGTATTTTCGTAGAATACTAATTCTCAGGATATAAAGATGTAGATAATTTCGTTTTTGTTTGTTTAGGCAACAAGTAGTTATTATTCCTCTTTGCTGTCCATGCATTTGTTGAAGCATTGTTTCAGTCAGTGTCCGATCAGCAAAGCAGAAACCTATTATGATGCTTTAAACAAATGCCTTTAAAACTGGAAATTAGGTGTAAATGTGATCCAAGTAGAGGCGGGAAATAATGAAGCAGGGATCTGAAGTAACTACAGGAAGCAATGTCTATTTAGGAAAATTCTATTACTGAAGTCCCAGATGTCTATGCTTCAGAAGCTGCTGAAGCACTCAACATTGTCACTTTGTTTGTAACCGAGCTGCGAGAGGGAGCAACAAATCTGGAGCCTGGCAGGGAAGTCTGGAAAATGTAGTCGGTTAACTTCTCACCCTGGCAAGATAGAGCAGACTACAAACTAGCACGTGTGGCACTGAGAGAAAAGAATCATTATTTAGTTCAGGTATGTTCTTCAGGAGTGTTTTCAAAGATGACCTTTGTGTGGTAAAAAATGTTGAAGTCTTGAATGTTTAAGATAATTTTCATCTTTCCAGGATATTTTCATAGCATTTTGCTGGATATAAAAATCTTGTTATAAGCTTCTTTTCCTTCAATTTCTGGAAACATTAACCCATTTCCTTAACTTTTGAATGTTGCTGTTAACAAATTTAATGCCAGTATACTTCTTGTTGCTTTGTGGATATAGTTTCTCTGTGGAAACTATTATATATATATAAATGTATGTATGTATTCTGATGCAATGTAATTTCTCTATAACGTGTTTAGATGTATTTTTCTTTTCCCTTGTGTCCTCTTGATTATCTCATATTTTCTTTTAATCTGACATACCAGATTTTTATTTTCTTTTAGACAATCCTAAAATTACCTTCAAATAATTCTGCAATTCTTTTTTAATTATGGTAAGAACACTGAACATGAGATCTCAACAAATTTTTAAGGATACAGTATGGTATTGTTACCTATAGGTAGAATACTGTGTTGCAGATCTCTAGATTTTATGGATCTTGCACAATTGAAACTTTATATCTGTTGGATATCAACTCTCCACTTTCCCCTCTCTCAACCATTCTAGTCTCTGTTTCTATGAGTTTGACTATTTCAGATACCTCATAGAAGTGGAATTATTGTCCTTCTGCAATTTTCCTTTATTCTCTCCTATGACTCTGGTATTATATTAGTTTTTAACATTTTTGCCTCTTCATTCCAAATCTAACTTTTTTTTTTTTATCTTCCCATTTTTCTTTACCTTTCTAATAATGCCTGGTTGAATTCCTTCCAGGTCAGTGATTTATTCTTTAGCCAAATCCATTTTACTACTCAACACATATTGGTGATTTTTGTTGTGGTGATGGTAGTTGTTGTTATTTATCTGTTATAAGTATTACATCCCATATTTTCAGCTGTTTCTTTACAGTTGCTCATAACAGCCTTATATTTCTGGTGTGTTCTCTTTTCCCCTTAATTCTGTTTTTTCTTGCATTTTTATCATGTTTGTATTTTATGCCTTCTTTTATTTTATAATAATCATACTTCTCATATATTCTACCATTTCTTGTCATTATAGCCTATTGAGAGCATCAGCTTCCTTGATTCAGTATTCTTTGGTTAAGATAAGACATCCTAGTCCCTAGTCTATATATCCGCTGCTGAGTTTAAGAGGAGAGAAAACTCTCTCCTTAGGGACCGGTATGCCTGGGGTTAAGAGCCATTGATTTTAAAATCAGGACTCACCTGGACCCTGCTTTCATAGTCTCCAATTCATCAACCCAGTCTTTGGAGAATCATTTCCCTGCCACTATTTTAACAATTTCTCTTTTCCAAGCTCTGGTTCTTGGAAAGTTTGTGAGGGGGACATTACAAATGACTTGATGATGCCTACACTTGTTACATGCTCCCACACTCACTATGAAATGATGTGATATCACTTATCTTGGAACTTCCATTTTACTGCGCCATAGTAGAGACAATATACAATGCTATTCTTTCATTTTTAAATTAGATATTCTCGTTACTGTAAGATTGTATTTCTACCACTTCAATTATTTGTGTTACTTTTTCTTAACTTGTATAACTTTGAAGTCTAGGAGGCCAAAGGTAAAAAAAAAAAAAAAGGAAACAAATAAGCAAACAAGCAAAAAAGACTAAACCAAACATTTTTAGTAAAAGACTGGTTAATACCCGGTGTTATAAATGGATTTTTGAACCTTTTAATACCGATTTTTATTGACCTAAGCCCCAAACCTGGATTAAGTCAAATTATTATTTTATTATTATTATTATTATGTTCAGTTAGCCAACATATAGTCATCATTAGTTTTTGATGTAGTGTTCAACAATTCATTAGTTGTGTATAACACCCAGTGCTCATCACCACACATGCCCTCCTTAATACCCATCACCCTGTTACCCCACCCCCACCCCACTCCCTTCTGTAACCCTCAGTTTGTTTCCCAGAGTCCGGAGTCTCTCGTGGTTTTACTGAATGAACTAGTAGAGCTCTGCCATAGAAGTCTATTAAAAAAAAAAAAAAAAGTATTCTCTCTTAAAATGAAATCAGTCTGCATTTGGCTGGCTAGAAGTTTTATTATTATTAATCTTAAATTGTTAAAGGGTTATTTTTATTTTGTTTTTCTTTACTTTTTCCCCCTGGAAATTTTATTAAAGACAAACTGGTATTGCATGTAGGAAACAGATGCAAACACTAGAGCTTGTTAATGGTATGTGTGAGTAGAGAAGAGAATAACTGTTGTGATGCACATCCTCGAACAATAATACAAAAAGGAACAGGAAAAGAAAGGGTGGATGAGAAAAACAGACTACTTTTTTCCATTCCTAGAGGGAAAATGCACTTAAAGAAACTTCTCTTTGCCTCCAACTGGTGGGGTTCCTCAGTGTGATGGACGTCTCCAATTCCAAGCAATATTGTAGCAAGTAGCTCAGCACCGCTCTGCTCAGCAGTGAAGGCAATGCAATGTATTTTCAACTGGCATTACAGGGGAGCTGAGATTTTTCTTTTTATATATCATTTATAAATTGATACTGTAACTCCACCAAGCAAGAGCTTTTAAAACTTAATGAGGATGAAAATTATGTGTATGTTCATAGGTATACCTGTGTGTGGGAATAAGTATATGTTTAACATTTGATGTTTCTTTTTTTTTTTTTTAAAGATTTATTTATTTATTTGAGAGAGCGAGAATGAGAGAGAGTACATGAGAGGGGGGAGGGTCAGAGGGAGAAGCAGGCTCCCTGCCGAGCAGGGAGCCCGATGCGGGACTCGATCCCGGGACTCCAGGATCATGACCTGAGCCGAAGGCAGTTGCTTAACCAACTGAGCCACCCAGGCGCCCTAACATTTGATGTTTCTAAGAGGTTGGCAGGAGCAACAATTCAAGCACTTTAAATATATTATATTTTGATCTTTTCCCCTTATTTCTTTGCAAAAACAACTTTATATATTGATAATGAAAAATACAGGACTAATGAAAAAAATCTTTATTTGAAATTGTAAGACACCACTGTACTATAAATATATGATATTTCAAGTACTCTGGCTATTATCTAGGGTTGCCAGATTTAGCAGATAAAATACAGATTCCCACTTAAATTTGAATTTCAGATAAACAACAAATAAGTCTTAGTATGAGTACGTCCTGAATATTGCATGGGGAAATTTATACTAAGAAAATATTCATTGTTTATCTGAAAACAAAATTTAACTGAGAATCCTATATTTTATCTGGTAACCTTAATATTACCCACCAAAGATTTCATTCTCATGAAGAATAATTTTGAAGAAAATATAAATTGTTTCAATGTTTCTGTATGATTACAAAACAAATACTTAGGTGAGGTTAAATAGATCCTTGAGAATAGGAAAGCTGATTTTTTTCCTGTCTCTTTATTTCAGTAAAGTCAAGCAGTGAACAACGTTCCATAAAGGTCAATTGGCAACTGTACCATCTGCTCTGGGTCCCTAGAATAAATCTCCTGCTGGGGTCCTGATACACATGAGCACATGTTGTTTTCACAAAGACCAAAATCTTATATTGTATTCTTGCTTGATCCCTGCTGTGGATGCCAGCTTAACAGCATCAGTAATGGTGTTTGGGGCTGAATTCTGGACCTTCATTATGCTGATTGCTGCCAATCCCAGGAATAAAGATTCCACTAGATTAAAATAACATCAAATGAATTGCTGGAATCCAGGCGTTGTGGACTAACAGATAATGCACCCAGATTACCTTTAACAGACCTGTTTCCCCAGGCACCAGATTCTATGAACACTGGCTGCAAGTGTCCCAGCTGCACTCTTCTCTAGGGAATGGTTCTGGGAAGACAGGAACGCTTAGGAGGTCACATGCTTCCTGTCACCCTCAGTTATGTGCAGTGAATGAATGACTGATAATAGACTGCAAAATATCTCATGATGGGACAACCTTGGAATGGTCATTAATACTCAGGAGCTCCCTGTGAAATCAGGCTGAGTCTGAACTTCAGGTAAAACCATAAATTTGCTTGTTTGTTTTTTTTCCTCTTTCTTTTTTCCTTTCTCTCACAAAGAACACTAACTCAATAAATCATTTGTACATAAATCTTCACCTCAACTTCTGCTTCTGGGCATCTGAAACCAAGACATTATCCAATTGTTATAAAGGAATGTATTCATTTAGGCAAAATCAAATGGGGGAGTCAAAGAATTATCTGTTGAATGTAAGACCATATAGGAGAACAAGTTTACACAATCAATAATAACTATGCTTCCTAGCTCTTCGTGGCACTTCACAGCAGCTTTGCAACCCAGAAGAATAATCCCAGAATTACTACCATTGTGATAGACCCAGGTGGTTATAAAAAGGCTCAAAGACAAATCTAGCCTTCTTTACTGACTTAACCCATTTCCTCCTTTTACTTAACAAAACAGCACTAAGCCTTTGATTTCAGTTGGCGTATGTTGGTTTCTGTGTTGATAGAACCCTGTAAAATGAGATACCATAGTAATAGCATGTTATTGCTTTCAATCCAAGGAGAAAATAAACCATTATCATAGAGTTAAATATATTTTTAGTAAATACACGTTACATGTGAATACAGTTTACCAAAAAATTTTGTAAATATTTACAGGTACTGATTTCCCAAGAGATAGAATACGGTCAATGTGTAGCAGATTACAAGATCACAGACATGAACATCCCTGCTCTGATGAAAAACAAGCACTGAAAATACAAGAATGCAGTGATAGAAATACCCACTTAGCTTCTAATGAACAAGGAGGCACAGCTCCCCACGGTGAGATGAATTTATAGAAAGAACATTGGCAGAATGTGGTAACAATGGCGACATGTGGAGGCAAGGGAAGGAAATGCAGAGTACCTTCACATTAGAATGTAGGAAAACCAGGGTCAGGATTATCAGATTAAATTTAAACATGCTTTCATGTGCAAGAGGCTGAAAGTAAGTTTGTGTAAGAGTTTTGATAAGGGTTCAAACATATAATTGCTTTCATTTGATAAAAATGAGCCATCTCCTCAAAATCCTTATATGAAAATTTATGGATGACAGTCTGTTGTACTGACATTTTAAGTTAAGTTACATGATTTTTTTAATTCTCAATTTTTATCTGCATCCAAATAAGTAAATGTATTTTTTAATGTTCACCTCCCAATAATTTAACCTGGCACCATCTGACAAAAGGATTGAAACTATTACAAGTCACTTTAACATATTGGAAGTATCTCTTTGCTTACAAGTAGTATGTTCACTTATTAAGATATGCAAGGTATTAATATACTTTAAAGTCTATTTTGAGGATTTCTCTTTGCCTCTGATAACATGACCCGATGGCGAAATAACATGTAAAATAGAGGGAGTTTTGTTTGTTTTTGTTTTGCTTTGTTTTTTACAATTAGCTAAACTCAAAGCACTCAGAACACAATCTTTTTCCAGATTTGTGTTCCTACACAGTATACTAGCTTTTAAGTATGAAGTTACTGACTTCTTAATTGGGTAAATATGACATAGGAATGAGACTGTAACTCACTTATTAAAACTTTTTTATCGATATTTTCTAACCAAATTTGGAACTAAATTAAATCATAAAAATAAAATGACATTTTTTCCCATCCATTTTTTGTAAGAGGCACCAAATCTACCTATGAGAATACCGCAGTATAGAAAGAAAATAAAAGCTAGATAAAGGTCACAGAACCTTGAAGGAAACAGCTATAAAAGATAAAAATCACAGCAATACTAAAAAAACACATGCGTTCTCAGTTATAAATAATTGAATTCTGAATTGTGGTTCTTAGCTCATTGTGATATACTGCATAGGTATATATTTGTCTGGTATTTCCTAAATTTTGTTCTTAGGCAGCAAAACTGGTGTACCTCTGGAAACTGGCAACTCAGAAGGGCAGTTAAGTTGTGCCAGTAGAAGTGAACACAATATAGTGCAAATCCACCTCAGCCAATTCCTGATGGCAAACCCATTCTACAATGGTTAGACCTTCACAAACCTAGAGTAGTGAGACATATAGAACCTCAGCAGGACCGAAGAATCAAGTCTTTTCAGATTAATAACACAGGTTGGAATACCATATGCAATTGTTTCATTTTGCCCAGACAACTGTTAACTGTTGATATCCTCCACCTACAAACACGTTCTTGGCCTCAAGTGCAGAAAACACATAGTAGGGTGGGGATTCTGTGTGATGTGTTGTGTGTACTTTCCCTATACGTCATGCAAAACAGAACACAGGGCTACTAAGAACACTTCCTAAGAGGCCCTTCAGTCCAAAATACCTGTGGTCATCTAACAACTGAAATTGTCTGGAGCTTATCTCAGCAGACCTTGATCAAGATCCAGTGCTCTTCAGATGAGCCCCAAGTTTTGGCCTATTTTAACAGAATTCTCCTTAATGTCTTTTGGTATCAACATTTGCTTTGAGCCTTCAGTTGTATTAGGTAGCTAAAATATTTTTCTTTTTTTAAAGATTTTATTTATCTATTTGACAGAGAGAGATACAGCGAGAGAGGGAACACAAGCAGGGGGAGTGGGAGAGGGAGAAGCAGGCTTCCCACTGAGCAGGGGGCTCGATCCCAGAACCCCGGGATCATGACTTGAGCCAAAGCAGAAGCTTAATGACTGAGCCACCCAGGCTCCCCTAAAATATTTTTCATATTAATTTTCAATCACTACTTCAAACATATGAGAAATCCTCTTTTGTTTCATTTCTTTGAAGCTGTACAAAAAATGCACATATTCAACACATTTGTATCCACTACACCATAATACAAAAATACGTTATGTAACTAAACAATACTCCAGCCCAAAGGAGCACAAATTCCAAATGTCCTCCTTGGTTCAGACTGTAACTCCACTCTCCAAATAAGATTTATTACTCCTCTCAGGACTTGCATTACTGGGCAGTGAGGGAACTTTCCTCAGGAAGGGGAATATGTATCTAAGTCACAACAGAGTTCTGACAGATTTTCTCCTAGAAAGGATGGGAAGATTAAGAGTTACCTTAAATCCCCTTAAGACTCTTTTGATGGGAGCCAGTGAAGCAAGTTTAAGGTAACGTCATTTTCTGCTGCTTTATCAGTACTATCTAAGATAAATTTCACCTTCTAAGCTGCAATATATCAGCATTTTTAGTGATAGTACAACAAATTGTCCCAAACAGAAAGTCGTTCAAATTGCTTTTGCCGAAACTAATTGTTTTTCTGGTATTGTGAGATCCAGATAAACTAGAATTTTCTAACAAGAAACAACCTGAAGGGGACCCAGGTCACCCGACTTTTAACACATTCTGTAGCTGAAAAGCTAAACTGTTTAAATATTAATTCTACCATGTTCTACATAGACCAGATTCAGGAAATGACTTCATGTGCTACTACTGAGTTCTCCCTGAATATGCTTCATGTTAATTACTCGCTTTAATAAAGATTAGGAGTGGATGTCTCAGAAATAAAACCCAATGGAAGAAACAATCCTTTTATCCTTTTCTGCACTTATTTTCTTTTATCATTTATCCTTATAGTTCTGTTCTTTTGTGCTTTTTAACTGGCTACGACAATGGTGCAGAATGTTAAAAAGGCATAACTTGGTTCAATGTCAGGTAATAATAACCTTCTCTGGTAATGATCAAGATAGAAGCTAAATATTAACCATGATTTTCAGATTTTCTTTTTTGACTTAGCTGGCGGTAATCTAATAAGATGACAATGTAATATTCCTTTAATATTCATGCACACGATTATATGAATATGCAAAACTCATTCTCCTAATACAGAACAACAACTAATATAAAAAGTCTTACTCTGGATTTCACCCTTATCTATTCTAAAAATGTGTGGGGATTTCAAAGTGAAGTATTCTCTTGTGTATAATATATCTAGCTCAATTTTGAAGTCTTTGACAATTGGCTAAATGTACTTGAATAAGTAATATATAGTGCATTAACTTCCACAGTAAATGTTCTTGTATTGTGAGGTTAGTCATAATGGGCTTTTTCGAACACTGAATGACGTCTCTGCTTAACAATTATTTTCCTTCAGGGTCATTTAAATATATGGGCTTTTGGTTCCTCTTTTGTTTAAACAAAAGAATGGTCACCATGAAATATTTTCAAACCCACCCCCAACTCTATTTGTGTTTAGTCTTTTTATACTTTATTTTTCTATTTTTAGCAATAATGTGACCAGTCTTAAAGTGCCTCTCAAAATGGATCGAATATAACAATTTATGTTAATAATTATTTTTTCAAGATAAAAGATTTGTTCCCCATAAGCTACCTCCAGACCTGATCCTACCACTTTATGGAATGATTTTACTAAAACTTCAGTGGCAGATACAGAAGCTAGAGTTATACCACACTTAATAATGCAAAATTTAATTTAAAGTATGCATTAAATCATTCTCTTCTTCCCCACACATAGCCTAAAATACTCTTGGTAACCAGCTGCTTCATCTCCCCCTGATTTCTTTTTTCATTAGTATCTCCAGACTAATTAACATTAGACTTTCTGTCTTTCGAAACTCCTTCTCCCACAAACTTTTAGTAAAAATTTCACTGCTTGTTTAATCAGTTGCGGTTCTGCTGGTACCAGTGACCAAAATTCAACTCCATGTAGGTAAAACAAAAGGCAACTTAATTTGTTTAGATAACTCTGAAATCCAGGAAATAGATTTGTGTTCAGGCACAGATAGGCCCTTCTAGTCCAAGAATGTTGTGACTTTATACCTTAGGTTGTGCTTTTTGACTACGCCGGCCCCGTTGTTTCTCATTGGAGCAAGTTACTCCTTGTGTCAGGAAATGTGATCTCTGACAAGAGAAGCAAGAGTGCAAAGCATTCTCTAACTATGAACTTTAACGTTTCGTACTAGAATAATAAATTAGTTACCTATATAGAGAGAGATTTCATATTAAATACTGAATTCAATTTTATTAAAAAAAAAGACTGCATTTTCATTTGTTTTCATAAGCCTTGAAGAAAAATCAGTTTAATAGATTCTGAGAGGCGGTTTCCTTGGTCATAAGGAAATCATCCTCTTATTTCTTCCTTCTCCCAGTATTTTCAATACCCATTAATTTGAAAAAAAATGAGTACTTAACAATTTTATGACTCTATAGAATGATTATGGTCATTAAAATATTCCCTCATATGCATGTGACGTGTGCAAGTAGCCTGTTTTGTCCTAGCAGAAATAGAAGAGGTGCAACACAATAACATTCTTTCTCTTTGTTTTGTACTATATGACTAGCTTTGCGCAGTGCAGTATTGTAGCCAATGAGGTTTATCCGAGGCGCGATTATTGCTAATTGTACTATATGACTATATTTCCCCGAAATCTTTATTGAGGTTGTGTAGAACTGTTGAGATCCTTTTATTTCATGAACACGATTATGTGAATTATATAAACCTAATTCATATAAATTATGTGAATTTTATTTCATTTGGCCTTCCTTCCTTCCTTTCTTCTTTTATTTCCTTTTCAATGAAAAGCAGAATATAGCCCACCAATGCTGAACCCATATAATCTTGAATAATCTAAGCCTAAGATATTATTATTAATAATAATATAGATTAAAGAACATCATGAATAGATGAATAGATTTCCCAGCATTAAATATGATCCTCCTAAAAAAGCAGGATAACTGCTTGCTTATTTTCCTTGAAATTACCAATTTTCTGAATAAACACATGGTGTCTTAGATACTCCATATGGTGTAAAATAAGTTCTTTTTATCCTTCTTTGGGTATCACTATGGACTCATTGGTTTATATTTGTTTCATATTTTATAATTAATTAGAATCATGTAATGCTCTCGTGCAGCTATGGCAAGCACCCCAAAGGTGGCCTCAGTCCTTTTGCAAACTCTTCTCGTCTCTCAGAATTTCCTGTTCCCTGGCATGGCGAGGTACTAAACACTTACCTGGGAATTTCATGATTCCGAACTTGTCCAAACTATGTATCCTCCCAACATTGGATCTTTTGAGTGGAAAATTATACTATGAACCAAGATCTGGGAGCTACATGCATTTATTGTTACTGGGATGTTTTTGCTTCCAAGCCTTGTAAATAAAAAAAAAAATTAGAAAAAATATGTATACATTTGTAAATTCATAGATATGTAAATAGAAAGACACAATAAATTAAAAATAAGTGGGGCTTAAATTATTTGATTTGCTTTTTGCAGTCTTTGCACATATGCCAAAATTTGTGATTCTTAATAACATTAATAGATTTACTTGATGTGTTACCCAGCATCACTAATGAAGTATTTTAAATTACAGTTAATGTATCAATTACTAACAGACTATTGATATAATGTATCAATTACTAATAGACTATTGATAAACTGTATGGTTTCTTTATATTTTTTTCTTTATGACATATCCCTTTATCAATGTACAGTAAGAGTGCATTGTTCTAAAGTAACTTGAAAAGATTTATGTGTTTTTCTGTGTGATTAGGTTACCAATTTGAATACATGAATCGGATTTCAGCTTTCATTGCCAGTCACTAAACAGATTCCATTCTTACGCCACTCTCTAGGGCATTTAACGTAGAAAAAATTCTAATTACTCAAAATATGTTTTCTTAAAGGCTTGCTGCTCTCCAAAATTAAATAATCCAATCAAGGAAACTATCATTCTCATTTATTGGCTAAAGTTCTAGTATGTTCACTAAATCATTTCTTTTTTTTTAAGATTTTATTTATTTATTTATTTATTTATTTATTTATTTATTTATTTATTAGAGAGAGATTGCGTGAGAGAGAGCATGGGGGGGAGGAGCAGAGGGAGAAGGACAAGAGACCCCTTGCTGAGCAGGCAGCTTGATACAGGGCTCCATCCCAGGACCCCGGGGATCACGACCTGAGCCAAAAGCAGACGCTTAACCAACTGTGCCACCCAGGCATCCCAAAATGATTTCTGATTTAATAGAAAAATAAATACAGACCTATTAAGTTTAATGCCACTGTTCCTTTCTATAGTAGAGCTTTTCAGTCAGTACAGTACAAATTCAGCCATCTTTTGTTCTGGCCAATGAACCAAATACGTGTATGCTTTCTTCAGTGTGGTTGGCTTGTGCCAATCTGTTTTCTTTGTTGTGATTTCATTGTCATTAACATCTTTTTATTCCCTAATAATGGCTTTTAATTCACAAATGTTTTAGCAATATATTATTTTAATATTAAAGTAGATACGTGGTGTAAAAGTAAAATATACTATCATTCTAGGCAGATGGCACAGAGAAGAGTTGGGATCTGAACTAAGTACATAAGCTTATATTTTCTACCATTGGAAAACACTGAGAAATTTTGGAAGAGCTGAAAATATGCCTCAATAAACTTCTAATTGACTTCAGATCAAACCTATTAAAAATTATGCAATAAAGTTCACTTAAAAAACACAGATACATATATTCCAAATATTTTGGAAAATAAAATGAAGAAAAATTTTGCAGAAAATATGCTGGGAAAGAAATAAAGCAAAATGTTACCACTGGCTAAATCTAGGTGGAAGATTTACTTTCACTTTTAAAAGTTCTATTTATATTTCTTTGTTTTTCATAACCTTTGCAATGAGTATACATTACTTTATTATAATATAAGAGAGGTTATTAACTGATTATGACAGTCACTTTGCCAGCAATGTTAAAATGCAAGGGTAATGAATGACTAAGATGACAATGACATTGCCTACCCTGATATCTCAAAGGCTACTGCAGTATTAATTTAGAAAAGAAAATGGCAATGTAGAGTGACCCAATATGATTTTAAAAGGAAACTATAAAAGAACAATAATTCTTTTTTTTTTTTTTACCTTGTATTTTTAGGCTTACTTTGTTGTAAGTATATGTTTAAAATACTGAGGCCAAATCAATATTTCTTATAACAGCAGTATGATTTCTTTTTTTTTTAAAGATTTTTATTTATTTATTCATGAGAGACAGAGAGAGAGAGAGGCAGAGGGAGAAGCAGGCTCCCAAGGAGCAGAGAGCCCGATGCGGGACTCGATCCCAGGACTCTGAGATCATGACCTGAGCTGAAGGCAGACGCTCAACCATCTGAGCCACCCAGGCGCCCAACAGTATGATTTCTTTTAAAACGTATCTCACTTATCTTTCCTTTCCTTTAATCACAGACTGAACACATTTACAACATCATATTTGTTATTAGACTCATAGAACATGAAATTTATCACATGTTTTTTCTTAATAATCATTTAAATGAAAAATTTGAAGAGTAAACTGTAAAGACAAATTTTTTTGGTGTTTGATATCTGAAAGTATGATTTAGAAAGTTATCTAGAGAGAGGCAAACCA
This sequence comes from Leptonychotes weddellii, assembly GCF_054177405.1. Taxonomy (NCBI): domain Eukaryota; kingdom Metazoa; phylum Chordata; class Mammalia; order Carnivora; family Phocidae; genus Leptonychotes; species Leptonychotes weddellii. Next base: position 131,046,489 of record NC_138371.1, read on the forward strand.
AGAAACAGACTCTTAACTGTAGAGAACAAACTGATGGTAACCAGAGGGGAAGTTGGTGGGGTGATGGGTGAAATAGGTGATGGGGATTAAGGAGGGCAATTGTCATTATGAGCACAGGGTGATGTATGGAAGTGCTGAGTCACTATATTGTACACCTGAAACTAATATTACACTTTATGTTAACTAGCTGGAATTTAAATAAAAACTTAAAAAAAGAAAGTTTTCTAGAAAAAGGGATTTAAAAGATCTATAAATGCTAGGTTCTGCATTGTGCTTGGAAACTACTCTTTTAGACTATATAAGAAATACAATACATGAGTATTTAGTAGACTCATGTATTGTAATAGGCAAACACGGTGGCATCCTCAAAAGTGGTCACATATATTTTAGAGCACATGAAAAGAACATTTTTACTATTTTTATGAATAAAATATTAGACATAAATATAAAGGGCAATTAATCACCAAGAGTAATTAATCTACATGGATTTTTCAGAACAGATTTTTTGATATGTCTACAAAATAAGAAAACTACTCACAACAGACTTTTCATATTTACTGTTTATCATGCAAAGTTAGATTTAGCTAAATTTTTACCTCTTCCAGATAATTGCATTCTTTATACTTATCATTTGACTTAAATATGAATAGTCTTTAACTACTGATAGTCTATGATTCAAGAGAAGTAGCTTTATGGGCTCCATATCATTGGGACATTACATTTATATAGCACAGTCCTTTAACTAGACCAAAAGATCTGTACAAAGGCCAAAACTTACACTAATTTTGCATTATGAGAAAACAGCCAATATTTTCATAATGAATATGAAGAGAATTCTTGTAAGAGAATACAAAACATATAGCTCAATCTTCGGCTTTTGCTCTCTAACTTATACTTAAAGTTTTCTCTCAGTGTTCTTTGAAGTTCCATTAATATTCTATTTATGCATATTTCAACTCATTGAGATTATCTTCTATCTATCATCTTCTATCTATCATCTATCTTTCATCTATCATCTATCTAATGTCTATCTAATATCTATCTATCTAGTATCTGTCTCTTCCCAATCCTTCCCCCCATATTTTATTTTAATTATTTTATTTTAACTTAATTATTTTAAGTTATCACACAATCACTGTTACTTCTCCCAACCAGCTTACAATTAATTTTCCTTTTTTTAACAGCTTTAAACAATTCACATAACTTACAAGTAACCCATTTAAAGTGTTCAAGTCAATATTTTTTAAATGTATTCACAAAGGTCTGGTTTCATACACACTATTTAATTTTAGAATATATACTCTCACCACCCAAAGACACAGTGTACCTCTTAGCAGTTAACTCCCCATTCTACCCGAATGCCAGCCCTCGGCATCAACTCATCTACTTTCCATTCTCTAGACTTGTCTGTTCTGGTTGCTTCATATAAAGGGAATTATGTCATGTATTATATTGTTGACTGGCTTCTTTCACTTAGCATACTGTTTTAAAAGTTCCTCCATATTGTACCATGTATCAGGACTTCATTCTATTTTATTAGTGAATAAAATGCCATTGTATAGATACGCCACATTTATTAAACCATTCATTAGTTGATGGACATGTGTGTTACTTCCACTTCTGGCTCACACTGCTCAATTATGAAATGGTTGCTATGAACATCTGTGTACACGTTTTTGTGTGGCCTAGGTTTTCATTTATTTTGGCTACATACCTAGGAGTGGAATTACTGGGCGGTATCATAACTTCATATTTAACATTTTGAAGAACTGCCATGCTGTTTTCCAAAGTGCACAATTACATATTCCCACTACCAGTCTGATAGGATTCCAATTGCTCCTCAACAGCCTTTGTTTTCTAGGGTTTTTATCTTCTGTGTGTCTAATGTTTGTGCTTCTTTTTAACTTTTTTTTTTTTAAGTAGGCTCCATGCCCAACATGGGGCTTGAACTCATGACCCTCAGATCAAGAGTCGCATGCTCTACTGACTGAGCCAGCCAAGCACTGATGTGTCTGATGTTTTTTTATTGAAAACTGCCTTGTTATTTTTATTATTTGCTTATTTATTGGTTGATTTTATTAGACTAGTTAAGTATATTTCCCCTGCAAAATCCAGCCTCTGACGTTGCACCATCTTCCTGACACCCCACACCACATGGATGACTTTCTGCCTGGTCTACCTCTGTTACTATCACACCCAGATCTTCATTTCTAGTGATTACCAGTTGATCACTATGTTGTTTCTGATAATGCCTCCATGCATAAGTTGCTACACAGTCTGTTCCAAATTAAGTAAGTCTCCTTGGGGGCTTTACCCAATCCCAAGAAGGTTCTTTTTAACTGTTTTTTTCTTATTTTTCCCTGATAAACATCTAGCTGGCCTACCATTTCACTTGTTGCTGTCAAGAAGCTACCGGCCTCCTCTTCATTGCTCACCATGAAGATTGCCATTTTTTGACAGTATCCTTAATCTTGCAGGTTCCCAAATTTTGCTCCAAATAATATCAGTCACTTTATGGAGAGCTACAAATATTCTCCACCTGGGTAGAATCCACATGCCATTGCCCCAGAGTGGGGGCATGGAGAGTAGCCTATTTGATTCAGAGTGATGTGTTCTCTAAAAGCAAAATACTGGGCATGAAGGATAGCCCCTGATTTCTTGGTTTGCTTTTCCTGCCATGGGACATCTGTCCTATGAGGCAAAGCTGTGGTAGGATAATTGATTGAATTCTCAACCTGCCACAACTGGAATAGTCTTCCACCCTATGAGCAGGGTCTTGGTAAATGAAGCATATTGATTTATCTTGCTCTGGTTGCCTGAAATAATGCTTTTGAAACATGGATCTGGGAATTGGGATGAGAAATCCTTTGCTTCTATCAGGAAGAAACCATTGCCCTGTTTGGGAACTTCCAGGGAGAGAGAACCCTGTCTTCTTGCCTGCACCCATCAGGAGTAGTTTTCATTACACTAATTTCAGAGGAGAGGAAGTGGATCATGGCTCAACACCCATAATCTCTCATTGTTCTTACTGAGATTTAGGAGATTGTCTTGAATATATGTTTCTCCATTTGCTGTGTGATTTTAGGACAATTCCAGAGACTTTATCTTTTTGTTTTTTAAAATTTTCAGCAGTTGTAATTGTTTCACCAGAGAGAGGGTCCATGAAGATCTCTACTCTGCCATTCTGGAAGTGGTTCTCCCCCAATTACTTTTTAATACATTATATTCTGAAGCAGTGTGTTAGTATAAATATCTTGTATTCTTATGCCATATATATGTGGTGCCAAATGCTAATGTTGATATATGTTTGCTATGGCAACCTAGACAAATAATGCACAATATTCTAATCCTTTTTGGTTTTTTTAAAGTTTTAGTAAAAACAATGATAAAGCCCTCTGCATTACTCCTTCCACAAGACTTGTGAATATTAAATAAAATAAAATAAATATTCACCCAGGATGCCTTGAACTTAGAAAATGTATCCGTTCAGCTTAGAATTTTCTTTATTTGAAGTAAATGTATTTCCTCCCTCCTAGGAAAGGTAATGGATACCTTAAAAAAAGAAAATGAAAGCTCTATACCTAAGTTTCCAAGGAAAGTATATAGCATAGAGGGAGAAGTAGCAGCAAACCAGGATAACTGCAGAAGCATGCTTGGTAACTTGTGGCTACTTGCTTTATTTATGCCCTCTACTTCATTTTGGATATTAGCTCTGGTATTATTTCTGTGGGAATCTTCTGAGCCTCAGGTTATGTTATAAAAAGGGATGATAATTAAATTTACATAAGATGTCCTTTTCAAGTCCTTTGGTCCATGGTGCACATGTTCCATTTTATTTCTGCTGCCATAATTATCCAATTATTTTTTATTTATTTCCTGAACAATCTAGCTCTCAATATGAACAATCCCAACTGTGTTATCTATTTTCCTGATCTACCGTCTTCTGTTGTGTAATCATGATGGGATGGACATGAAATACGTATACATGGGGTATATATGTGTATATGTATAGATACATATTACTTTTGTATTTCCTCTCATAAGCCATGAATCTATGCCTATCAGGTTAATTACATTATACATTGGCTTTAGGTTCCTTAGCCTCCACTGAGACTGCTTTCAAGTCTGATTTGTACAAGTCATTGAACATTTTATTCCTAATCATAAAATAATTCATCATTTGAACTAATGGTAATATAGTTTTTCCTCTATTATTTTGATAGCCCATAGTTTAAGTTCTAAATAGATTGAATGGCATATTTTAAGCAATAAATGAGAATGATAGTTTTCTTGAAATAGATGTTTTGTTTGTTTGTTATAAAGCATGCCACATAGGAAGACTTGGGTGTGAATTTTAAAATTCTCGTGACTTTAACCATATGAAAATTAAGTCTCATACAGTGCCTGAGGAATAGGCAGTAAAAGCAGATATCTGATTAGTAAAGACTATTCATTATTATCAAGTTCAGACTCCTTTTCTATCTTAAATACAAGGAAATTTATATTTTACATAGACTCATAAAATGTTTCTGGATTTTAAAAGACTCTACTAAATTTATAGATATTTTGTTTTTAATGTTTCTAGAAATGAGAACTGTTTATATTTAACAGGATAATAATAATATTAATATATAGAACATATTTTTCTCAGGCATTGTTGTAAGGTCCTTACATATATTTGGTCTTTTTCCCTTTGAATCCTTTATGTAATAAGCAACAACAAATGATAAATGGTTAACAGCAAGTCTTCAATTTTTTCTTTCATTTTAAAATTTTGGTGGAAAAGGGGAATGTCCCTGGAAAGAAAGAAACAAACAAAATCCAGTCAAATCTTCACATACATGTGCTAATGACAGAATTCCTAGAAATCTCACAAATGCTATTTGCTAGCTGGAGAGTTCCTGTGTATAGAAAGATTTCACAGAATATGCTATGCTTAGTCTGTGTTGAACACTTTGTAAAAAACCTGGAATCATGAAATTTTGAAGCATGCCTCATAGAAAATATTGCACAAGTTGTGCAACTATGAAGTGGAGATGTTTCAAGTCGTTATGATATGTATAAAACTTAGATTTTTAATATATTAATCTTGGAGTACATCCTAATAAGGCAGGAAAGGACCTGTGGAGTTATAAAGGCATTCCCAGACCTCACCCTGCTTCTTCTAAATATTATCTTTAGTCATTACTTAAATTAATAGTAAAATTTGATACTGGATAAAATTTCTGGTTTGTGATAGTTTGATTTGATGTTCTGACACTTTGTGTTACCTAGGAAAGTTACATTTTTACCTAAATATATACGTAATCTAGATCTTTCTACCTCTCTTTCTCCAGTAAACAGGGCTTTATCACTTTATTTTAATCAATTGGAATTTAACCTGAAAGGAATATAGTTATTAAAAATACTTACTTTACATAAAATGCAGATATACTTAGAATAAGAGATACTTGATAATTCACTTGGTTGTTTTCTAGAGAGATAAGCACTTTATTCCTAATTCTTAATTTATATCATTAATCCATAAAATTATAAATAAAATATTAACTAGGAAATATCTTGTGTTTATGTTTTAATTACTTAATAATAATTGTCATGCTTCATTCATTATCAAGCAGAAATTGCGATCCTTCTTTCCCCCACTATTTTATCAACCAGAAGGCATTATGGCAATCTCACTCTACTGAGGTCCAGAGTATTAAAAAATGAATATTTAAAATTAAAATATAGCTTGTCACACAGAATGAGCACCTGATGCCGTTTATGAGGAACAGGTGGATGTTTATTCAGGCATGTTTGATATAACAGCAGGAATTATTTCAGTTAAATATCAATGTCATTGCCATTAGAGAAGACTAAAACAAGAGCAAAAGACACACACACAAACACCACACACACACACACACACACACACGCACACAGGAATTTAAGGCACCTGAACGAATCAGATTTGGAGGATGGATTCAATTTGTCTTGATTACACTGTTGGAAGAGGAAGTAGCCTCAGAAATAGATCAAGAGAGTTTGACCTTTGTTGTTACACTGAAATGTGCAATTCCCGCAGATGTCATTATTCTTTGGCATTTTCTCTGGGTGAGTGAAAAATAATATCTTTTTGGGGGAGGTTAGAGAATAAAAATGACTAAGAAAAATATATGTCTTTTCATTTAATGTATAGTATCTTGAACTAACTAGCTAGAGCAGTTATTATTTTAATGGAGAAAAATATACAAAATAAATATTTGAATTAATCACAAATGTAACTGTTCTTAATAGGAGAGGGAGAGGAGAGAGAGAAAGAATGTAAATGACCTATTTAAATATATTTTTATTTAAAAATACTCCAGGATATTATGATCTGTAAACATGTATATGTATTTTTACAACGATTATGGCAACTTAATTTAGGCAAAATTAAGGCATGTTTTAGTACCAAAATACCACTCAACAACATAGTACATCAGCAACCATTCACACTGAATGATGTAGATAATTAATCTAATTTTCCCTGTGCTTCATTTTGTGTTCTATTAGTTTTCTTATTCAAACTTTCAAGTCACAAATCTAATTTAAAACCTCTTAACTAGTCTAACACATAATTTGTTCTATCTGCGTTCAGTGTCTAGCAGTGAGCAGCAAAGCTGGAATACTAATTTGCTTCAGAGTGTGCAAAACACTCAATAATCAAATAGTAAAATCCTGGATCCAGCATTTCTTAATGACATGACCAAATGAGACCAATGCCTTGAAATGTGAGCATAAGTTAAAAAAATTGAACAAAGAAGAATAAAATGATGTAAATGAAGAAGGAGGGAAAAAATCATGCTAACCAGAACAATATATTCAATATTATGGGTCTCCATTCAAAATGGTCCCTATTCAAGATAACAAGACTTTAGAAGTTAGCAAGACATGTTTTGATTAACAATTTTATTTAAAACTAGTGTGGCTATTTTAGTATTGCCTATTCTCTATATCATATTCTCTTTCCTCTTTTCCCTGTCTATCATGCACACATGCACACAGTTACTATATTTAGATTTAATATTGGAAGTTATTTTCCACAGTCTCTCTGTAAAAACCTGTATTGTTTTTCTCATTGGGGTAGTGGGGCTTTCTTTTTCCTTTCCTTTCTTTCTATGTTCACATCCCCTTTGTTAAAATAAAGTTTATTTCTATATGCTCTCTTGAATTCAAAGTCAATAAAAAAACCACACACGTTTCATAAAATGAAGAAACAGGGTATGTCAGAAAAATTAACCATGCACTGAGTGATTAAACTATTTTATGTAAGAATGTCATTTCTATTTTGTTTAAATGTAATGCAATTTACCAGACCATAAAGAACTCCTTAGATGAAATGGCTGTTTTCCAGGCAATGTTGCTCTGCTGCTGATTGCAATATATTCTGACATCTATGACAGTTTTATAATTCTTCTATTCTGTGCTCTGAAGTGTCCTCACTTTGCTGAAGGCTTGCTCCTGGGAAAAGGCACTGAAGTTTTGTGGACTGAAAGGATGATAAACAGTTTGATGGGGAAACAGTTTCACCATGTGATGCAATCTTGTTGCTAATTTGTTTTATGTTAATATAGGAAAGTATTTCAAAAGACTTTTGCATCAAGATTTAGAGGAGATTTTGTTACACACGTGAATATTTTATGTGAGCTAATTGAAGAAAATTGTGAAAAAGAAATAAGGACTCACCCTTTTTTGATAGCCTCTTCTGTCCAGTGCAAAACATGTTAAAACAAGCTATATTAAGCAAACTGTTCAAAATATTACATGTCAGACATTATAATGAATTTGAGTACAATAATTTTAATGAAGATCACTTTAGGCTAAACAACATGAATGTATGCTTTGGAGAGTCATTTAGCATAAACAGTGACCAAAGGTTTTACTGCTTATAAAATTCTGTTAAAGCCTGTTCAGTAAATAATATTTAAATAAAAGTTTTGGCAACCCATGAAATGTCTGTGTTAAGTACTATGTTTCCACTAAATGAAAGCAGAAATATAAAAAATAAGCTCTTATTTAGAATGTGTTATATTAAATAACTATAAGGAAACACACACAGAAGGGTGAAATGTGTATACTAAAGACAGAATCACAAGAAAAGAGATTACAATGCTGTTAAACAGGGAACAATCAAAACAAATAAAAGGGTAAGTGCATGCATACTCATACTGAGAAAAGCTATGGAAGGTACTGGCATATGCAAATACACAAATATTCATATGACCTTCCTGTAGAGACCAATGGAAAGAATTTCAGTTGGATTGGTGTTCAATTTGATGAGAGCCATCTCAAACGCATTTTTTAAATAATTTTTAAACCAATATTGAATAAGTATTTAATTCTATACACAGTAAAATTGGACATGGACCATTAAATTAACTTTTCCATTATAGAAATATGAATTAATGTTAGAAAAAAAGTTTGGAAATGAGGAGCAACCCCAACCAATTATTTGAATCAGGAATCATTTTTCATGTAGAATAAGTAGATTGTATAGAGCCCAGAATAAAGAGAAATAATAATATAATTGTCCATTTTTTTAATGATCTATATCTTTCAAAGTTTATATATACTCTTTCACCTCAATTAGATGAAATATTTATATAAATAATTGTGTTTGTAGATTAGATAAACTTACTTTCACATGGGCAGCAATTGAAAATTGGAAAGGAAAAAAAATAATTCATTTTACAACAAAGTTACAAATAAACAAATATTATAATTGATTGGAGATTCCTCTTTCGCTGCATTTTTTTTTTAAGAAGGCTAGAAAACTAACACCAGCAGTTTTGCAGCAGTGACTAATTTCAAGATCTAGGATTCGGAAACCTTTGCATAGCTATAAGCCATGAGTTGCAGTAAAAATCCTTGGAGAGTTAAAATGTTCTTATTTGCTAAATTCATAATTGTGTTATCTATGTTATTTCTGTGTCTGTCTAAATCATTTATTTTTCTTGGTTATGGATCACATTCTTCTGCTTTTTCGCATATACAGCAAATTTTGATTAGATGCTAGACAGTATTAATGTTACTGTTCCAAATGTCTGGGTTTTCTTTTAATGAGTATGAAGTTTGATCCCTGCAGTAAGTTAAGTAACTTGGAAAAGAGATTTAACCTTTTTTAAATATCTTTTTGTTTTGTTAGAGGGGTAGACTTTTTCTCTAAGGTATGAGCTTTTTGGTGTCTCTGCTGAGTATTCAACAAGGATTCTGAGTATGCAAGTGTTCAAACAAGGATTCTCTTGAACACTTAACATTTGACTCATCAATCCCACTTTTAGGTAATAATCAGTAAAAATAAAAATATATGTCCATGAAGGACTTATACATGCATACTCACAAGAGCTTTATTTACATTAATCGAAATCTGGAAACAAAACAAATGTCCACCAACTAATGAATGGATAAACAAAATATGGTATAACCATAGAATTAAATACTGAGCAAGAAAAGACACCTGAATAGTGATAAGCCTAAGAACAGAAGTGAATTTCAAAAAACATCATATTGAATGAAAGAAGCCAGACACAAATTATACAAACTGGATGATATCTCTATGTGCAATTCTAGAAAAAGCAAAACTTAATTAACAAAATAGAAAACTGATTCGTGGATGTCTAGGGCTGAGATTTGGGGAAACTGACTGAGAAGGAACAGAATGGAATATTTTGGAGAATGAAAGTATTTTATATCTTGATTGTGGTGCTATTATATGGGAGTATACATTTGTCTAACTTAAAAAAAATAGACATTTAAGATAATAGACATTTAAGACATCCATTTGTCTAACTTAAAAAATATACATTAATAGACATCTTATTATATGTGAATTCAACAAAGTGAGTTAAGAAGGAAAAATATATACATATCTGCACTTTTTGAACTTGAGTTAACTCACTTGGGAAGGCCAAAGAGCATGCTAGAAGAGCCCAGTCATATATAATGGGGTCAAATCTATCCTCACATTTGTAACAGTGGGCAAGTTAATCACTCTCTCTGAGTCTTAGATTTACTAAGACTTTGTTTGACAGCTCAGATTGACTCTGAACAAGAATTCCATGTAGAACATCTCTTACGTAAGATGTACAAAAAATATTAGCCCCCTTCTCTCTTCTTGGATATACATTCTGATTTAGGGCATGATTTAAGTGATAATGATCATCTAATGATGATGATGTGAATTACTCAATCAAAATGATATTTAAGCATAAGCGCAGACCTATATTTAAAGTATGTTTTAATTAGTATACTTAATATTTACATATGTCAAAACTAAGACACAATGACTGGCCAACCTTAGCATGGTCTATTTGATGTTGACCTTTCCAGTAGAATTAGCTGTGGCCCACAGAGTGATCTGATTTCAGGGATACCATAGGTTAGTTATTGACTGAGATTTTAATGGGCAAAGCGAAACTAGCTTCTAGTTATTCATTCATGGTTATAAATTTGTAATTTATGTATTAGAAATTAAATATCAGAGTGAATCCTAAAGAATTCTATTTTTCAAAACATGAAAATAGGTAGGAAAAATAGGTAAAAATTTGGGGGAAAATATGCATATCTGAGAGTATATGTTGGAAGCTCACAATGAAGTATTCATTAAAATCTATAGTTACTACAGTCTTTAACATTTGAACAAAGTTTAAGAAGTCATTTAACTATTCCATATAAATTGCATAGATTTAGATTTTCATTTTCTTAGGCTATCCAATTTTCCAATAAAAATCATCACTGTGACCCATCTTGCATCATTAACTGACATCTAAATTTCATCTGCTGGTACTATAATAAATAGCCTAGGGAAAGGCTATATGGGAGTGCATAGCACATTAAGTAAGCTTTTGAACACAGAAAACTAATAATTTTATACTTTCTTAGAGAACAAATTGTTGGAAAGAAATAAACAAGTTTAAAGGGAGGTAATGAAAACTGTATCCGGAAAAGAAATATACTATTGGATACATTTCAACAACTTTATTATGCAACATTCCTTTTTCTCTACCTATGATTCCCTAAATTATTTCCCAGCACACTCTCTCCAAAGATGCAAAATAAAAGTACCAGAAATTCTAAATGAAATAAGCATACTTATTTTATTATCAGTCTCTCACAAATGTGCAGAAGTATATTGCAAATAAAAAATCATCTTTCATCTTATATCTTTTTTTTTTTAAAGAGCCTTGCAAATAGCCACTGGAGTAAGAGCAGAATGAATATAACTATCTTTGAGATGTGAAATAAAACTCTGCTATTTTTTTTACATGTGTATCAATCAACAAGGAAATACATTTTGGAAACACAGAAGGTGTTATTACTACTAAAGACAAAAATAAAACATTTCTACACTACACTACTAAAACTATATAATATGTACCCAGGGCATTCTGTGAATTGGTCAGTATGTGAAGCACTTCACATACATTAAATTCTTTTATCTTCATTAGCCTCATGCAATTGGCAATAATATTCCATTTAACAAGTGATTTGCATGAGGTCATCAAGGAGTAAGTGGTGGAGGTATAAATAATATCCAGGCAACATACTACCAGAGTTTGTACTCTTCAGCTTTGGAAGTATGAATTAACTTTAATAACTAAAAAGAAGAAAAGCCAAATGAAATGTACTATTATAGTTGAATAATCAAACCTGATTTGTGAAAAAATACATCTCTCAGTTTATTAATATGGAAATTTATGATGCATAATGTAACATGTATGGAATATAAAATATAAGAATATAGGTATAAATTATCAGTAAGACCATAATTTAACCAATTTTTATAGCATATATTAATTCAAATACAAAAATCTAGAAATCTTAGCCACTATTGCCACTCTTGTGTGTGTGTGTTCTTTGTTTGAAACCTTAACAATTGATTGGAGTGTAACGTTGATTAGAGACTAGGAAAGAATCATATAGAATATTGATTGAAAAAACCTGATAATAATGTTCATGAGAGCACTTCAAACTAGTGTTATTTGACTATGTCCAATTGTCCTCTTGACACACTGCTGTGTGATTTGGCTGATGAATAATATATTAGCCTGTAAGTATTTGAAACAATCACATTGTCCAGGTACTTGCCATATTTCATGTCAACTTGTCTTACACAGGGTAAAAATATGTTAGGAAAACACTGGAAGGAGTTCTTTGAAACCCTGAAAGAAGTTTCAAAATTGATTATTTAATTTTACTTAAAATAATAAAATTAGTTTAATTAATTCAGTTATGAATGGATTTGATATTCACTATTTTCAGATTATGAATAAAACAACACTTTTAATGAGAAACCATTTGGCTAAGATGCTCATTGGTTCACATAATAGAAACTTTGAATGCAAAATATTAAAAGGAATAGAAGCATTCATTTAAGAAAGTACTAGATCAGAGGATTGCCCATGTTAATATCCTTGAAATTAAATAGGTTTGATTTCTCTAATTTAATTACTCTAATTCCTGTTAATTTTGAGAAAACTTAGAAATCATACACCTATAACCAGTTAGTATTTGTTTACTTAGTGTTTATTTGTATATTATTTATTATAAGATTGGTTTACACAGTTGAATCAGGAAGGTGGTTAAGAGAGTTCAAAGTGCACAGGGAAGCCACCAGGAGGGAATATCAAGAACAGTCATTTTTCCAAAGAAAACATCCAAATGGCCAACAGACACATGAAAAAGTGCTCAACATCGCTTGGCATCAGGGAAATCCAAATCAAAACCTCGATGAGATACCACCTCACACCAGCCAGAATGGCTAAAATTAACAAGTCAGGAAATGACAGATGTTGGCGGGGATGTGGAGAAAGGGTAACCCTCCTACACTGTTGGTGGGAATTCAAGGTGGTGCAGCCACTCTGGAAAACAGTATGGAGGTTCCTCAAAAAGTTGAAAATAGAGCTACACTACGACCAAGCAATTGCACTACTTGGTATTTACCCCAAAGATACAAATGTAGGGATCCAAAGGGGTACATACACCCCAATGTTTATAGCAGCAATGTCCACAATAGCCAAACTATGAAAGAGCCAAGATGTCCATCAACAGATGAACGGATAAAGAAGATGTGGTATATATATACAATGGAATATTATGCAGCCATCAAAAGGAATGAAATCTTGC
>NC_138371.1:131060134-131078900 GCF_054177405.1 Leptonychotes weddellii
TTATGCTGAGCGAAATAAGTCAATCAGAGAAAGACATGTATCATATGACCTCAATGATATGAGGAATTCTTAATCTCAGGAAACAAACTGAGGGTTGCTGGAGTGATGGGGGGTGGGAGGGATGGGGTGGCTGGGTGATAGACATTGGGGAGGGTGTGTGCTATGGTGAGCACTGTGAATTGTGTAAGACTGTTGAATCACAGACCTATACCTCTGAAACAAATAATACATTATATGTTATAAAAAAAAAAAAAGAAGAAGATAGCAGGAAAGGAAAAATGAAGGGGGGAAATTGGAGAGGGAGAAGAACCATGAGAGATTATGGACTCTGAGGAACAAACTGAGGGTTCTAGAGGGGAGGGGGTGGGGGGATGGGTTAGCTTGGTGATGGGTATTAAAGAGGGCATGTACTACATGGGGCACTGGGTGTTATACACAAACAATGAATCATGGAACACTACATTAAAAACTAATGATGTGGGGCACCTGGGTGGCTCAATCGTTAAGTGTCTGTCCTCGGCTCAGGTCATGATCCTGGGGTCCTGGAATCGAGTCCCCCATCGGGCTCCCTGCTCGGTGGGAAGCCTGCTTCTCCCTCCCCCACTCCCCCTGCTTGTGTTCCTGCTCTCGCTATCTCTCTCTCTGTCAAATAAATAAATAAAATCTTAGGAAAAAAAAATAATGATGTAATGTATGGTGATTAACATAACATAAAAAAAAAAAAAAAAGAAGTCTGGAACCACACAGTCACAGAAAGAAGCTGTTGTCCACAGCAGAGATTCACTCTCCAGAGAGAGCCTAAGCCTTCCTAAAGACTTCCAGATGATTCAGTCTGGTCTGTCAAAGATAATCTCCCTCCCAACTGATTAAGTCAAACAATTCCAAGATAATCCACTAATTGTTAGGGAATTTAGGTACATCAAAATCCCCGTCCTTTTGTCACATAATGTAACCTAGTCACAGAAGTAAAATCTATCACATCCTGCCCACACCCAACTTGAGGGAATTCTAAATAGCATGTACACAAGAGGGTGGGAATCTTGAGTATCAGAGAATTCTGTCCATCAGAGAATGCAAAGATGGTGTGATGTTAAAAACCCATCAAAGTAATTATATTATTAGCCTAAGAGAGAAGAAAAATACACAAAATTTGTTCCATCATTTTTAAGCATTTGATCATTTTTTTAACAAAAGGAAACTTTCCTAAGTTGACAGATGTTCACCAACTATTACCTAGAATATCAATGTAAGTAAATCTGAACAGAGATTATCAAGGTTCTCTTGTAGCTATTGCGTGGGTATGAATTATGAGTTGGATAATCAAATGTTCCTGAAAGAGAATGAGAAGCCAACAGAGCAACGATGTAACAACATATATTTTCCAGAATCAAGACCTGTATTTGCATTGTCTAGGGTCCAATGCCTATGGGGCAAATGTAGCATCTGTCATGGGAGAAGGCAGTCTTGTTTTTATTAACAGAAGTTTTTGCAAGATATATGAGACAGACTTTCACCACTAGTTTCCCTTTTTACTGGGTTCTGAGTTGTCAAGGGAAGGGAGGGAACAGACATGACTGGAGATCGGAGAAGGGATTGCACAATAAAAGTCCCTCCCTTACTATGGTGGAAGTTATGTAGTCATTGGAAACCAGTTTCTCCTTTCTGACTGTCTAATCATTTCTGCCTCTCCCACACTTTATTTGAAGCCTAGAAGGCCACACCAATTAGAGGAATCACGTGCAATCTTTACCATATGGTTTCTCTTCCATTACAAAAAAAAATGTTTTTTTCTTTCATTCATATTGGAATGAATTTTATAATGATGAAGTCATGTTTTAATAATCAAATATTTCAAGCTCGCAATGATTCAAATGCTGACTTTGATCTTGCCAGCTTTTCAGAAGGTCTTAAAAAATGAACAGCACATTTTCAGATCATTATAGAAGAGATTTTAGGTTGATGGCATGATATTTTATCTTCAAATGGAGAAAATGCCCAAGAGTAAGCAATTTTCAAAATGGATAGCCCAACAAAGATAGGAACATATGAAAGAATTGTTACACTGAACTATGATGAATAGTTCCTAGCTTTCCTGATTAATGGACTGTTCAGAAAGATGTGCATCTGGGAGCATTGGGTTTACAATGAAATGTGAGGAATTCCTGAGTTTTAATTTCATATCTTCAAACATCTGACTCTGTAATTTATGCAAGCTGTGATGGATTTTTTTAAGTAGCATTTAAGATGAGCAGTGCTGATTTCACAGGAGAATGTGAATTTACTATGTGTTCATTATTTCATACAGGCAACTGAAGAGGGAAAATGAAGTCAACTACTTGTTCGGTATTCTATAAATACAGCATTTTAAAGTTTTGAATTTTGTGTTGTCCACTGTAAGTGTTCTTCATATATGAGCAGTATTTTAACTTAATACCACATTGTAAAATTCTTGCCCCAAATCTCAAAATTTTGCATAATTACTCTTTAACACTCATTAACTAGCTCTGATATTATTTGAATTTTACATTAAAAAAAATAAAGATACAGGCACCATTAAGTCTATTCATTTCCTATGTATTAACAACAACAAAAAAAGTCAAGATTTTTTTTGTTGTTAGAATTGATGTTGTGGAAGGCTTGAAACCTATTTAAAAAAATTAAAAACTAAGAAAAATATATGTAGAAATTTTAAAAGAAACTAGAAAGAGATTAAAACAATACAACAAATAGGTTTAGGAGGTAAAGACAGAATAATGGAATGAAAAGCAATAACAGCAACCAAAAGAATATATCATGAACATATAAATCCAAGACCATTTTTGTAGAGAACTAAGAGTTAACTCTTTGACTAAATTTTAATTGAAAGACAAAAAAATATATATTATTCAAGTTGAAAAAAAAGCACACCTCTGCAATATGAATGAAATTTCAAATAATGACGTGGATATTGAGCTAAAAGTAATTTATGGAAAGTATTTAAAAATATGAATAGACCCATAACCAAATAAGAAATTCATGTTGAGAAATCAGTCTTCCATTACAACATAAGTAAACAAAGAAATAAATAATTGAATCTGTATATGCATATATTTAAATGCTTAGGTTATATAACACAGTTTAATGGAAAATTCATTAAATTTCTTAAACGCCACAAGTGATTCATATAATAATTTAAGAAAAAAACAGTTCCACTCATAATTGCATTAAAAAATTAAAAAAAAAACATAGTTTCTAGGAAAATGGTAGTAATAGCTGCAGCTTTTTACATTCTGCAAATCCCAAGCTAAAATCAGAGAGCAATTATGTGGTAAAACCTGAATTCATCAACAATGTTTACACTGAACTAGGTGACAAGTCATCCAAAGAAACACCCCAAAAGAGAATGGTGGGAATAAATCAATAGCTACAAGGCATGTGTGCTATCCATGTTTGAACAAAGGAGAGCAGAGGGAAGTTAAGGAAGGGTCTGGGAACTGGGGACCGCAAACTAGTCAGTAAGGAAGGGGTTTGTCTGTTTCAGTAGTATCTGAGAGTCAAGCTTGCAACAGAGACTAATAGAGTTGAAGCTCCTATAATCTCTTGAAACTGAGTTGCCAGAACTCTGTTCCAACATAAGAACCTAGACTAAGGAGATAGTGTTGGGCAGTAATACAATTAAGTACAGTAGGGAAAACAGAAACAAAGGAAGGAAAGACCTGAAAGAACAGTGGAGAAGAATAGAACCAGGGACATTATTGCAAAAAATGACAGAAGAGAGAATTCAGTGAAATCAGAATAGCTAGCTATACTGAAAATGTTTCAATCTGAACACTCAGTAAAACTAATTCCATAAAAAAAATGAACAACATAAAAGTATTGAAGTCAAATCCCATAAAATGTTTTTATAACAAAAGATAGAATTACTTTGCTACAGAATATGAAAACGTGCTAGAAAAAGATCTGCCCACAGAACAGTTTTGAAACTATTAGCTTCCGTTGCAAATGAGTAAAGATGTTAATAAAACGATAAAAAGCATGAAATAATACAAGGAAAAGAATTAGAAAAAAAGCTCAGAAATGAGATAATAGAATTCAGGAAATAAATCTATATATATATATATATATAGATTTATTTATTTATTTATTTATTTAGAAAAAATCATGAATGGGCGCCTGAGTGGCTCAGTCAGTTAAGCGTCTGCCTTTGGCTCAGGTCATGATCCCCGGGTCCTGGGATCGAGTCCCACATCGGGCTCCCTGCTCTGCGGGAAGCCTGCTTCTCCCTCTCCCACTCCCCCTGCTTGTGTTCCCTCTCTCTGTCAGAAAAATAAATAAAATCTTTAAAAAAAAAAAAAGAAAAGAAAAAATCATGAACAAAGTTTAATTTTACTCATTATTGATGTATAAAATTTAATTTAAGGGCATCTGGGTGGCCCAGCCAGTTAAGGGTCTGCCTTCAGCTCAGGTCATGATCTCAGGGTCCTGGAATTGAGTCCCACGTCAGGCTCCCTGCTCAGTAGTGAGTCTGCTTCTCCCTCTCCCTCTGCCCGTCCTCCTGCTTGTGCTCTCTCTCTCTCTTTCTCTCTCAAATAAATAAAATCTTAAAAAAAAAATTAATTTACAATTGCGTTTGTCTCATACATGGTCTACTCATACATGGTCTATTTTAAATCAGCAACACACCATTTTTTTTTTTCCTCAGGGAATTCTTACTTTTTCACCATGTGTATTGAACTAGGTATATCGAATTTTACAAATAAAATAGTTTTCATGAGTTGCTAAAGGTCACTTGCATTCTTCTTTAAAGATCAAATGTAAGGGATGTAAAGGATATTTTGATTCAACTTTATGTTTAAAACTTACTATTTAAATCTCAAATGTTGTGTCTTATTTGGGACAGTTTGATCATGTAACTATGATCTTTATAAAGATAAAAATACAAGGAGAATGGATTGTTCTTAAGTTTTTATTTAAATTCCAGTTAGTTAACATATACTGTAACATTAGTTTCAGGTGTACAGTATAGTGGAAGAATGGATTTTTATAGGTCTTTTTAGTAATTTCTGAATCATGGTATAATATCGAATTAAAAAAATTATTATTCCCATAACAGCCACTTGAACCGACAGAAGAGTGTACACTGACTTTGAACTTATAACTGATTATTACCAAAAAAGATGATACTGAAATATCAATATTGAAATTGAAATATTAAGCTCAGTGACTGCATTTCATTTCTAATTTGGACAATTGGTCAAGTATGAATCTCCAAGTAAAATCTAAATAGAAATTATATTACCTCCCATGAGTACCTACTTCATACTTATATTAAATTCCTTAGTAATAAATATCTGCTAAAGAAAGTCAACGGTATAGACCTTCTGCCAAGTTTTTCTGTACAATTTAAGAAGTTGTGACCTGTTTGTGTCAGTTTCTTTCATCCAATTACACTTTTTCCCATCAATTATTTGTGCATATATTTGTACTGAAAAAAGGAAAAGAAACATTGCCTGGAAAATGTGATTAGTTTTAACATTTTAAATGTATAGGGGTTGATCACATTTTCTCTCATAACAGGGGAAAAAAACATTGTACATAGTCAGTACATATATTTTGTTTTAAATCTGGTGATATGCAGTTTTTTTTTTTCAGGAAAGAGTATTTATTACAAAACAGCTAAGTTAACTCTTTTCCTACTATAGAAGTATGTTACTGACAACATTACTACAAATCCCTTTCATTCAAACTAAATACTTATACATTATAAAATAAAACCATGTGCTTGCATTACTATCTGTGCCTTCAAAATGGGGTTAAAGAGGAAAATATTTTACTTGTTAATCACAGGGATTTTTTCTGTTATATTCAGATAAAAAAATATCCATGGAAGATAAACTATTTTTTTTAAATGTACAGTTAGAAGTTAAAACATTATTCATTATCGACCATAGTTCTATTATGCTAAATTAAAGGAAGTATATATTATCTCCAGTCAAACACAAAGCATGAACTCTTGTTTGAAGTTATGTAAAGAGAAATGGCTACATAACTGGTATTCTGATTTTTGTTTTGTTTTGTTCTGTTAACTATCGGTCCATTACAACACTTGAAAAGAGGTAAGAAGCCAGACATATTTCTGGTACTTTCATATATATTAAGATTTAAGTTATTATGTTATTAAGATATTAAGTTCTTATTATCAAAACCACAACAGAAACACCAGAAGTAGAGATTTCAGACATCTTGAATTATTTAAATACGGAAGCTTTGCAAATGAGGATTTATAGAGAGACTGTGTGGGATTGCCTTTCACTCTGGGACATTTATAATAAGAGACAAAATGGCGGCTTAAATCCCATTAACTACTGAGGTAGATACTTTGATTAGCTCTCTCATCCTTTCTACCAGGAGAAAGCTAAAACTAATTTTCCCAGAATCTCTTGTAGCTGAATAAAGTTGTATCATTAGAGGTATTTGTACAAGATTTAAATGGCAGAAATAAAACACACTCGTTGGTGGCAGCTAACACACAAATCCTGAAAATGAGAGTGTTTGTGACAGCCCCACAATCCATTTACGTGTGTATTATGCGTCAGGCAGTTCTGGTAGTGGCCCCCGTGAGAGCAATACCAGTGCCCCCTTAATTCCAGATAACAAGTCCAGTGATGAGATCTTGGAAACAAATGTCCAGTGCCACATTTTACTTCTATTCCAGCCCTTCAAAAGGTTTAATAGTCACTGTATTTAATCCTCCATAACTTAAAATATTGAGGATTTTTTTCCCCTCTTTTAAACCTCGACCAACATAACCACCAATTTTTAATATTGCATTTATGAAGTAGAAAGAACTAGACTTTAACTTTCTTCAATCGACATTTCTTTCACATTTATGTATGAACAGTATATATAACCTATTATATGAACAGTACTAAAAAATACCAATTATTATTTGATAGTGTTTGGGGAGGTATTTGGTTTTGGTTTAGAAAAATGTAAATTTACATGAGAGGAAAATTGTCACTTTTGTCTCTCGGATTCAACCTGGTCTTATCTGAATCACTAAAGATTATCTTCACACTAACCTGGTTTAGGAAAAGGTAAACATAACAACAATAAGAAGTCATTGCGTTAACTCTTTACATTTGAAAGAAATTTTCCAAACCTTAATTTTTCCAATAATTGGAATATCAAAAACCAGAGATAGAAAATATTATATCTGGGGACACCTGGGTGGCTCAGTCGGTTAAGCGTCTGCCTTCGGCTCAGGTTGTGATCCAGGAGTCCTGGGACCGAGCCCGCTGAGGGCTCCCTGCTCCACGGGAGTCTGCTTCTCCTTGTCCCACCCCCCCACCCCCGCACGCTCGTGCTCTCTCTCTCTCTCTCTCAAATGAATAAATAAAAAAAATATTTTTAAAAAAGAGAAAATAGTATATCTGGTCATCATTCAAGACTCTAGCCCAGTAATGTTTATGTCTCCTCAACATTTATATAGTGAAATATTAATCCTCAAAGTGACCATATAGGAGGTGGAGACTTTGGGAGGCGATTAGGTCCTGAAAGTAAAACGCTCATGAGTGGGATTAGTGCCCTTAGACAAGAAACCGTAAGTGAAAACACAGTAAGAAACAAACAAACAAAAAAAACGTCACATAGGAACCAGGAAGCAGGCTCTCACAGACACTGAATCTGTTGGCATCTCGAACTTGGACTTTGCAGACTCCAGAACTGTGAGCAATAAATGGTTAAGTATACAGTATTTTGTTAGAACAGCCTGAATAGACAAGGATATCCTGGTGTCATTCTTCTGGATCTTGATACAAATAATGTAACTGCAAATAAAAAGAAACCCTTTAAGTAATTAACTATTTTAGAAACTATCACATTCAAAATAAAATGTAAAAACTGCAGAAAAATAACTTAAAAATATAAAGATCACTGATTACCAGTATGTCTTCTGGTAGACCGGCTTTAAATACTCTGAGATGTGTGCATGGAACAGAATGAACCCTTTAATACCCTTTAATCTTGGATGTTATTAGAAAATGCACTCATAATTTTATTATTTAATTTGTTATAAATCTATTTTCAAATGTTATAAAATCTTAAACTTATATGTAAATACACACATAATACACATGCACACATCTTACTGTTATCTCCTTGTGTGTGTAAAAATGAGCTTAGAAAGGGAATGAAATAGAGATAATTGTAAAGAAATAATGAAAATTTGGATAGAGGTGCAAGAAAAAGAAAGGTAGAAAAAATAATATTTATTTTTAAGCAGGATTTTTCATTTATACACAGATAAACAGGAGACTCTACTTTTTTGCAGAAATGATTTTTAAAGAAATTTTGACTTAGTATTAATAAATGCCTAGATATGCTTGTGTAGCATATCTTTATAATGAATAAATTAACCACACCATACACACAAAATCTGCCCTACCAAGAGATATGTATTTATAACAGCATAACAAACAACTGAGAATCATACTTCTCAGAAGTTCTCATATGACAAAATAAGCAATATGATGTAAACACATGAAGATCCTTTATATCTGTGAGTTACGGAAATCCTGCTGATCATACAATAGATGAACAGACTGAATGTGTCTAGGATTTAGCTTTGCCAGAATTAGATAAAACAAAAAACAAGGTAACGATACAAATACAGAAAATGACATGTCCTAATATCAAAAATTATACTTTAATTATCATCCATTTTATTTTTTTATGAATAAAGCATATTTAGGTGGTTTTAAAATTTAAAAATACGTATTAGAGATGCTTTTGTATAAAACGGAAAGTCAACAAGTGGATATGTACATATATATTATATAATATGTAAATAAATATGTAATATATTAATGTATTATATATGGAGATGTGCATAATCATATTATGTGTATTTTTCTTTTCTCACAATATGTCGTGGAGATTAATCTACCTCAAGATGTTTAGAGATCATTTATCTCCTTAAGTGCTGTATAGTAGTCTATGATATGAATCTATCTACAAACCTTTACACAAATGGTCAGCTACTACGTAATTTAGACTTTGTGAATTAAATGGTCTCTAATGAAACTGCTCACCAACACCATTGTAGCATGAAAACAGTCATAGACGATATGTACGTACACAGATGAAGCTGTGTTCCAATAAAGGGTTATGTAGAAAAACAGCCAAGCCCTAGTTGTCCCAATCTGACCTACACCCTTGGTTTTAGATGTCACTCCTTGATAGTAGTTTTGCTTTTAATGAATAATTTGCTATTACAAACCTGCAATAAATATTTTTATGTACACATCATATTTTCACATATACTTATATTCACACACATATATTAAAATAATTTCATAGAAGTTTTAATGCCCTTCTTATAGAGTATCATCAATTTATACTCCAAGCAACAATAAATGAGAGGACATTTTTCATCTTTGCCAATCCGGTACATAAAAAAAAAAAAATTGTATCTAATTGTATTTTTAAAATACATCTCTCTTTTGATCAGTGGAATTGCATATAATTTCATTGATTGGTGTCATCATCTTTTTTTTAACCTTACACTGTGCATGTATATCCTTTGCTTATTTTTCCAAATATAGCTCTGCATTATCTTGTTGGGCAATTTATCAAAAATGAGCTTAAATTATATTAGTTTATGAAAAATTATCTTTAAAATCCTTTTAATGGATGGCGCTAAGGGGCCAGCAAATTCCCATGGTAAATAGAGGTCAAGCAGTTCCTCTTTGCCTAGAAGGATGGTGATCAGACATACATATTTACACTATCACTAATGATTTTACTGGCTTCTGAGGGAACTGGAAATCAGTGCTTTATTGACAAAAAGTAGCTGGCTTCATCAAAGAATGGAATAACCTACTGAAGAGTCAGTTATGACACCAGCTAGAATTCAACAGCTTGTGTGATGGGACTGATGTACAAGATGTAGTACGTTGTCTGAACTAAATGCTATGATGTGGTGCTCTTTCTCACTAAGCTTAAATGATTGAGTCAATCAATAAATGTAGGAATATTTCCTTTCACCATGACATTTTTACACTTTTATGATATGTTCCCCAAACATGGACTTTCCTTCTTTGGAGACCTTAGTTCCTAAGAGACCAGTACTTCCACATGTGAACAGTATCTCAATTGAACTTGAAGTTGTGACTGGCCCTATTTAGTTTTTGTCCTTCTTGCTCTGTAATAGGAGTGAAATTACAGGGTTAATGAATCGATTGTGGTCATTGATCCTGGTGATAAAGATGAAATAGCTTTAATGACACGTTCTTTCTTTTTACCAATAAAGAAACTGACATTGCTCAAATTCAGCAAAAACTATTCTACAGAAGTGATTTCATAGTTTAGTAAATAATTTGCATCTTCAATGATAATTTAATCAGATTATATCTTAGTTTGGAGATGCAGAGATTGCAGTGACTTATCCAAGTTAGATGTGTGATAAATATAAAGTTTTCCTAATTCTCAGTCTAATAATTTCCATTTGATACTTGACTGTTCCTAGGATTCAATTAAGGTCATGTATCTTTAGAACTGACAATGCTGAATTATCATTCTAAACACTTTTTTTGAATTTTTAAAATAAAATTTTAGCATAATGTACTTGGTAATAGTTGTGAGCAAAATTTTATGTCACTTTATTATTGCTTAGAAATATAGTCTGAACTAAGTGTTAAGATCTTTAACATAGCTATTTCAGAAAATATGACTTTTGAATCATTTATTAGGAAGCATAAATAATATTAAAAATGAATATTTGAAACATTTTACAGAGGTTCTGTATCCTGTCAGATTTGCAAATGTTTACTTGACTAAAAATGTGTTCAGGATTACTATTTTGGGCAATAGTTAAAATTTTCCACTGAGCTCCTTTTAAAATTATATCTATCAGAATAATTGGTTTTGTTATTATACTTGAATAATATAATTTAGGAATATAAATAATACAGTTTAGGAATATAAATCACCTACTTTCCATTTTTAGCATATAGCAATTACTATTAAATGGCATTTATTTCATCCAGGACACAAAATAAATGAATGGTGGAAAAACAATACACACATAGGGTTATATTTGCTGTGACAAATCATTTTCTCTAATCCTCTACATTTGACATACATTAACTGGTAAGACATATGAATGTTTGCATTAAGGATTTGGGTTGCACTGTACCTAAAATTATTAAAAATATTCAGATTTTACTTTATTTTGGTCTGGCTGACATCCATCCCAAAATAAAATCCAAGAAAATGGAAAAATGCAAAAAAAAAAAAATGATTAGAGTGATAATATCAGTTAGTTACATTTTTGTCTCTCTTATTAGAGCCAATATACATTTACCTATTGCCAATCCATTTTCTGTCAAGATTGTTAATTCTAAAAAATTATTTTAATAAATTTAAATGTCTGGAAATTAAAAAAAAACTAGCTTATTTTGAAGAGATTCTCTAGTGAAAAAAAATTAAAGGATAGGAAACAAATACAAAAATATCTCTTTTTGATGCCACTGACAGCTAAAATATAGTGAAAATTAAGAAA
Organism: Leptonychotes weddellii; assembly: GCF_054177405.1. NCBI lineage: Eukaryota > Metazoa > Chordata > Mammalia > Carnivora > Phocidae > Leptonychotes > Leptonychotes weddellii. The sequence goes on from NC_138371.1 coordinate 131,071,677, forward strand.
GGTGAGCAAGGTATCCTCATTTCTGCTTTCTCTCCTCTAGTATATTCTATGATGTCAAATCAGGGGCTGAGAGGCTAAGAAAGTAGAAGCTAAATGGCTGAGAAGATTAGCAAAGCTTCCAACATTCTCAACAGAGTGGGTATCACAAGTGGAGTTCAGGCTCACAAGCAGGGGAGACCTTAGTAAACAACTAGGTTTGCAAGTGGGGCCCCTAAGCTACAGCTTATGACACACCAGAAATTAATCAATTCTTACAAAGATTAAAGTATAGGTTTAAGTGAGTTCATTCTCTGGATTGAGGTAATCTACCCCTAAAATACCATATGTCAAAGTCAAGAGTGAATTATGTGAAGAGTAATAAAATATCATCCAGAATCTCAAATTGCCTATACACATCTGATACACAATAATGAGAATTCAACAAAAAATTGCTAGGCATAAAAGTAGGCAAGAACACATGATCAGAGCTCTGAATACTGTTGGACAGAGTAAGTTCTCCTGAACCATGACTCCCACAGTTTAACCACTATAAATTCTGGAATAAAAGTGGAAATTACTACTATTGCAGTATATTAAAACACTGATCATTAAACAGCAATGAAAATTAAGTACAGTTAAAGTGAACAAAAGGTACATATTACCTAAACATAATCTATAGAATAGAATAGAAACTATGGCAGAATGAATTCATGCATTATGATTTCACTTTTATAAAATTCAAAAGTGAGCTGGATTAATATATGTTGTTATGTCATTATACTGGTTTCCTTCTAGGTTTGTGACTGTGAAGGATTTATGATTATATCTTACAGTACTGTTAATGTTGTTTTTTTCATTCTTATTGTGATTAAATGGGTTCACTCTCCATGTAATAATTAATTGAGCTGCATACTTAAGATGTATAGTTTGTATGCTAAAAGCCAATAAAATTTTACAACAATGATTTTTAGCATCATGTAAATTTTTTAAAGATTTTTATTTATTTTAAAGAGAGAGAGAGTATGTGGGGGGGGGGGTGCAGAGGGAAACAATCTTCGAGCAGACTTCCCGCTAAGCATGGAACTAGACTTGGGGCCTTCATCCCACAACCCATAAGATCATGACCGACTGAGCCACCCAGGCATCCCAGCATCATGTAAATTTTTTATGGATTTGAAATGGTAGTGACATTTTAAAAAACACTAAATAACAGTATTTCCTTAATCTTCAATATGTACAATACTTAATTAATGTAGCTATAATTGGTAAGCTAATTAGTATAGCCTATCTATTATTCACTTGTATACATGATGTATTTGTGAGAAATCCTGATATAGAAGAAACAATAGTTATGGTAACAAGCCTGTTAGGGAAAGGAAGAGTACAATAAACTTCCCTGCTAAGTACAATAAACCTTGGAAATAATGTAAGAGGCAACCACAGAAAATCTCTGAAAGGTGATAAGGGGAGGGCAAACTGGTTTTGGGTGCTCAGGACTAGAGAAACAGCATAGTGGCAGGGTATCTTAGCTCCCCTGACCCAACAAAAGAATGCAACCCGATCCCAGTGTTTCTCCCACCAACCTAGCAATAGAAGACAGCTCAGATAGGCTCATTCTTCCCCTAGATCAAAGTGGGAGGCCCCGAGCAACCTTAGAGCCCAGTACCACAGACAAGGAAGATCAACTGGAAGGCATGCTAGCAATAAGCAGCCAGCAAAAATACCATACTTCCTCATTGGATTCAAGGTTCTCCTTTTCTCAACACCCTCTTCCCCAGGGCAGATTGATCTAGAGCAGTGGGTGGAAACACCAACTATTCTTCAATAGTGAGTGACCCATAAACACTAAGACAGCCTGTGAGCAACAGCAAGAGGACCTACAACACAACAATCAGCCTGTCTAAAGGAGCTTCTTTATGTCTTAAGAGTGTGAGATGTCCTTCTTTCACCAGGAGACACAAGGGTGGGTAGGCAGCATTGGCAAAGAGAACCTTGCCATATTAAGTGGATTGGTCCCGGAAACTCTTAGTCCTTATGGGTCAAAGACATCCACTCCCACAGGGAAACGTGAAGATGGCCAAGCAACATTGACAAGAGAGAACCCAGCACAAAAAGGGAAACAGCCAAGGAAGCTCTTTGTTCCAGTAGACCTGAGTCACCACACCCTACCCAGAGACACCTATTTGCTTGGGAGCACCTGAAGAGTGGATTTCTCCACAAGTGTCAGGCCAGGAAAGCCTGCCTCCTCATTGCCGTAAGCCTAAGATTCTCCTTCTCCACCAAGAGAAACTTAGTGGTCCAGCCTGAGGAATCCATTTGATCCCTCAAGCAGTCCTCGAAGGGATCAAGGGGAGTCTCATCAGCAACAGATAAAAAACCAAGCCAACCAAAATAACACTGTAAAGCCTCTGAAAATTGGGACGCTTGGGTGGCTCAGTCGGTTAAGCAGCCGCCTTCGGCTCAGGTCATGATCCAGGAGTCCTGGGATCAAGTCCCATATTGGGCTCCTTGCTCAACAGGGAGACCGTTTCTCCCTCTGCCTGCTGCTCCCCCTGCTTGTGCTCTCTCTCTCTGACAAATAAATAAAATCTATAAAAAAAGAAAAGAAAAGAAAAAGGCTTTGAACATTAAACTGTCGTAGAACTACAGGCCACAATACAGGCCAAAACATGCCTACTAAACCTAAACAGTGTGATTGCTTGCCAAAATAAAATATTTAAATAAGACTCAGAGTCCCCTAATAAATAGACAAAATGTACTGATACAATAAAAAATCACTCATCAAACCAAGAACCAACAAAGTTAAAATATGAGTGAAAAAAGACAAAGAACTGATACAAACTAGATAAATTATCTAGACATTAGGATTATCTGACAAGAGTTTTAAAGCAAAAATCATATTTTAACAAATGAGGAAAAAAAGGAAATCTGAGCAAAGAAATTGATGTTATGAAAAGAGAGAACTGAAAACTATAATAATAGAAAAAAAACCTCACTGAATGCACTCAACAGCATAAAGAAGACAACGGAGGATAGATTGGTGAATTTGAGACCAACAGGATTTATCCAAACTAAACCAGAAAGAGAAAATAGACTTTCACACAAATAGACGGAAAAAGATTGACAGAATCTCAGGAGACTTTGGACAATAAGAAAAGGTCCAACATTGTATCATTTTCATCTCAGGAGAAAAAGAAGGCAGAACTGAAAGGGTATTAGAATAATGGTTGAAAATTTCTCAAATTTGGCAAAAGGTATAATCCTACATATCCAAGTACCAGAATGAACCCCAAACAGGGTAAGTACAACACATCATAATTAAACATTTTTAAATGAAAGGGATAGAAATTCCCTGAAAGTAGCTATAGAGAGACGACACATTACCTATAAGGGGAATACCAATTCAAATGACAGCAGATTTCTCATAGTGACAAGAAGAAAGTAGCACATTTTTCACATGCCAAAAGAACATTTTTGTCAATAGTGAGTGCCATGTTTGGCAAAATGATCCTTCAAGAATGAAAGGGAAATGAAGACGTTCTCAGACAAAGGAAAACTAAAAACATTTGTCACTAACAGATTGGAAGATGATTCCATTAAAGAAAGAAATTCTTTAAACAGAAATAATATGCTAAAAGAGAACAATTATGGAGTGTTAGAAATAAGAAAGAACAGGAAGACCTGCAATATAGGTACATGTAATATATAGTCTTTTTATCATGTTGTTTATAAATCACGTTTTAGTTGAATAAAAGATAATACCATTTAATACTTAAGAAAATGATATATAACAGTGGTCATGGTAAATGGGCTTAAGTTAGTACTAATTACTAGAATTAGTAAGATGTTGGTAGCAGTAGACAATGGTAAGTCATGTATATGGTTAGAAAAACCACTACAAAAATATACAGAGAAAGAATAAAAAACATGACAAATAAGTCAAGATGGAATAAAAAAAATATTTAAGTAACCTGTAAGAAGGAAGAAAGGAGAACCAGCAAAAAAGAGAACCGGAGGAAACAGAACCAAAACAAATACCAAAATGGCAGATTTAATATGATCAGAAAAGGCAAAACACTATGATCATCTTTCATGTATTCTAGCTTTAGATTATATTTCTTCTTCTTTCCTTTTTCCCTTCTCTTCTCCTCTGGCCCCTCCTCCTCTGTCCTTCCTCTCCCTCCTCTTTCTTCTTCCCCTTCCTCTCCTGTTCTTGTTCTTGCTTCTGCTTCTTCTTCTTCTTCTTTAGATTTATAACCTAAATTTGAAATTTGGACCTGTGGAGAGATCCCTCACCAGAGATTTTAAAGTAAATTTATTATTTCATGAATTAGCCTATATACATAAATATATCAGTCTGTTTTCTCAACACATGAACATGTTTCAGTGACTTTTCAGTACCCTTGGGAGGCTAAAGCAGGGATTTGGATTTTAAAATGTAAGCTATTCATTGTAGGATGGTTCCAGAATTCTTTTCAATTACATCATCAATTATGTGCTTGAGGAACTGCAACAGACAAAGGATAACACCAAGTTGTAAAATATATGACATATATATCATGGCACCTGTATAAAAAATAAATAAGAACTGAATATGAACTCCAAATTAAATAAAAAGCATCTAAGTGCTCTGAATTACGAGGCTTCTTTTTACAAAAGCAACTGTAGATATTTCCTTTCACTGTAAGTAGCTACAGGAATTTTATAAATTTATTGGGAGTTATTAATGCCTTTAAGTAAGGTCAGAAAGACAATATTTATTATACCAATCATTCAGTTATTCATCCATTCATTCAATAAACATTTATTAGGTTTCTATATGTTCCAGGTATTTCTGAAAAGTAGGGGTTATACTAGGGGCCAAAAGATAAAACCTTCCTGTCTCATGAACGTGCATTTCAGTAAACATCTTTTGTATATATCTGACTTTAATATCTTTTTTTTTTAAAGATTTTATTTATTTATTTGAGAGAGAGAATGAGAGTGAAAGAGCATGAGAGGGGGGAGGGTCAGAGGGAGAAGCAGACTCCCCGCTGAGCAGGGAGCCCGATGCGGGACTCTATCCCGGGACTCCAGGATCATGACCCAAGCCAAAGGCAGTCGCTTAACCAACTGAGCCACCCAGGTGCCATGACTTTAATATCTTACTCTAAAACTTTCAGACGGTATAGGACTTTGTGGCATTTATCTTTAATAATACAAGTTTAAATGTAACTGTATTCCTACTTTATCTATGTGACCAAGATTGTCTTCATAATTTCTTTCCTTATCTCATTAAGAGAGTGCTATGACAGTTTATCCACCCATTCTCTCATTAACTCATTTATTCAACAACATTCATTATATGCAGGGTATTCTATGCTTGGCACTTGAATAAGACACTGACCATGTCTTAAGAAACTTATAGTCTAATAAAGCACATCCAAAATGTTAAATAAATATATGCAGAATTTGATCACTCCTGAAAGCACTACTTTCTCCCCATTTAATCTCAAATTCCAATACCTATATGCTTTAAAAAGTAAGAAGCAGGAGGTGCATGGGTGGCTCAGTTGGTTAAGCGTCCGACTCTTGATTTTGGCTCAGGTCATGATCTCAGGTTGTGAGATGAAGCACACCCCCCACCCTGCTGGGCCTTAGGCTCAGTGTGGAGTCTGCTTGAGATTCTCTCTCTCCCTCTACCCCTCCCCCCCTCGCACGCCCTCTCTCTCTCTCACAAAATAAATAACTAAAATCTTAAAAAAAAATAAAATAAAAAGTAAGAAGTGGGGAATTCTGGGATGGATAATGAAGTTTCACTTCAAGGTTTACCAAGAAATAGAGTTTGTCTCTTTTATATCCCGAATGCCTGAGATAGTGCCTGGTACAGAGTCACTGCTCAGAAAATAATGTTCAATGGATTAAATAATGATTTATATATTTTTTTTTTTTTTAGCAAACTGGTTAACAAGAAGGTGTTTGGTAGTAATGTCTAGTCAAGAGGACAGCACTGAGTCCACTAGGTTAAGATGAAAAAGAATGTAGGCTAACAGACCATTGCTATCATCTTAGAGGAAGCATGTTACCTACAACAGTACTACAAGCGTAGGGATTTATATAAATATTATTTTATTGATGTGTTGCACACATATGTTTACAGGATGTATTAGGAGACTGAAAGACCTGGAACATTTACTCTGTGTGTAACTTTTCTTTATAAAGGGATATATTATTTAAAAAAATTTAAAAGTGGCAGCAGAGACCTCATTTAATAACATACTTATTTTTAATCCATAAAGTCACATACTTTTCATATTAGAAGCTACATTGGAGATAGTTCTTGACTCCTCTAATTCTGTGACCCTTCCTTATATAACATTGTCCAGTTAAAGGGAGAATAATGAATTAAAATGATAACTTCAAGCAGAAAACCATACAAGAATAATTATTCAATCTTAGATTTCTGGTTTTGAATTCATCAGTAACATCCTACTTTTTACATACAACTTAAACCTTTTAAATGTATAAATACAAGGCTAAAACACCGAAATTTCTCTAGCCTGAAATATTCCTTATCTTTTACCAATGTTCTTCTATTTTACATAGTCAATTTGTTAATGCCTGTTAAAAAGTTCTAAGAAATGTATAAAAATCTGATGTGATGTAGCATATTTGTTCTTTATTCAGATTTGCACAACAGAGAATTCTCTATTCCATCCATCTCTTCTGTACATAGTGAAATTCTATTGGTTGGTTTGACCTCCAAATGCAGTTGCAATGTTAGAAAAGGAATTTTGACTGGATAATCAGCAGTGAGAGAGAAAGTTAAGAGAAGTGTATCACATAGACTGGCAAATTAGTCAATATGGCTGGTGTGTTTTATGTTAAGAGTCTTTTGCGGCAATAAAGTTCCAGCTTGTAAACTTGCAAGGGTATGGCAACTGAAGACTTTTTATCCCTTCTATCCGCAGAGAATTCAATCAGCTTTTTAAATCACCTTCTCTTTGAAAGACATGTATCATATGATCTCACTGATATGAGGAATTCTTAATCGCAGGAAACAAACTGAGTGTTGTTGGAGTGGGGGGTGGGGTGGGAGGGATGGGGTGATTGGGTGATAGACACTGGGGAGGGTATGTGCTCTGGTAAGCGCTGTGAATTTTGCAAGACTGTTGAATCTCAGATCTGTACCTCTGAAACAAATAATGCAATATATGTTAAGAAAAAAAAAGAAGAAGAAGGTAGCGGGAGGGGAAGAATGAAGCA
>NC_138371.1:131079000-131091550 GCF_054177405.1 Leptonychotes weddellii
AAAAACAAACTGAGGGTTCTAGAGGGGAGGGGGGTGGGAGGATGGGTTAGCCTGGTGGTGGGTATTGAGGAGGGCACATTCTGCATGGAGCACTGGGTGTTATGCACAAACAATGAATCATGGAACACTTCATCTAGAACTAATGATGTAATGTATGGGGATTAACATAAGAATAAAAAAATAAATAAATAAATAAAAATAAATCACCTTCTCTTTGATGAAAGTAAAATATCTTAAAGTTTCCCCATAATGAATTCTTGGAAATATCTTTCATATAGGGACTAATAAAAGTACTTCTAAGGTAAAATTTGCAAAAATACATCTCAGTTTGCCGTCAACCTATATTTCTCTGTATCAAATAATTCTTTTGAAAAGGTCATTGTTAAATATATTAAAAATGTTGCATAGATTAGAGACTGAAGAGGCTGGCTCCCAGAAATCTAAGTATAACAGAATGCCTCTGAAAGTTTCACTTTCTAAAAATTACAATAATTGGCAAGTTTCCTCCCCATCTCAGAACAGTGAAAAGATCCACTTGGGTTTTTCTAGGCATTTTATCTTTTTTTTTTTTTTTAAGTAGGAATTCCTCTCACAGGATTTCTATCTCAATTTCTCTTCTTACAATCTGACAAGCCCGAATTGATGGCTGAATAACTCAATTAAAACTTTTTTTTTCAGTTTCTCTCTCTTTGCCTGATGATTCCTATTAAATGTATGAGCAAAATGAAATGACTTTGCAGGAGATGAACCTTTGATATCTAGGGATTAACTTTTCTGTGTTTGCACATGGAGGTCCCTTTTCATTCTTTATAAGTGGGTTCTAATGATACAGAAACTCCATTTATCATGGTACATTAATTAGATGTGCTATACTCCGTAAGATAAAATGCATAATAAAAATGTAAAGCCAGATGAAACAACCTTTCCTCTTAAGAATGTCAGGGACCAGGTTATTCAAACACGGATTGCACATTTTTCTCTCCTTTTTTTTAAGTTTAATAAGCTATTGTTACCTTTAACCCAGACCAACACTTCTCTTCCACTCACCAGGTTGAGCCTCCTCACTTAATTTTTCAGATTCTTCAGTCAAATACCAGTCAGTTCATTAAGTGACATGTAAGTATACTGAGTTCTTGGGAGTTGTCATGTTCTTTCTCTTTCTGTCCACCTGTATAAAGACAAAGGGAATAAGTTGACCCCATTTGAAAGCCCTGTCCCCAACCATTTTTATAATTACACCGATGCAACCAATTAATTCCACCTTCTCCCTGATAGTTCCTTTGGATTCAGAGTTGCTCTGTCTTTCCTCTAAAACATTCTGTTTCAGACAGAAAAGCAATGAAAATAGATATCAGGGCTTCACATATTTCTTATCCTTTCACCTATCTGCTTTATTTTATCTATGTATGAGGAGAAAAGAGTCCTGAGTGGGGACTCAGGATACCAAGTTTTTAAGTGTACTTTTATGGGAACTTTGCTTACATTTTCTGATCTATACAATGCATGTGTTAGATTAGAGAATCTCAAAATTTCTAACAACCTTTGACATATTATTATTTTATTATATAAATGAAATTATTTCTTATAGAAATATCATTTATTCATGCTTAATAATTAAAAGACTTCCAGTTTCCCGTCCAATATATAAAGAGTTTGAAAACCATCTTTCTCATTCTCACAAGAAGAATAAAACTCAACAAACAGAAAATCACCAACTTTTCTCAGGTCCTTCAGAGAATGGAGGACACAAGGCAAATTATCGCCCAACTGAAGAGACAGGTGGCTACAGAGAATCATTACTTCCGGGAACAGAAGTCTGTAGATAAAACCAGCATCAATAGGAACACTTTAATCTATAACTGACAAATTCCTGAAGGTTCAATGTGTGCTAGCTTGAGAATTAAAAACTCTGAAGGGGACCAGTCTTAGGGAGCACTCACACTTCCTTGAACTTTACCTCCAGGGGCCCTAGCAGTTTTTCACTGTAAAAATCAAAGAGATACCCTGTCATGCTTCCAGCAGGAAAAGGAAAAAGTAACAATTTTGAAATGTACCAGAGCTAGCTGTTCTTAGCAAAGCCTGCCGAGGGGCACCTGGGTGGCTCAGTTGGTTAAGTGGTTAAGCTTCTGGTTTCAGCTCAGGTCATGATCTCAGGGTCCTGGGATTGAGCCCTGCATAGACTCCCTGGTCAGCGGGGAGCTTGCTTCTCCTGCTCCCTCTGCTGTTCCCCCCCTTGTGCTCTCTGGCTCTCTCTTGCTCTCTGTCAAATAAATAAATAAAATCTTTAAAAACAAACAAACAAACAAAAAACCAAAGCCTGCCTGAAACTATTTTACCTGAGCTGAACTGAGGGAGGCTTTATCAAAGGATCACCAACATGAGTAAAGGGAAACACCCATATCTAGCCCCCTAAAGCATTTGACATGGGAGAAGGAAAATACAGGTTCACTAAAAGACTGAGATCTAATCATAGGACTACAGAACACTTCCTTTCCCTCAACAACTTTCCATGACATTAATAAGGCTCCTGTATAACAGCAGGATATTACAGCCAAAAGAACTATAAGACTCAGGATTTTCAAGGGGTCTCTAGGTATGTCCGAAGACAGCAGGGGAGACTCAAACAGGGGAATGATAGGAAATTTTAGTCTCTGAGAGCACAGCTGCAACAAACAGTAAACACCATCTAATTCCTGCCATATAAACATGAAACTTCACACTAAAGGCCTATCTACATCAGTTTCCTTTACCTAATATGACATGTCCAGTTTTCAACAAAATTTGCAAGGCATGCTAAAAGGCAAAAAACACAGTCAAAAGAGACAAATCGAGCCTTAGAACCAGACTCAGATATAGCAGACATTTTTGGAATTATCACACCAGAAATTTAAAACAACTATGGTTAATATGCTAAGGGCTTTAATGCAAAAAGTAGACACCATGCAAGAACAGATGGATAATATAAGCAAAGAGATGGAATCTCTAGCAAAGAATCAAAATAAAGTTCTAGAAATGAAAATCATCCTAAGTGAAATGAAGAATGTCTTTGATTTTTTTTTTATAAGTAGACTAAACATGGCCAAGTAAAGAATCAGTCAATCTGAAGATATGTCAATAGAAACTTCAAAAACTGAAAAGGAAAAAAAAAAAAAAGGGTGGCATAAAATTTAAGAACTGTGGGACAATTACAAAATGTGTAAAACATGTAATGGGAATACCAGAAGGAAAGAAAGAGGGAAACAAAGAGAAGAGTGTTTGAAGAAAAAATAGCTGAGAATTTTCCAAAATCAATTACAGACAATAAGCACTGATCCAGTGAGCTCAGAGAACACCAAGGGGGATAAATACAAGAAAAAAAAAAAATCTACATCTAGACATACCATATTCAAACTGCAGGAAATAAAAGACAAAAAGAAAATCTTGAAAGAAGCCAGAAGAAATACATGTCTTACCTACTAAGAAACAAGATAAGAATTACATTAAATGTCACTTTACTAACCATGCAATCAAGAAGAAATGGAATGAAATATTTAAAGAGTTGAAAGAAAAAAATAACTAAAATTCTGTATCCTGTAAAATTATCCTTCATAAATGAAGAAGAAATAAACACTCCTTTAGACAAAATTGAGGGAAAATTTTGCTACTAGATCTGCCTTGCAAGAAATGTTAAAAGATTTTTCAGAGTAGGGAAAAAAACTATAATAGACATAAAGAAAGAATAAGCATTGGAGAAGGAATACATGAAAGTCAAATGAAACATTTTTTTCATATTCTTAATTGATCTAAAAGATAACAGAGTGTTTGAAATTATTATAGGGACAATTTATTTGTTGATTATAGCATTTGAATAAGTGACATGAATAACAGAGATGTTATACGTGGATGGGAGGGAGGAATTGGAAATATGCTAAGTTATTCATTCTACCCATGAAGTGGTATAGTGTTATTTGAAAGTGAACCTAAATTAGTTGTAAATATATATTGCAAACTTTAGGGCAAACACTAATAAAAATTTTTCAAAAGAAATGTAATTGATAAGAGATAAGAGAAAATGTAATCATAAAATATTAAGTAAAACAGAAAAGACAGAAAAAGAGTTGAAGACAGTAAAGAAAGAAAAAGAAATAGAAAACATTTACAAATATGGTAGATAGTAAGCTAACTATATCAATAATACTTTAAAGTTTATCTAAATACATCTACTAAAAGACAAATTGTCTGAAGGATAAAAAAATAACAATATATTGTTTACAAGAAATTACTTTAAATATTTAGACACATATTTAAAGTAAAGGGATGGAGAAAGATATACCATGCCAAAATTAATCAAAAGAAAGCTGGAGTAGCTATATTAGTTTCAGATAAAGCCAAGTTCAAAACAAGGAAAATTATCTTCTTCCCTTTTTCTTTCTTCCCCTCCTCCTTCTTCACTATTTTAACTTATATCATAAATTTATGTAATAACAAAAGAATATTTTTATGTTCACACTCAAATTTGAAATTTGGAACTGTGGAAATTGTTTAATACAGACTTCAAACTAAATGTATTATTTCATGAATTAATCTGTACAAATAAGTGTATGGTTCTATCAGTCTATTTTCTAAACATTTGAAATATTGGAATTATTTTAAAATATAAGCTGTTGGGCAAATAGAAAATTCAGGGTGGGATAAAGAAGAGCATCACATAATGATAAAAAAAAGATATAACAATCTTTAATGTACATGCACATAATAATACAACATCAAAATACCTGAAGCAAAAATGATAGAACTACAGGGAAAAACAAACAAATCTACTCCTACAGTTGCATACTTCAATAGCTCTCTAACAATCATTGACAGAACCAGCAGGCAGAAAATCAGTTAGGATATAGTTGAACTGAGCAGCCTCATAAACTAAATGGATCTAATTGACATTTAAAAACATTTCATTCAATACACATTCTCCTCAAGCTCACATTGAACATTTACCAACATGGACAACACTCTGGACTGCAAAACACATCTTAATACATTGAAAAGAATAGACAAAGTATGCACTTAGACCATGTGGAATTAAAGAGAAGTAAATAATAGAAAGATAGCTGGAAAACCCCAAAGCATTTTGAGATTAACATCACACTTCTAAATAGCACATGGGTCAAAAAAGAAGTCTTAAAAGGAACTTTAAAATATTTTGAACTACATTAATATGAAAATACAAGTTGTCAAAATTTGTGAGATGCAGGAAAAGCAGTGTTTAGAGGGAAATTTACAGCATTGAATGCATATATTTGAAAGAAGGAAGATCCTAAAACCAACGACTTAAGCTTCTACATTATGAAATAAGAAAAGCAAGAGCAAATTAAATGCAGAATTAGCAGAAGAAAATAAATAATAAAAATCAGGATGGAAATCAATGAAATTGGAAACAGAAAAATAATAGAAAAGAACTGGCTTGTTATGAATTTGTCAAATTAACACTTGTTAAGTAGAGCACAGGTTGCTGGATGGTGAGTTGTGGTTCAACAACAAACCACAAGAGAAATTGAAATACAGTTTATTACTCACAGGTCCTAAAATAAGTACCTGGCATACCTTGAGGGTCCAAACAAGAAGGTCAAGGCAGAGTACAGACAGAGAAGAGACAGACACATCCTATATTATTTTTTGATATTATATTGTACTGGATCTTCTAGCTTATAAATTATGACAAATGTAAGGAAATGTATACAGATTAGGAAGGAAAAATAAATCTCTGTCCACAGATGGCCTGACTGTCAGTGTACTAAATACCAAAGATTTAACAAAAAAATCTTTTAACTAAAAGCCATTAGAGCAAGGTTGTAGGATAACATGTTAATAATTTTTTTCCTATATATAAACAATAAAGAATTAGAATTTGAAGCTAAAAGTATAACAGCCCTTTAATTAACACCCCCACAATTACAATTCTTTGGTATAAATCTAATAAAATATTTTCAAGCTCTATAAGGAAAGCTGCAAAACTGATGCAAGTAATCAAAGAAGGACTCAACATTTTCCCTGTTTGTGGTTAAGAAGACATTATTGCTAAGATCTCAGTCCTTCCAAAACTCCATCTGTAAACAGTTCTTCCCAACTTGATCTATAAATTCAAAGCAATCCCAGTCAAAATCCCAGCAACTTTTATTTTGTGTTTATTAACAAGTAGATTCTAAGGTTTCTGTGAAAAAGCAAAAGTCCCAGAATAACAAACATGATATAGAAGGAAAAGAATGAAGTTGGAGGACTGACACCACCCCACTTCAAGACTTACTATAAAGCTACAGTAATCAAGACAGTGTGGTATTGGTGACATATCAGATAACTAGATCAAAGGAAGAGATTCCAGAAATAAGCATACACAAAGATAGTCAACTGATCTTTGACAAATTATCAATGGCATCCCAACAGAGAAAGGATAGTATTTTCAACAAACAGTGTTGGAACAACTGGGCATCCAAATACAAGAAAAACGAATCCAGACACAAACCTTATACTTTCACAAAAATTAACTCAAAATGGATCAGACATAAATGTAAATATAAATCTATAAAACATCTGTAATATAACAGTAGAAAATCTAATTGGCCTTGGATTTGACAGTGAGGTTTCAGATAATATTGCTGTGTAAAGACACTGTTACAAGAATGGAAACAATAGCTACAGAATGGGAGAAATATTTTCAATGTATGTAACTCAGAAAAGACTTGTATTTAAAATACACATGAGCACTTGGAACTTAATAATAAAAAAACAAATAACTCAATTAAAACATGGGAAGACATCCCTTAAATTTTTTTATTAAACATTAAACTAATGTTACATTAGTTTCAGGTGTACAACATAGTGATTTAACATCTCTATACATTATGCTGTGCTCACCACAGGTGTAGCTACCATCTGTCACCATACAACACAATTACAATGTCATTGACTATATTTCCTATGCTGTGCCTTTTATTCCCATGACTTCTTCACTCCAAAACTGAAAGCCTTTATCTTCCACTCCCCTTCACCCATTTTGCCAATACCCCGCTCCCCTCTGGCAACCATCTTAATAGACACCTCACTAAAGGAGATATGTAGATGGCAAATACATCTACTTCAAAATTCTCAATATCAATATTATTTGCAGTTAGGAAATTGCAAGTGAAACAATTAAGATATCACTACACTAAAATACCAAACAGTGGCAACACCAAATGCTGATGGGGAAATGTAGCAACAGGAAATCTCACTGTTTGCTTTCTAGGGATACAAATTATAAAGCCAGTTGGCAATTTCTTAAAAAGAAAAACAGCCTTACCATACAATCTAGCAATTATGCTCCTAGATATTTGCCAAAATAAGTTGAAAACATATGTCCACACAAAAACCTGCACTCTAATATTTATAGCAGCTTTATTCATAATACCCAAATTGGAAGCAATCAAGATGTCCTTTTAACAAACCAGGTATGTCCATACAATAGAACACTATTCGGTGATAAATGAAATGAGGCATCAAGTCATACAAAGACATGAAGGAAACTTAAATACATATTGGTAGGTGAAAGAAGCCTGATTGAAAAGGCTACATCCTATGTGATTCCAACTATATGAAATTCACCAAAAGGCAAAAAAGTAAAAATATCATCAGTGCTTCTCGGAAGTTATTTGTTGGGGGGGTAGTGGTGAATAGGTGGAGGACAAGGGATTTTTAGGGTAGTGAGTCTACAATATATGCTACTGTAATGGTAGATACATGATATGCTTTTGGTAAAGCCATAAAACGGTACAACATAAAGAGTAGACCCTAATGTAAATTGTTGGCTTTAGATTTTAGACATCAATATTGTTTTATCAGTTGTAACAAATGCACCACCACAATACAAATTGTTAATAATAGAGTAAACTGAGGGTGGAGGGAAAGAATGTAAGTAGTAACTTTTTGTACTTTCGGCTCAATTTTACTATAAACCTAATGTTGCTCCAAAAATATCTATTAATTTTTTGAAAAGTGGTAGAAGATTGACCTTGAAAGATTTATTGAATGTCTAACATAATCATAAATTTCATTGGTCATTATAATTCATAAATAGTATCATAATTAATAAATAACCAGGCAGTGCTTTAAGTTAATAAAATGATTTTATTGATTATCTAAGTTATTCTTCTGAACAAATATCTTTAAAAGACATGGAATATATTTTTATCTCCATTTCACAGATGAGGAAAATGATGCCAGAATGATGATCAACAGTAAATAAGTGCTAGGCTTACTCTTTAATTAGAATTTGTGGCCAGAACAGTGCTTTTTAGCTCCAGCCTCAAGCTTGAATGTAGCAATATAGATTCGTATCCTTCTTATTAGGACAGTGGAGTTTTTCCCCAGATACTAAAAAGCAAAGTCAAATAATCTTATCCATAAAGCATTTAAAATTGGATTTGAAAAAAGAATGCTTAATTAGAGAAAGTATAATTTGAAGCTTTATCTTTCATATATGGTTTTAATTTATGTCTTAGTCATTGTAACAATTCAAGGAAAATGACTTCAAGTAATTTTAACTAGGTCAATCTTTTTTACACTTAATGTTTTTCTGATTTTATTTATTCCATATATTCAGTTTTTGAATATATTTGAATTTCAGAGTTTTAGAGAACTCTGAATAAGCAAGATTAGACTATCAAAGATCAAGAGTATTGAAATGACCAGAAATATTCATCAAATGTTACTCATATTAATAACATTGTTGTTCCTTATGTAACGATATAGTTTTTACGGAGACTTACATACTTTCATACAACACTGTCTTGATTATAATTTATTTAATTCTTTCTAGCTTCATACGTCTATATCCTTTTTAAAACAGTTCCTCTACATCTTATCCTTCTTCCTTCCCTTCCTTTCTTCTTTCTTTCCTTTTTTTCTTTTCTTCTTCCTCTTTCATTTTATATTCTTTTTACAGTGTGAGGAAGAAAGCTAATGCTATAGGTTTTCAACAATGTCAACTGAACAAATGTATGTCAAGTCAAAATGAGATGGCAGTAATCATGCCATATTGACATCGTGTTTTATATATGCCAAACACTATTCCAAGTATGTTTACATAAATTTATTTACTCCTTATATCAACACTTTAAAATAGGTATTATTATTGGCTTTGTAGCATGTCAAAAACTACAGTGAGAGAGAATGCTGGGATTAAAGCCCACATGGTTTGTTCCTGGACTCCTCACCCCGAATCACTATAATATACTCTCAAATGAAGAAATTATTTTAATAACAGAACAAATAGCTCATATTTCCCAGGAAAAAAAATGCAGCATTTATTTAAGATAATGCGTATACTTTTAAATATAGTTGTCCTTTAACTACCTTCTTAATAATGAATATAAGAATACTTATCGTGAAATCTTACAGTTAACATACAAAATAATTTTCAAAAGTCTTTTCTTGGTAATGTTTTTGTCGTTGTTGATTCTTGTATGCTTGGAGTTGGGTGGGGGGGCAAGTCTGAATTACAAAAGAAACCATATACCATTGTCCTTACATGTCTAGAAAAAAACTATATATAATAAATGTGATGTTATAGAAATTATGGAAAAACTCATGGCTGATAAATACTAAAATACCTAAGTAACAGTGTAGCAACTGTGAAGTCAAATAATAAAATATAAATAATTTTCCTTTGTGCTATATTTTTTTCAGACTGAAGTTGTAAATATAAATGTAACTATTGTGCTAATAATTATAAATAAGGCCAAAATCAAACAATAAATACATGGAGTAGCTTACACGGACCAAATAAGAAATTATAACAAATAACTTCATGCCAAAGCGCCAGTGCTGTAATGATTTTAAATTAGAACACAACATTTCTAAGATAGGTTGCTCGTTTAACATTTTTAGGATCTGTCAATAAGATCACTTTCGGTATGAAACAGCCTATTTATTTTGATTAGGACGAAAATTCCCCAATGAAACATTGAAACAGAGGCCAACAATAACACTTGACTAACCAAATGCCCAGCAAGCTACTGCATATCCTTGAGGATTCAAATGGGAAAACAAACAAAAACCTGAAAATGTCAATGCCACTTGCAGATTCCATATGGGCCCTTTAAAAATAACTGTCCTACAAAGGTTGGGAAGCTTTAGATATAATCAACTGACTAGGGAGTCGGTAGTTTTTCTATTGTTTTGCATGATAGAAATTGCAAGTTTTCTATTTCCATCATGAATTAAACTTTATAAGTCAATGCTTTTGTGTTCGTCAAATATCCGATGAGGTTTGAAGGAAATATATCCTGTTGCTTGCCATTAGAGAGAAAATAGATACTCATGAATTGTTTTGCCCTAAAATTCTTTGGCAGGATTTATACATAGTTTATTTAAGGCAAGACCTTTTAATATACTGGCTATTTTTGTTCCCAAAATCTATGTTGTGTATATGGATATTGTGTGAATGGCTATCTAAACAAGAATATTTTTCAAATAAATTTGGATTTTCAGAAAAGGATTTTGGACACTGTATAATTTAAATAAACAGTTGAATTCAACAGAAAATGTTGAAAAATGAATGTCAGATTTGCTACAAAATGATGAAGTAATCATAAACCCTGTGGTGAATGTACCAAAATATTTAAACAAAAATAAATAAACACAACATTAAAAAATCTAGACTCAAACAAATTTCATAATTTTTATTAAAAAGGAAAGCAGGAGGGGAAAAACTGAAAAAAGTTATGTCTCTGTATTGCCATTAGTATCATGGTCCTGAAATGTAAGAGAAGTCTATTTCTGTAGATATTATCAATAGAAACAAAACACTGTTATTAGGGACTGTATATGTAGAAATTATATGATAACATGATTTCAGAAATAGACACCATTTTGATCTCCTTGTGGCATGACAACCCAAAAGCATTTGCTATTTCCCAGCAAGCCACAGGGCTTTTTACTTAATCATCTCTTATTGTTTCCTTTGAGTATTTATCTCCATATACCAATTTTGAGTAAGAAATGTGTTTGGGATTAAAAAAAAAATAGAGAGTCCCTAACTCCAGACCTTCTTTCATTGTAAACACAAAGAAAAAGGAAGGGATTTGGATATGGTTAAAATTGTATTTTCTTTTTATTTTCTATATACTAGACATACTAGATATAATCTGCACTGAATACTTCCCAAAATTTCTAAAATCCTTTTCTCTGGGGACCCTGAATACATGTAATAAAGATGAAAATGAGTTGAGATTTCTTGAGGCTTTTGTCTGAGTATCTGCAATTATGACAAGATGACTATCCTGTTGGGGAGTGAGAATAACAATACAGCCTCAGGAAATCATCATACTTTTCTCATTACTTAAGTTGGGAAAAATGAAGGCCCAGAATGACATTTGAATAAATATTTTACTTTATTTGAGACTTGGAAAGTTTCACAGATAATAGTTAACATTTCTCTCTTATCATACTTTTTGATATAAACATATTATATTATTTCATTAATTTCTTTTAAAACATCTTTGAAACAGATGCATTGTTTCTCTATTTCATGGGTGAGTGAATTTATTAATGAGAGGTTAAAATATTTCTTAAAGTTACATAGCCTTTAAATGGTGGCATCTGGATTCAAACCTAGGCAGTCTCTGTCAAGTGCTAGATGGATAGTATCAAAGAAAGATTGCACTGGACTAGTTAAACAGGCAAGGAAGATTTTATTCAACACTGTTACAATATGGGAGAGAGACTGAACTCAACTTCTGTGCAACAAAAGGCAGGAGAGTTTTTAAATGTTGAAGTGAGCTAGTGGAAATGTACTGGAAGATATTAGTGGGGAGGTTGGTCAATGTGATTAAGCCATCTGTACTTGCTAATTGACATTAATTTAAGTTAGGTTCCTATCTTAATAGCAGAGAGGAGACAGGGGCATTATTTTTCTTGATGATTACATTTCGAAGGCAGGGCTCCCAGGTCCTAGAGAAAGAATTTCCTTGGTGATAAAATCTGCAAGAGACTAGGAGATTTACACCTCGAAGGGGCAAAGAAAGAATTTACAATTGCAAATTTTGTAAAATACATGCTCTAAGAAAAAGAAGGTCAGGGGACTACAGTTAGGAAGAAAATTGTCTAAAATTGTCTAAAATTAAGCTGAAGGGAATATTATAGCCATTTTAGTCAATAGCTAAGTGGAGAGCTAAATAGATGGATAGATGGGTGGATGTTTGGTTGAATAAATTGATGGGTAGTGGAAAGATAATCAGTCTATCACAATTCTCATGCAAACAAGACTTTGTGAGAGAAAAAAAAAGACCTTTAGACACTATATATTTATTCTTGTTTATAATAAGCATCTCTTAGCAAAAACATTTATATCATTGTGTACTTTGTTGAAAGGTCATATTAATATTCCAATAATTTGTTTCATTTTCTTTTTTTTTTAAAGATTTTATTTATTTATTTGAGAGAGAGAATGAGAGAGAGAGAGCACATGAGAGGGGGGAGGATCAGAGGGAGAAGCAGACCCCCTGCTGAGCAAGGAGCCCGATATGGGACTCGCTCCCGG
>NC_138371.1:131092050-131102412 GCF_054177405.1 Leptonychotes weddellii
TTTTTTTTTTAAAGATTTTATTTATTTATTTGAGAGAGAGAGAATGAGAGAGAGCACATGAGAAGGGGGAGGGTCAGAGGGAGAAGCAGACTCCCTGCCGAGCAGGGAGCCCGATGCGGGACTCGATCCAGGGACTCCAGGATCATGACCTGAGCCGAAGGCAGTCGCTTAACCAACTGAGCCACCCAGGCGCCCTGATCCAGGAGTTTCATCTTTTCTATCAGCATCAATGAAATGGTGGTATGCTAATTTGTTAGATTGCAAGTAGGGAAAATTCCAGATCCTTTATAGTTGCTGATGGTAAAGTTACTGTGTATACCCAGTTACTGTATTTTTACAAATGGCACGCTTACTTTTTTTCAAGAAAATGATCAAAACAAACAAAACAAAAAATCAAATAAAACTTTGTTAAACAATCAAGAGGAAAGATTATTAATTCTGTCACTTAGGGACACTATTTTTACCATTTGTCTAATTTATATATATGTATGTATATAAAATTTTATATATGTAATAGTAACATATTAGTTTGTCTTCTATTTCAATGTTGTTATTCACTCTACCTTTAAGAACTCTTGCTTACAAAATTTATATTTTATGTAAGTATATTTTAATTAAACCTTTTCCCCCTAAAGTGACCTCCTTAACATCATGTGAATTTAAAAGAAAACATTTGCAAAAAAGAATGGAAAGGTGAAGAGTTTTCCTTTAACTTACTTTCTTATTTACTTTTCAAAATTCTAACCACTGCAGTTTGTTTACTTCACACATATATATCCCACAAAGTAAATTTCCTTCAAAAATCCATGTGCTAATCTCACTTTACTAAAGTCAAAAGAATATATAGTTTTATACTTCAATAAATGTTTCATGTTAACAAAGTTTCTAAAATGTATGCCTAGATTAAAAAAAATGGCAAATGATACATTTCTTATTCTGATACTAAAATATTTATTCTACTTTTTTATTATGCAGTCACTTCGGGCAAATTCTGTTTGTTTTTTCTCAGAAATGTCCTCAAGAGATATAATTCTTAAACTATACTAAATTAACATTACTGCTGTTTTATGGAAGCCATGATTATTCATAGTATCTTCATTTGTCTACTTGTGGTTCTATTGGGAAAGAAATACTGTTCATTTTAGAAAGACCTTCTGCCATGATTACAGAGTCCTGCTGTGAGGTTTAAAATGTGTGTAATTCTACAATATTTGTGAAAATAATCACACTGTTTACATGCAGTGATGATGTTAATGAAACTAGGTCATCATCTTTAAACAAATGTTTAACCCTATTAGGGGAATAAATATTCACTGTTGAAATAATTTGCTGATTGCTTTCCCTGATTCAGATCCTAGTTGGCATTTGATCTTTTATTCATTGTATACATTGTTTTATTCAAATTTAATAATACTTTTTATTTTAAACAATATCTCATCTTATTAAAATAACATTTAACACCACATATTTTGGACACCCAGGGTTAATAAAAATATTTTTATATATTTATGAATATCAACACACAAGTAGGATTATATTTACATGCTATACTTTTGTTTACTTTTATTTGATATGCTCTGAGCATTTTTCTAAATTCCTCTATAAAATAATTTTTAGAATTGTATTGCATTTTTTTTAAACTCTTTTCTGTCTCTGTATGTCTTTTTTTTTTTTAAAGATTTTATTTATTTATTTGAGACAGAGAGAATGAGATACAGAGAGCATGAGAGGGAGGAGGGTCAGAGGGAGAAGCAGACTCCCTGCCGAGCAGGGAGCCCGATGCGGGACTCGATCCCGGGACTCCAGGATCATGACCTGAGCCAAAGGCAGTCGCTTAACCAACTGAGCCACCCAGGCGCCCCTGTATTGCATTTTATTTTATGTAAGCATGGAAGTGTTTAGGATACTCAAAAACACAAGTTTTGCCATCTTACAAACTTGGGATAACCTCTGGACTCCAGCAGCTATATTTTGGGCATGTATTTTAACTTCCTTAAACTTGTTTTCTCTTCTGTTATATAAAAATAATTATAACTATCCTATATACATAATTATACTGATTAATGAAACAATATATTTATTGTTGATACATGTGTATCTCACATGGGGCAATGCCTATAAAATAAAAAGTATTCAATACATGCTAGTTCTTCTCGTAATAGTAACTGACTTTAACCAATCTCTATCACTGTACATGATTTTTAAAATTGCTCACAACTTTATTCTTTGCCCATACATCATGTTGAACCTTTCTAAATATGTAATGAACAAATCATAGAAATAAAAATACTGGGGCGCCTGGGTGGCTCAGTTGTTAAGCGCCTGCCTTGGGCTCAGGTCATGGTCCCAGGGTCCTGGGATTGAGCCCCAAATCGGGCTCCCCGCTCTGAGGGAAGCCTGCTTCTCCCTCTCCCACTCCCCCTGCTTGTGTTCCCTCTCTCGCTGTGTCTCTCTCTGTCAAAGAAATAAATAAAATCTTAAAAAAAAAAAATACTGATTCAAAGCATACTACTTAAGATTCTTGATTAATTATCGAAGTTTATTATCATTACCTATAATGATTTATAATTGTTTGGTTATTTGGGAGCTTCTTCCATCTGATACAATTTAAGTATTAATATTTTAAAGACTTATTTATTTTAGTGGGGAGGGGCAGAAGGAGAGGGAGAGAGAACCTTTTTTTTTTTTTTTTTTTAGAATCTTAAGCAGACTCCGTGCTGAGTGTGGAACATAGCACCGGGCTCCATCTCAGGACCCTGCGATCACAACCTGAGCCAAAGCCAAGAGATGGTTGCTTAACTGACTGTGCCACCTAGGAACCCCTAAGTATTAATATTTTAAACAAAATCCTTGGAAATTTGAGCAACAGACTATTTCATCAAATGTGCATTTCTTTGATTTTTAATAAGACTAAGTTTTTATGTAATTATTTTGCATGTGGAATTTAGTTTCATGTATGAATTTTCTAGATCTATGTATAAGTCCCATTTATATCATAATAAAAATAATACTTTTTGTTATAAATGTTGCAAATAGTTTCCTCAAATTGTTATATCTTATATGCTAGTTTTCCTTTCTGGTATTTTTAAGGATGCATTATTTTTAAGCCATTTATTATCTTATTAGCATAGTATACATATTTTCCATTAGTAATTACTTACAAAAATAATACACATTTTAAAAATTGAAATAAATACCTCCTTTTATGATAATAATTGTCAAAATGTAAATAGTTATTATTTCAGACATCCTCAGATATCTAATTCTGTTCTGATAAACCCAAAAGAATTTTTTTTTAATTTTATTATGTTATGTAATCATCATACATTACATCATTAGTTTTTGATGTAGTGTTCCATGATTCATTGTTTGCGTGTAACACCCAGTGCTCCATGCAGTACATGCCCTCTTTAATACCCATCACCAGGCTAACCCATCCCCCACCCCCCTCCCCTCTAGAACCCTCAGTTTGTTTCCCAGAGTCCATAGTCTCTCATGGTTCGTCTCCCCACTCCAAGTAATTTCTTAAATATTTTAGATCACATGAAAGAAACATTTAAAATTTAATAGATAATAATTAAGCAATTAGTACTTCTAAACCAAGCACTAAACACCATCACTGTGTTAATCCTCCAACACTACCATACCCGAACCCATTCCCTTCATATACTCCAAAAATAAAAAGAAAGGAAAGAAAGAATATAAAATTGAAAACCAATGATAAATTTATTCACTTTTAAAAATGACCTTGAGAATTATGCAAAAATTACACTCTAGACAGTGGTTGTTTGATATTTTATGTACAGGAATACCTGGGAGAAATTGCAGGTTCAGTTTAGACCATTGCAATAAAGTGAATATCACAATAAAGTGAGTCAAATGAATCTTTTGGTTTCCTAGTGCATATAAAAGTTAATTTTCACCATACTGTAGTCTGTTAAGTGTGCGATGGCATTATGTATAGAAATACAATGTACATACCTTAATCAAAAAATACTTCAGTGCTAAAAAACAATAACCATCATCTGAGCTTTTAGTGAGTCATAATGACTGATCAGGGATCACCATAACAAGTATAATACGAATTAAAAAGTTTCGAAATATTGTGAAAATTACCAAAATGTGATACAGAGGCATGAAGTGAGCATGTTCTGTTGGGAAAAAAATGGCACCAATAGACATGCTCAATTCAGGGTTGTCACAAACCTTCAAGTAAAAAATAAAATATCTGTGAAGTACAAAAAAGTGAGGTATGCTTGTAGTTGCTATCACAAATTCTTTGTCAAACCATTTCATCTTTGCTATTGAATCATTTTTAAACTGTTTTTCTTACATAAGTAAATAGATTGAATGCAGACATTTTTACAAGACTGTTAAGTTTAGTTTTTGAATGAACTTGTAGTGTTCTTTAACCATTTTTCTTTGTAGTATTGATATCTTTTTTTGCATTTGTAAATGTTCCATGCACAGCAATGATTTATCCTACTTAATATCAATTTGTTGCTAACACCTTCCCAGTGTTCCCAAGCACTGCAAAATTTGTTTCTCATTATTTAAGTCTTATTTATATTGATATTTTAATTTTTACTCATGAAGCTTTTTTCCAATTTTCGCTTTGACAAAACTATCAACCTTTGTTTGCCATTGGATTACCTGCTCTAGTGTTTATATGGAGAGGATTTCCTCACTTTTTGCCCTTGCCCACTTTTTGCCACAAAAGTGGGTGAAATCTCTCAAAAGAGAGAGAAATAAAAAGAAAAACAGGAAGAGAGAAGGAAGAATTTAGATTTTTTTTATAGCCAGTTTCCCCAAATAATTATCAGAAGCAATGTAGGAAAGGGGGAAGATACAAAAAGTTTAAAATTAAATGGATTTATAGGATAATCTTGACTTCTGACTCCCTCAGAATCTTCTTATTGTCCTTGCAAATTTATTTCCAGGTAAATTTCTTTTCCTTCAAACTTTTGGAAATTGAGTCTTGTTTCAAGTTGGATTCTCTTGAATAGTGATTTCCAAATGCCTGTCATGTAAGTACATTTTACTCAGACGTCACAATGGTCAAGTAGATGATTCTGATTACCCCCAAATTCATCATCTTCCTCACATGAGACCTACTCATTTCCACAAAAGTTCAGTGTCTCCCCATAAGAGGTAGCCCTACTCAGCTCAGTCCCAGGGACAGAGGGCAGTTCTCCTGCCACTGGCCATTCTTGCACAATCAATTTTGGGTGAAGAGCTGGAGGTAATGCCTAGGTGTCTCAACTAGAATTTGAATTATGATCCACATTCAGATTCACTGCCCTCCTTCGAGCATGTGGACCTCTATTATTTGTCACAGGAGAGGGGGTTCCTGAATAACCTTATCTTGTTACCACTTGGTGATTACATGGAATACCCCCAATCACCTTAAGTTCTATAATATAAATACTGTTTTTCTTAATAGATAAATGTACCCTTAAATGCCTGTATTTGGCATAAGCCACATGAAAAACAGGAGTGCTTGCTCTTTCCTAAACTTTTAGGGGCTTTCTTAGAATCATTTCCTTGGCAAATCTGGGAAGTCCAATCTCTAGATTTCTTATGAAGGCCAGTCTTTCTGTAGATGCGTGTGACCACCCTCACATGCATGGCCGATTGATTCTTATGGGGTCAGCTCTTCACGTCTCCTGTATTTAAGTCTTGCCAAGTGACATTGATTTTTTGTTCAAGAAGTTTGTATAGCAAACACCTTTGGAAGACAGAGACAGTCTCCCCTGAGGGCAGAGGACAGATTTTTTTTCTTGACTAAGACAAGAAAGAAAATGTATTTCTCCAGGGTACATATTGGGTATATTTGCTAGCATCTCTTGATATGATTGAGGGTTTCCTAAGTTTGAGGTTCCTCGGCTCTGACCCAAACTTACAGTATGTGCAGCATTTCCCTTTGGGAGCCAGCGGACCTAATGTGAACATAAACCTCATGCTTCCTGCTCTCCTGAGAGGAAAGAAATCCTAGGTCTCTGACACAGGAGTCTTCTGTCAACATCTATGAAACTGTGCCACTACTTGTGATTAGAGAAGTCGGGTCAAAACTCAGACCCTTCACGTTTTAGACAAATTCATTCTCTTAAAAGTCTCCATCAGAATACACTTAATTCAGTGATAATGTTTTGGAGGAAAACTTTTTAATTAGCCTGCAAAGCAGGGTGGACAAAAATGCTGTAGAGGGACCAGGTATATAAAAGAAACAAGTAAACCAGGTCACACGAGATAAAGAAGTAACAGAAGGAATGAGCAAACTGTGATGTACCTGTCCTGCATAAAGGACGTTTTTATATTATGCTTCACATTTTTATATTATGCTTCTTCTTTTGTTTTTTTTTTCTCTCATTTATTTAACATTTGCTTGTCAAATAAACTACATAATCAGGCCAAACTTGGCTTAAGCACTGGCACTGGGTGAATCTAGAGCACAAGTTTTAAATTTTCTGATAATTCTCTATGTAGCTAAGTATGCTTAATTTCTGCAAGTAGAATAAAGAGATCCTAAGAGAAGGTTTTGAAAAATCTCTTGCTTCTGCCCCTCTTTCTGGGTATATCTCCTGAAAATGAAGAGAATCTGAGGCGTTTAGAAATTGTTTTCAATCCTTTACTCATACACGTTTTTTTCCTCCTCCAGGCTACTGCATTTGGTCAGGATAGTAGACTCCACAGGACTCTTTTAATTCAGTCTCATCATAGTTCAGTGACATTGCTGAAATCAGCAGTAACTTTTGAGAAGACACCTACTCTCTGAACATCAGTTTTTCCACAAGGTCAAAACACTTGCATCAAAATGAATGCTAAATTTTTATGGTTTGTAAATAGTTCATAGCATAGTTCATGTACCACATAAAAATTTTTAGCAATGTGTAATAAATAATCATCTAAATCCATAAACCGTCTGCAAGAAAAAATTATTCTGTTTTCCATGACTCAAACTAATTTTGCTTTTATGTTCCTTCCACTGAAGTGATGGAAATTTTTAACTTCAAATATTCTTAGAGTTTCCTTCCTTCCCATACTCTTACTGCAAAAGTTTCAAAGGCTTTATGCAGTGACAATACTTTGGGTTGGTGTTCCAGTCATCTGTGCCTAAATTTCTGAAATGTCCATTTACTTGTTTACCTGATCAGCACAGGCCTTCAAATCTGGTGATTCCCTCCCCAATGTTGCTTGAATTAAATTTGTGTTACAAGATCAGGAAAACAAAAGACGGGACGCCTGGGTGGCTCAGTCAGTTAAGTGTCTGCCTTCGCTCATGTCATGGTCTCAGGGTCCTGGGATCAGTCCCCCATTAGGCTCCTTGCTCAGCGGGGAGCCTGCTTCTCCCTTTTCCTCTGCCTGCCGCTCCCCCTGCTTGTGCTCGCTCTCTCTTCCTCTCTCTCTGTGACAAATAAATAAATGAAATCCTTAAAAAAAAAAAAGGAAAACAAAGGGCAAGAAGAGGAAGATGACTGTGGGGATGGGGGGAACGCAGTAGGTGGGGAGCCATAGTGCAGGTAAGATCTCTCAGTAGATTTTCATCTTTATAATTTTTTTTTTTGTCTATTTTGGGCCCCTCTAATTATAAAATCTCTATGTTGCTATCCAGGTTTTATACTTCCTACCTATTTATGTTACTCAACAATTTCCTGCCACCTAGAAATTTTTGGCTTCGTTGTCATGTAACCTAAATAAACCTGGGATGCTTTGATACCATTTAAAGACTCATGTCAGTATGAGATTTATAAAATATACAGGTGCACATGCATACATGTACAACACAAATAAGATTACATTTGAAACATATGTCTTTATAACAGTATTCTGGAGGGTGGAAAAGGGATTACATCACAGAAAACATAATGAAACTCAGTTAAAATCCTTTTACCCATCTACCTGTTAAAAATCACAATGGTTCATAGCAACTCTCCAGATGTCTCATCTCTTCCAAATTCCCATGTGTGTTGTTTCTCTCTTCACTTTTCTTACCTCTCTCATATTTGACTTTGTCTTCTCTCTTGTACTGTTTCTTTTTTTTCCAGAAAGTAGTGCTAGTCTCTTTTCCTATAAAAGTATTCGTTGTCTCTCCAGGTCTATTTTTCTTATCATCACTCATTTATTAACCAATTTTGGTGTGCAATGTAGGTGAAGGTGGTCAGCTTATTTTTCTTCTCAATATACCTATTATGTAAATCATAACTTCTTCCATTGACACTGCTTTCCAACAATACATACATTTTGAAACAAATATAAGCTCCATAATTCTTTTGTTAATTAAATATATAGTCGATAATTACTATATTCTAGCTTGCCTTTTCACATTAAAAGTTGAGATTTGATAATTTCATTCATATTTTAAATAATTTAATATTCTCCTTTCATAATTCTGAGAAAATCTCTCAAGAATTACTGTTAATGAATTTAATATTACTTATTTTGAAGGAAATATTTAAAATCTGTTGTAGTCCACTTAACTTTCAGATGACCTTTAAACCCTTAGAAATGTACTTTAAAATACCATATACACTCATATTTATATTTGAATTTCATATTATAAATATAGGATGGTTCATCATCTATATTTTTCATAGATTTCAAAATGCTTTTCAAAAAATGTGGCTAGAATTTCAGACTGAGGATAAAGTGGTTATTTTTAATCTAGTGACTAAAAAAAATAGACATTTTTTCAACTACATATATACTCTTATAATATTGTATCTGAATCAAAACTTATTAATTAAACAGTATTTCCTAACTGGGATAAAATTTCATATGTAAGTTATTACTTTTCAAAATATATCTTTTTTTTAAATAACATTATTTTTATCAGCCTCATCACACATTTTAAATACTCGTGTTATAGACTGAATGTGTATGTCCCTCCCAAATTCATATGTTGAAGTCCTAACCACCAGTGTGGCTGTATTTGGAGTGAGGATGAAACTGTAATTAAATGAGGCCATTGGAGTGGGACCCTGATCTGACAAAATTAGTGTCTTATGAGAAAAGGTGCCAGAGCTGGCTCATTCTTGCAGTTTCTCTCTCTCTCTCACTCTCTGCATACACAAAGAAGAAGTTATGTGAGTATAAATCAAGAAGGTGAGAGTCTGCAACCTAAGGGAGAGTTGTCATCAGACACCATCCCTGCTGGCACCTTGATCTCGGACTTTTAGTATCAAGAACTGTGAAAAGATAAATTTCTATTGTTTAAGCCATCATCTACGGCATTTTGCTACAGCAGCCTGAGAAGACTAAGGTAATTTGCAAACAAGTTTCTACATATTCAAGACAAGTTCATTAGCCATTAACTTACCCATTCTAGAAATTTAGATTTTTCTATGATCACTTTTTCCCAATTAGGAAACAGTTATTGTTAGAGATTTTTTACAGATCTTTACATCAAATAAGGTATAATAATGTATGTATCAATGATACAAATAAACCAGAAATGCATATAAATTACATGTAAATATATTTCTGCTTAGGTAAATGTTAGTAGATTATAAACACAATAAAATGGTGTTGGGGGAAAAGAAATGAAGTGTTATCATGTAAACTTGACAAACAGTGCAAAAAGTCCTTAGAATTTTTTAAAGTGACTGGGAGTGTTGGCTAAGAATTGCCCTGGAGAACTGAGAGAGTGTTCTTTGGTTGGTGGTTGGTCAGTATGTTTTTAGTTGAGTTAATATGCCCAGAGGTCGAGAACAAGCTTAAAGTTGAATAAATCAAAAAGGAAGCATATATCAGTCTAGGATAAGAAATATAAAATAGATTTAACCTTACATGTCAAAGATAAAATAAGAATATTGGGGCATGATAAAACTATAGATGAAGTGAAGTGAGTGAAACATGCCAATAGGGATCCAGAGAACAAAATAAAAGAGAAAACTATGTTGTACATGTCAAGTTAAGAACTGTGTCATCCTTTGTTAAGAAAGCACCTTTTTAAACTGTTTTAAATGGAAAATATTCAGTAGAGCTCAATTTAAACCACATTTGTAAAAAGAATGGGGATCATAAAAGACTGAGAAACTATTATCTATTCTTTTATTTTTTTTTTTTTAGTTTTTGATGTAGTGTTCCAAGATTCATTGTTTGCGTGTAACACCCAGTGCTCCATTCAGTATGTGCCCTCTTTAATACCCATCACCAGGCTAACCCATCCCCCCACCCCTCCCCTCTAGAACCCTCAGTTTGTTTCTCAGAGTCCATAGTCTCTCATGGTTTGTCTCCCCCTCCGATTTCCCCCCCTTCATTTTTCCCTTCCTGCTATCTTCTTTTTTTTTTTTTTTAACATATAATGTATTATTTGTTTCAGAGGTACAGGTCTGTGATTCAACAGTCTTACACAATTCACAG
>NC_138371.1:131102512-131107787 GCF_054177405.1 Leptonychotes weddellii
GGTTTTTTTTTTTTTAAAGATTTTCTCTTCAAAACTTCTGAAGGAAATAAAAGGAAGGGGCTTCTATGACAGTAGATAAAATGTCCATTGTAGAGATACACATATATTCTTTGAAGATTTTTTTCTGTCATGTTGATCAGACAGCTTGTACAAGGGTTTACAGAAAGTAATTATTTTTTGAACAATAGTGAATTCTTTAGCTGTTGATATAAAAAGCTATTTTGAATTTTAAATATACCATTCTTTCAGTAACAATCTATTGCCAGGACTCCAATTTTTTGTTTCTCTGTTATATGGGACTTGCAGATGTATGGGTTTCTAGAAATTATTTATTGATTAATGAACCTTATATTCACTTCCACAAATGGAAACTTGGAAAGAAAAAATTGAAAATAAATACAAGAATAATATTATTTACATTGTAAAAAATATACTCAAGGTTTATTAGTTTTTTTGTTTGTTTGTTTAAAATAAAAAATAAGGATACATCTTTAGGATCATGACCTGAGCCAAAGGCAGACACTTAACATAAGGATAAATCTTTAAATCTCTGAATTACTTATCCTTAAAATAAAACACTAGCAAAAGAGATATATTGTACATTTATAGGCAATGACATAAATATTATCTGAGAAGTTTGTCTACTTGAAGCTATGTTAATGAGTAAAATTGGATTAGTTCTAAAGATAGTGCAAAGAAATAACATTCCAGAGGCATTCTACAAGTAACATGTAGTCATCTTAAAATTTAAAGACTGAGGGCGCCTGGGTGGCTCAGTTGGTTAAGCGACTGCCTTCGGCTCAGGTCATGATCCTGGAGTCCCGGGATCGAGTCCCACATCAGGCTCCCTGCTCAGCAGGGAGTCTGCCTCTCTCTCTGACCCTCCCCCGTCTCATTCTCTCTCTCAAATAAATAAATAAAATCTTTAAAAAAAAATTTAAAGACTGATAATGTACTTATTATTTTTTTTATTAAATTTACTTCCTTCTGCTCTCAATATGCTGATCTTTTTAAGGCAGTTTTCATTATTTCTTAGAAGATAATAGGGAACAAGAGCCAATCCATGTTATAAGTGCCAAATGCTAAAGTTGAGTTATATGAAAGGGACACCAAAGCAGAGAATAGATTATAGCTAAAGCATTTGGAAAATGATATGCAGAATTGTACCATTGAGCTTGAACTTCATGGATCTTTTTATTTTTTATTTTTTTTGAGAGAGAGAGAAAGCTGAGAGGGAAGGGGCAAAGGGAGAGGGAGAGAGAGAGAGAGAGAATCTTAAGCTGGGCATGGAGCCCAATGTGGGGCTTGATCTTATGACCCTGAGATCAAGACCTGAGCCAAAATGAAGAGTTGGACACTTAACTGACTGAGTCACTCAGGTACCCCTGAACTTCATGGATTTAAGAAACTTTATTTAACCAAGGAGCAGTGAAAACATTCCAATAAATATGGACTACACCATTCAAGACCTGGGGCAAATGAATTTATTGTTTCTTTGTATGTCCACCTGTGTAAAATGGATATAAGATAAGTGCCATATGTATCAATCACATATTAAGTCTAAATCTCAATTTTTTAAAAATATTTGCAATAGTAAACAGTTGTTTCTCAGCACCTATTTCCCTTTTTCCAAGGCATAGCAATTCACTACACTGGTCACTCTTAGAAGGTACAGGTGTCTGTGACAGAACCTTGATGTTAAGCAAGGCCACGTGACTTGATTTAGTCAGTGCAGTATACGTAGGTGGAACATATATGAGCAGAACTACACTGCCAACAATCTTTGGACATGTCATACAAGTGAGACACAGGCTTTTGTTGTATTAAGTCACTGAAACGTTAAAGTTGTATTCCTGCAGCATTACATAGTTCATACTGAGGGCCCTGGTGACATTTCACCTGGTGATTTCCTCTCACCACTGTGGCTTGGGCCAGTGAACTTTAAACAATTTAATGATAGAAATGAGGAGGAAATAGAACAAAAGTTAAAATCTCTTCAGTGGATATATGTAGGCAAAAAAAGACCATGTGGAACTGCCTGGGTTCTGATTTTCCAGGAAGAATTTTCAACCTTCCCTTTGATTCAAGAAACTTCCAAATAGCTGTCAGTTCATTATATGTTGTTTTATGTTATCCAGAGGACCATATCTCTTACAGAATATGATATTGCTGATAAACTATACACCTGTATACAAATATACTGTTATGATCAATATACCTCATGGTATTCACATAAAATGCTACCATATTTAATTAACAACCAATCCTGAGGGAATTTCCAAAACTACTTAGAGGTTTTAAAATATTTCATTTTTAACACAGCTTACCTGATGAGTGATTCAAAACTTAAATGAATTAGAAAACTGATTTGCAACACTCAGTGATGATTTCCCTAGTTATTCCTCGACATTCATCAAAGATCACCCCTCTTTTCCCACCATTGCCCTTTCTATATCTACTATGGAGTAAAGATTATGTACCCTTTTCCACCATTTTCTTTTCTTTCCCTGCTACTCCTGGTCTCACTGTTCCTTGACTGGCTCATCTCCGAATATCTTTTAGTATTTCACATCACCACTTATTTGAAAAAAGTATATTAATAACTGTGCTACATCTGGTACCTAGATATAAAGAATTCCATTCTCTACTTAAATTCTATCGTTCATCAGCTCTGTGAATCATTCCATTGCTCACACTCAGTATCTTCCTCCTCTCTCCCTCCATAACTCACACTGGCTAAACCCAAATTTTGTAAGAGTTCAATGTCTATATCTTATGTGTAATATTGGATTTATTATCATACCTATCTGAGCACGTTGTCATAAATGAGTTTAAAGGAGCAAGATGGCAGAGGAATAGGAGACCTAAATTTCGTCTGGTCCCAAGAATTCAGCTAGATAGGGATCAAACCATTCTGAACACCTACAAACTCAACAGGAGATCGAAGAAAAGAATAGCAGCAACTCTCTGAACAGAAAAACGACCACTTTCTGGAAGGTAGGACATGCAGAGAAGTGAATCCGAGGGGATATTCGGTAGGATAGACGACGGGGGAGGTGGCCTCCGTGGGCTGCTTCTGGCAAGTGATAGAGCAGCAGAGCACAAAATCGGAACTTTTAGAAGTTGGCTCTCCTGAGGGACGTCACTCCAGTGGCTAAGCGGGGTGTTGAACACTCGCTGGGACACTGTGGTCTCAGGACCCTGTGGGACAAAGAAAGACCGGGGGTGCCTGAGTGCAGCAGAGCTCCCAGGTATCGGAGCAGGGAAGCTGGCTGCAGAGATGGAGCCGAGGAGCGGGCTCTCAGCTCAGGGTTGCCATAAACCGTGATCCGCAGCAGTTGGGCCACTGCTCTTCCAGCAGGGACCAAACATGCGGCAGATCCAGGGAGACTCACCTTCCTCCCCCGGGAGGAGTGGCGCGGGAGCACACCGCAGGGATCGGCTGGGTTTGGAGACTCCACACGGGGTTGTGCGCCAGAGGTAGAAACGCGCGGTCACAGGCCGTGTGAGCACAGAGTGCGGCCAGAGACCAGGGAGATGGGAGTGACTGACTGCTTTTCTCTGGGGACTCACTGAGGAGTGGGGCCCCAAGTTCTCGGCTCCTCCAGGGCAGAGATTGGGAGGCTGCCATTTTCACTCTTGTCCTCCAAAGCTGTATGGAAAGCTTGCAGGGAACAAAAGCTCCCGAGAGCAAACCCAAGCAGATTACTTAGCCCTGACTGGCAAGGGCGGGGAAATTCCAACTCCAGCAAAGACATTTGGGAACCATGGCAACAGACCCCTCCCCAAGAAGATCAGAGAGAACAGGCAGCCAAGACCAAGTTTACGGATCAATGAGAATGGCAGAACTCCAGCGCTAGGGTAATACTGCACATAGAATTCATGGCTATTTTACCATGCTTCTTTAGTCTTTCAAAGTTAATTTTTTTAACTCTTTTTTTTTTTATTTTTCTTTTTCCCTTTGTCAACCAACATTTTATCAATCCCTTTTTTAAAAATTCTTTTTTTATTTTTCATTTTTAGAGTCATATTCTATCCCTTCATAGTAGTTAACCTTATTTTTGGTATTTATATATATACATGTTGTTCTCTCTTTATAATTTTGGGGTACAGTTTCTTCTAACAGACCAAAATATACCCTAAATCTCTAGTGTATGGCTTTGTTCTAGTCTCCTGCCTGATCACATTCTCTC
The DNA here is from genome assembly GCF_054177405.1 of Leptonychotes weddellii. Classification (NCBI taxonomy): domain Eukaryota; kingdom Metazoa; phylum Chordata; class Mammalia; order Carnivora; family Phocidae; genus Leptonychotes; species Leptonychotes weddellii. The sequence goes on from NC_138371.1 coordinate 131,106,706, forward strand.
TCCCCCCCTTTTTTTTAAACCTCTTCTTTTTCAACCAACTTCTTATCTTATCAATTCCTTTTATAAAATCCTTTATAATTTTCATCTTTACAGTCATATTCCATCCCTTCATCATATTTACCCTTATTTTTGTACATATATAAGTTTTTCATTCTTTAAAATTTTGGGAGGCACTTTTTTCTAACAAACCAAAATACGCCCAAATCTAGTGTGTGGCACTGATCTATGCTCCAGCCTGATCATATTTGATCATAATCTGTTTTTTGGTTTTGTTTTGTTTTTGTTTGTTTTTATCTTTTTCTTTTTTCTTTTTTCTTTCTTTCCCTTTCTTTTCCCTCAGTTGCAGGTCTTTTCTGATTTGTTTAATGTATATTTTCTGGGGACATTGTTACCCTGTTAGCATTTCGTTCTCTCATTCATCTATTCTTCTCAGGACAAAATGACAAGACAGAAAAAATCACCTCAACAAAAAGAACAAGAGGCACCGACTGCCAGGGACCTAATCAATACGGACATTAGTATGATGTCGGAACTAGAGTTCAGAATGATGATTTTAAAGATACTAGCTGGGCTTGAAAAAAGCATGGAAGATATTAGAGAAACCCTTTCTGGAGAAATAAAAGAACTAAAATCTAACCAAGTCAAAATCAAAAAGGCTATTAATGGGGGACAATCAAAAATGGAGTCTCTAACTGCTAGGATAAATGAGGCAGAAGAGGGAATTAGTGAAATAGAAGACCAAATGATGGAAAATAAAGAAGCTGAGAAAAAGAGAGATAAACAACTACTGGATCATGAAGGCAGAATTTGAGAGATAAGTGATACCATAAGACAAAACAACATTAGAATAATTGGGATCCCAGAAGAAGAAGAAAGAGAGAAGGAAGGGCAGACGGTATATTGGAGCAAATTATAGCAGAGAACTTCCCTAATTTGGGGAAGGAAACAGGCATCAAAATCCAGGAAGCACAGAGAACACCTCTCAAAATCAATAAAAATAGGTCAACACCCCGACACCTAATAGTAAAACTTACGAGTCTCATAGACAAAGAGAAAATCCTGAAAGCAGCTCGGGAGAAGAG
>NC_138371.1:131108287-131139543 GCF_054177405.1 Leptonychotes weddellii
TGTCCACAATACCCAAACTATTAAAGAGCCAAGATGTCCATCGACAGATGACTGGATAAAGAAGATGTGGTATATATATACAATGGAATATTATGCAGCCATCAAAAGGAATGAAATCTTGCCATTTGCAGCGACGTGGATGGAACTGGAGGATATTATGCTGAGTGAAATAAGTCAATCAGAGAAAGACATGTATCATATGATCTCACTGATATGAGGAATTCTTAATCTCAGGAAACAAACTGACGGTTCCTTGAGTGGTGGGGGGTGGAGGGATGGGGTGGCTGAGTGATAGACATTAGGGAGGGTGTGTGCTATGGTGAGCGCTGTGAATTGTGTAAGACTGTTGAATCACAGACCTGTACCTCTGAAACAAATAATACATTATATGTTAAAAAAAAGAAAAGTAGAAGAAGATAGCAGGAAGGGAAAAATGAAGTGGGGGGGAATCAGAGGGGGAGACGAACCATGAGTCTATGGACTCTGAGAAACAAACTGAGGGTTCTGGGGGTGGTGGGGGGATGGGTTAGCCTGGTGATGGGTATTAAACAGGGCATGTACTGCATGGGGCACTGGGTATTATATGCAAACAATGAATCATGGAACACTACATCAAAAACTAATGATGTAATATATGGTGACTAACATAATATAATAAAATTAATAAAAAAGATATTTGTAAAGCAAAAAAAATAAATAAATGATTTTATATATTTAAAATACTTAGTACAATAGTTAATACAATAATCATTAGTGATTATTAATATTACAGTTATCCTAGTCCTTACCAACACGTGCACAACCATCTATAGCTGGGGAAAATAACACATTCATGTTGAATGATCTCTAATTCATCATCAAAAGTCTCAAATACTGACTCAACATTGCCCAGAATTCTATTGTCCTTCCCTATGATATGTGCTCTCCACATTCTACAACATCTATTTTACACCAATTCTTTTTCCCCTCAAACCTCCAGTACTTTCTCTCACTTCTCACTCTAAGTGGATGATACTAACTTGTATTTCTCTCAAATATGGATATTGCAATAGGTATCTACACAGAAACTGATAATGGATATAAACTTAGTTGCATAGTAATGACCTCATCTTCCCCGCACCAAATGTATCAAACCACCTGCATCTCATCCATGTCCTCTGCTTTCCTTCCTGTGTCCCTGAACTCAAGTCACAGTCTATCCTCATTCATGGGCTTTAGAATCATCTACTTTTACCTTCTCAAGGACATTGATCCTATAAATATAGTCCCCCTTTCTGAACCACTCTTCTATCTTCTTTATTAGATCAATGTCATCAGTGAATTTCAAACATTACACATACTTCTAAACATGCAGATGCATAGTAAAATTTAGGTCACTCCTTTGAATGTTTCTAACTTTCAGGAGCTATAATCATGGTCTTAGAAAGTTTCTAATACCAAGAGACTGAGTCTCGGTTGAAGTCAGGAGAAAAGGCTGGCCTGCCTTGGTGTTTGTTGGGTGAGTAAACACGTAAGTACCTTCTCACTGTGACACACAATACACTTTTGAATTCCTTCAAATGTATTTTCAGCTTACACTGCAAAACAGTCACAGAACTATATGCCCTCTAAAACGTACTGAAAAAATACCAAGACTGAAGAATATTTCAAGTTGAGCAACCGCTTTCCAGCCTCCCAGTCCTGTTGCTGTGTTCCTGTGTTTCCTGACCAGGTTTTCTTATGGCCATTTACTAATTAAAGACAACAGGACTTTGTGATGTTGTAGATTTAATTAATTTAGAGAGCTGAAGTTAATTAATGTATTGAGTTGGTTAATATGTTGAATTGACAAACAATAATTATAAATATTATCAAAATATGCACATCAATACAGTAAGAGTAAAGTTCTTCTATCAACAAATAGTAATATTTCATTTTAAAATAGAAGTAATTAAAACTAATTCCTCTGAAAAATATTCTAATACTTGGTGAAACGAATATTTTCATATTCATCTTAAGTTTTGATTAATTATACCAGAGGCTACAAACTAAATTATCAAGAAAGCAAGTCAAAGAATATAAATGAAAAAAGTGAGTCGGGGAAGTAGTTAAAAATAGCTACTGAGCATATGCCCCATCTACATTAGGCAACTAATAGTTGACATTAACTGATTATTACCATGAAGGAAAGTAGGCCCAGTTTAACTACCTAATTATGGAGTTTAAATTCAAATATATTGATTTTTAAATTATGGCTTTAAATCAATATTATCAGAGCCAAATACAGCTCATAGCTGGACCACGTATGATCTACTATGTCACTAGTTTGCAGAGTCTGCCAACACATCTTGCTTATTAACAATTATTTGCCTAGGTCTTATAAAACAGAAAATGCTAAGCCTGAAATAAATAAACAACATAAAATCTCAATCTAAAGGACCTTATAAGCAAGTAAGCAAGAGATAGTTACAGGCATATGGTTGTTATAAAAAGTGAATATATTCTTTCAAGTAATATTTATAAGGAACCTGCTATGTGCTTAACATGGGTGGATAGCAGTGAGCAAAACAGACAATATGCTTTATAGAATTTTCATTTGGTACAATATCTAGACTATTAACCAAAATATGTATGTTTAAAGAGAAAAATTATCTAAGATAGAAATGTATATAGAATTTGGTAGGTTAGGGAGGGTGGTGATTGTAATATTAAATATGCTGTTTTGAGATGGATCCTATGAGACAATTTGATAAATACCTGCAAAGGATTAAGTCAGGTACTATTAGAGAAAGAGTCTTTCAAATAGAATGGATAACAATTGCAACTGCCCCAAGGAGAGAGATGGCTGGCATGTGTATCAATCAGAAAGGAGTACACTGTGGCTTGAGTAGAGTAGGTGAGGGAGACAGTAGTCAAATAACCAGGGAGGATTTTGCAGGTGGATCATAGCATGTTGTGTGGGTTCAAGATAATTGCTGCTGAGTAAAATAAAGCTGCAAAGGACAAGGGGGTGCCAATTTGGGGTTAGGGGTATTTGTAAGCATGACAAGTTTTTGCACACTCTACCCGTTGGTACACATTATAGTAATCAATAAGTAATGTAATGGTATCATTCTTCACTGAATGGAGCTCTGAGGCAGGAGATTCTGCCTGTCAGCTTGCCACTTAGTAAAACTCATACTTCAGCCTTAAGCTGGAGAGACACTGACTCTGATTTGTTCACTTACCTACCAATTCTGATTTGATGTGGATATATTTATCTTGACATACATGGTTTAGTTGATCTCTTAGCAAGCCCTCACAGGTTTTTATCTTTCTACTCCACACTACATACCATATGTCTCAGTCTAAATAGCCATACTCTATACCTTTTAAAGTTCTTTTCTCAAGTACTGAAAAGCCATCTTTGATTCTTGCCTACTGCTGGAAGCCCTTGGTATATTTTTATATTTCTATTGAAGCATTTTTACATTTTATTTTTTTTCCTTTTTCATTTTGCCTACTTAGCTGAGATTTTCTTCAGGATTAATAGTAAGCTTAGAAGACACCATTGGTGCCCTACTCAACAGTTCTTCCTCTTTTTTCTTTTTTGCGTAAGCCTCTCTCCCATGATTCAATCTGAAAGTGTCAGTCAATCCCCTTTAACCTCTGTAGCCAGTTTTGCCCATGTGGATTGATACAATAAACATGTAAATGAAGTTTGTGGGCTATCTTCTATGAAAGGCTTTTCTATTATAAAGACTGAGATATGAGAGAACACCACTGTTTCCTTTCCCCCTTTAGATGTTTTAAATAAGGATCTTATTCTTAGAGTTTCTGAAAACAGTGTGTGTCCATGAAGAACTACACTTGGATACCCTCATGGTAGAGCCAAAGATGAGAGGTACTTAGGCTTCTGATTAAATTTATGAACTTTTGAAATAACACCTGAATACCTAACTTTGAACTTCTGGTCAGGATGGAAAAAAAAAATTTATATATATACATATATAAAATTATATATGTATATATAATGTATTATACATAATATATTAATACATATATTAACAAATATATATAATTTTTATTTGTTTATAAGACCAAAGTTCCTGTATATTAAATATATATTATTTATATATATATAAATTTTATGTTATATATTATATATAACAATTACATATATGATTTTTTATTTATTTGTTTATAAGATCAAAGTCCCTGCTAAACTGTTGCCTTTTAACTCCATTATCTGATAAATTGCTCATTTCTAGTTGTTTTAACTTTATGTTCTAGAGCTGCTCTGTCCAAAGAGGTAGTCATTAGCTATCTGTGGCTCTATAAAATGAAAATGAGCTTAAATTCCATTAAAAATTCAGTGTAACAGACTAACCACATTTCAAGTTCCCAATAGCAACATGTGTCTCGTATTTTGTAATGCATAGTACAGATATAGAACAATTCCATCTATTCATACATTTGCATCATACAGTGCTGAGCCAGAGGTTTCTGTTTCTTGAACTCTCAATATAACTCTAGTTGATTTCTATAGTCAAACAATTATAATAGTTTTCCATGTATGTGTATTGGATCAGCATCATCCAGCTCATCCACAATCTTGGTAGAAAACAAATTATTCACTCTAAGAAATATAACTAGAAACAATTTTTCTGAAGTACATGCATAACCAGAAACCTTCAGGCTACATCAGCCAGGGAGGGACAAATACATTACATTTAAACTGGCACCACTATTATGTATTTGGCACAGGTGTTCTGCAAAGAAAACCATATCACTAATGTATTTTAATGTTCCTATACTGCCTGCATTTTAACAAATCTGAAGAACCATAGTTCTTCATTGTCATAGCCATGCCACCATGGCTCTTGTGACATTTGACCCCTGAGTTGATAGTCTGATTGTTTCATTATAATTCTATAATCTCTCTTCATCCCTGGTCACAGTCCTCCCTCAAAAGCAGAATTTGATGCTGTATTTCCAAATGAAAGCTTGGTCCATTTGGAAGAAAACAGATTGTGTAGTACCATAGGAGGGCTGTTGCTTGTCAGATTCAACACATTCTATTACCTGAGTGTGTCACATTATACATCAAATCCCCTATGGCACTATAAATGACACTACCCAGCTAATGGTGCAGTACCAGCCTACATTGTTATTAGTTTCTCAATTACTTCCTCCCCCATTCAACTCGACATTGACTTACTTTAGTATTCCACTGTTTTGTTATGACTCTAGTAAACTTTTTCCCTGAGAATATGCTAGTTCAGAATGGCTTTTGCAAATACCTCAGTGGCCCCATTCATCACTTTTCTTACCTCACTACAAGAAGATACACAGTATTTAATGAAGTGACTATGATTAGAAAAACATGTAAGTTAAAAAAAAAAGCGAAACGATAAGAAAGCAATCCCTAGGGAAATAAATGTATTTATAGACCCAGAGATATGTTGACAAATGGATAATAGTTCTATAATGGTAATATAAAATAAAATGATAATGTAATTTACTACATTTATTTTATTTTTTTTTAAAGATTTTATTTGTTTATTCGGCAGAGAGAGACACAGCGAGAGAGGGAACACAAGCAGGGGGAGTGGGTGAGGGAGAAGCAGGCCTCCCACAGAGCAGGGAGCCCGAAGCGGGGCTCGATCCCAGGACCCCGGGATCATGACCTGAGCCGAAGGCAGATGCTTAACGACTGAGCCACCAAGGCGCCCCTAATTTACTACATTTAAAAAATACAAAATCTTATTAAGCCAATGAATATTCCCTTTCACCGGCTCATGCCATATGTAGATTCTCATATCCACATTCAAAATATTGCTGTGATCATTAGGAGGTTCCTATTTTTAATTTACTTAGTTTCTATTTATTAGCTTGCACAAAATAATTTCATAATGTGATTTGGCATTCTTTGATGTGTTTCACAAAGCATTTTTGCCCTATGCCTGTTATGGTTGAATTCTTTGACTTCAAACACATGAAGTTATTTCTCCCTTTTCAAGGCACCATTCAAGTTTTATTGAGTTTGCTTTTGCACATGTTCTCCATCCAGCTAGAGCTCTAACAGTGAGCTCTGAGGCAGGAGATTCTGCCTGTCAGCTTGCCACTTAGTAAAACTCATACTTCAGCCTTAAGCTGGAGAGACACTGACTCTGATTTGTTCTCTTTTTTTAAGCAATACATAAACTAGGCTACACACTGTTACCCTTTCTTATGCACTGTTCTGTCAAATGACATGGATTTAGATGACCTATGAGTATCAGAGGAAAAACACATAACTTACCATTTAACCTTTACTTTGCTTATTAGTTCAAATATATACCTATTATAAATAAAAAAAATTACTACATAGCAACACTCATATGATGATCTAAGGCTAGAGCAGTTTTATCTTTCAGTGAGCTTAATTACATAAGTATTATTTTCTCTTAAATGAAAATACAACTCTCAAATAAATATACATCATATGGATTGGGAAATGAGGTGTCATTAAAAAATATTAATAAAAGGGATGAGACACTCTCAGTTTTTTTATATTAGTGAAATGTAGCACTCCTCACTATGAAATTGGAAATGACAATTTATATGTTATTCTTTATAGTACAAGCTATGGAATGACACTAGAGCTACACATTGCAATCTCATACAAGAATAAGTCTATTTAAGAGGAAAGATTTTTCAATACGGCTTTCATTTATAGGTATATTTGCCTACACACCTTTTACCCCTACATGTTGCAGAGTTAAAGAAATTCCATTCTCGGGCGCCTGGGTTGCTCAGTCGTTAAGCGTCTGCCTTCGGCTCGGGTCATGATCCCAGGGTCCTGGGATCGAGTCCCACATCGGGCTCCCTGCTCGGCAGGAAGCCTGCTTCTCCCTCACCCACTCCCCCTGCTTGTGTTCCTGCTCTTGCTATCTCTCTCTGTCAAATAAATAAATACAAATCTTTAAAAAAAAAAAAGAAGAAAGAAATTCCATTCTCAAAAGAAAGGGGAAAAAAAATCATACTTGATTTAAGGGATGGTTACTTTGGAAATTTAGCTTACATTGATGGCAATCACTCTTCCTGTTTAGTCTTGATTGACAGTTATCTGTGTTATTTTCTGTCTTTTTATAACTTTTCTGCACCCTCTCATCCTTCCATCATGTTCAGAGTCAGAAGAAATAAGTCTGGCAATTTATAACACTATATAAGAGACCTTAAGTACAATATGTACTACTTGCATTTATTGACATATACAATAGAAAGTTATTTTAAAAGTATGTGTATCTTCCCACCCCTGTTAGATAATTCCTTAAGAATTGTAAACTGTGGGCGCCTGGGTGGCTCAGTTGGTTAAGCGACTGCCTTCGGCTCAGGTCATGATCCTGGAGTCCCGGGATCGAGTCCCAATCGGGCTCCTTGCTCAGCAGGGGGTCTGCTTCTCCCTCTGACCCTCCCCCCTCTCATGTGCTCTCTCTCTCTCATTCTCTCTCTCAAATAAATAAATAAAATCTTTAAAAAAAAAAAGAATTGTAAACTGCATAGAGAAAAGGAAAAAATCCTTATCAGAGATTAAAAATCTGTTATTTTCACCATTTCCAGTAATCTAAAGGAGTTCCTCTTTAGAAATGGTATTTTCATTAGAAGATAACATAATTAAACAAATGAATGACACAATAAGACTAATTTTATGTCAGCATTGTAACTAATCATTATTCTCTAAATGAGAACAAATTCCCTTCCATAACATCAGGCATGATCTTATGGAGAAGCACACAGGATGTATCCTTAATTTTTTTATTACTTTGTTTTTTTACAGACGTTTTAAATTCACTTCAAAATTTGAAAGATTTCCCATATAACTGCTCCTCCCACACATGCATGGCTCCCCCACTGTTGATATCCCCCACCAGAGTCGTATATTTGTTACAACTGATAAATCTGTATTGACAAATCATATCGTCTGAAGTCCATAGTTTACATTAGAGTCACTCTTGGTGTTTTATATTCTGTACATTTGGATAAAAGTATAATGACATGTATCCACCATTATAATATCATGCAGAGTATTTTCTCTGCCCTAAAGATCCTCTGTGCTCTGCCTATTTATCCCTCCTTCCTATTCCAACCCTATCAACCACTCATCTTTTTACTCTTTCCATTGTTTTGCTTTTATAGAATGTCATATAGTTGGTATCATACCATATGCAGCCTTTTAAGATTGACTTCTTTCACCTAGTGATATGCATTTAAGTTTCCTCCATGTCTTTTCATGGCTTGAAAAGCTCATTTCTTTTTAGTGCTGAATGATATTCCATTGCCTGGATGTACCACAGTATACTTATCCAGTCACCTATTGAAGAGCATCTTGGTTGCTTCAAGTTTTGGCAATTATGAATAAAGTTGCTATAAATATCCATGTGCATGTTTTTGCATGGACATAAATTTTCACATATTTTGGGTAAATGTCAAAGAGCATTTGCTGAATCATATGGTAAGAGTATGTTTAGTTTTATAAGAAACTGCCAAATGTTTTCCAAAGTGGCTGTGCCATTTTGCCTTCCCTCCAGTAATGAATGAGATTTCCTTTTTCCCCACATCTTTGCCACGATTTGGTGTTGTCAGTGTTCCAAATTTGGGGCATTCTAATAGATGCCTAGTGGTATTAATCACATTGCCAGTTTAATTTGCCTTTCCATAATGACATATGATGCTGGGTGTCTTTTCATACACTTATTTGCTAGCTGCTCTTCTTTGGTGAGGTGCCTGTTAATGGATTTGACTCATTTTTAAATCAGGTTGCTTGTTTTCTTATTGTTGAGTTTTTAGAGTTCTTAAATATTTTGAATAACAGTCCTTTACCAGATGTGTCTTCTGCAAATATTCTGTGCCAGTCTGTGGCTTTTCTTCCAATTCTCCTGGCATGGTCTTTCACAAAGAAGTTTTTAATTTTAATAAAATTTATCTCATCAATTATTGCTTTCATGTATCATGCTTTTTGTGTTATATCTAAAAAACTATCACCATACTCAAAGTCATCTAGATTTTCTCCTATGTATCCTCTAGGAGTTTTATAACTCTGTGTTTCATATTTAGGTGTGTGATGTACTCTGAGTTAATTTTGTGAAGAGTGTAGGTGTGTGTCTACGTTCTGTTTTCTGCATATGGATGTCTAGTTGTTCTAACACCTTTTGTTGACAAGACTATCTATGCTCCACTGTGTTGCCTTTACTCCTTTTGAAATATCAGCTGGCTATATTCATGTGGTTTTTCTTCAGGTTCTCTGTCCTGTTCCATTGACCTAGTTGTCTATTATTTTATCAATTGACACTATCTTGATTAGTTGATTGCTGTAGCTTTATAGTAAGTCTTGAAGTTGGGTAGCATCAGTTCTTCAACTTTGTCCTACTTCAATACTGTGTTGGTTATTCTGGGTCATTTGTCTCTCTCAATATCAAACTTTAACTTGGTGTTTTGATTGGCATTGCATTGAATCTGTAGATCAGGCTGGGAAGAACTGACATCTTGATAATATTGAGTCTTCTTATTCATGAACATGGAATATCTCCCCATTTATTTAACTCTTCTTTGATTTTGTTCATTGGAATTTTCTAGTTTTCCTCATATAGATCTTCTACATATTTTGTTAGATTTATACCAAAATATTTCATTTTGGGGATGCTAATGTAAATACAATCATTATTTTAAATTCAAATTCCACTTGTTCATTGCTGGCATATAAGAAAAAGATTGCTTGTTATATATTAACCTTGTATTCTGCACCTTGCTATAATTGCTTATTTGTTCCAGTAAAAAAGAAAAAAAAAATGATTCTTTCACTTTTTTACATAGGAAATCATATCATCTGTAAACAAAGACAATTTTATGCCTTCCTTCCAAATCCGTATACCTTTTCTTTCCTTCTCTTGTGTTACTGCATTAGCTAGAACTTCCACTACATGTTGAAAAGTAGTGGTGAGAGGTGACATCCTTGCTTTGTAACTGATCTCGGTGGGAAAGCTTCACATTTCTCACCACTAAGTCTAATGTTAGTTATAGATTTTTTGTAGAAATTCTTTATCAAGTTGAAGAACTTCCCTTTTTTCCTAGTTTATCGAGTATTTTTATTATGAATGGGTGTTGTATTTTGTCAAATCCTTTCCCTGTATCTACTGATATGATCATGTGATTTTTCTATTTTGGTCTGCTGATGTGATTGATTACATTAAATAATTTTCAAATGTTGAACCATCCTTACATAAATGGGAGAAATCCCATATGGTCAAGGTATATAATTCTTTTTTTGTCCATTGTTGGATTCAATTTGTTAATATTCTGTTTAGGATTGTATGTTCAATTCTTGATTGTATCTCCAAGAAAAAATACTGGAAATATATCATTCACTGAGCTTTGCTAATTGAGGAACTTCTAAACAGTAAATTATCTTCTTAAAAAATCTATTGATACCAAAGAATTTAAAAACATCACTTGAAGATAATTTTACATAGAAACACATTTAGTTAACAGTAAAATGGTATTCGGGGGGAGGCCTGTTTTTCTTTTCTTTTTTGAAAAACAAAAACAGATAATCAGAGATCCTAAAGTATGCACTTAAAAATGAAGGGTCTTGTGTCCTGCAAAATACTCTGTATCATTAACCTTGAATTTGGATCTATCCAAATGGATCTTAAGTAGACAAAAAATCATTTGTTTATTTCTGTTAAAATTCTTATCGAAATATTTTATGACAAATAAATATATTTTAGAAAACATTTGGTCAACGGGAGTTATTTTATTAGTTAGAAAGGGAATGCTTGCTGTAGGCCTAAGGAAATTTGTAAAGCAGGTAAATCTATCTCTTTTCCTCAATGTGTCAATCACAGGTCCCCAGATGCTCACTATTAATTACATTTGCCAATGCTTAGTAAAATTAAGAATATTTGGTCTCTTTAAAAGATTGTAGGGGCATCTGGGTTGCTCAGTTGGTTGAGCATCCAACTTTTGGTTTCAGCTCAGGTCAGGATCTCAGGGTCAAGATATGGAGCCCACTTGGGGCTCTGCCCTCAGCACAGAGTCTACTTGAGAGATTCTCTCTCTCCCGCTGCCCCTCCCCCCACTCATGGTCTCTCTCTCTCTCTCTCCCCCCCACATTCTAAAATAAATAAATAAATAAATATTTAAAAAAAAGATTGTAGAATTCCTGCCACATAATAACTACTCAATATGTATTACTTTTCTTCTCTGTTGTCGAGCTAGAAAACAAAACAAAACAATCACCTACCCCAAATTATGCATTTTCCTTCATAAAGTCCAGATACTTGTCAAAATGGTTATTATGAAAATAATACACAAGCTTAAAGTTTCTATGATCAAAACACAGAATTAGTGATAATACTAGGAGAAAATACATAATTAATTCTATCTCTGTATTTTCTTTATTTAAATGGAATAGGCAGTATGTGCCAAATTTAGTAACACCCATCTATATATACTTAATTTTGTTTTATTTAATAAGTTATAATCTTAGAGGACAACTTTATATTTTCTTAACTTATTTTTGATAAAGAGAAAACAAATGCACAACTGTCTTAAGGAAGAGATTTGTTGAAATGTTTCCTTCCATTATCAAGAAAAATCTTAGTTAAGATAATGTCTTATTTATTTAAAGATATTTAATTAAAGATATTTAATTCAGATCTAATTTTTCAAATGATCGTAGTGATAATGCATCTCTGCCACTGAAAGCAACAATACCAAGAACACAGTATGTCATCAGGGGCTAAAGTGTCTGCTCCTACAGATAGTAATAAAAATTATAAATCATACATGATATTGATGTGCTATGCTATGGGGAAAGTAACTGGAGTTCATTATTCACATTTCTGATGAATTTCAAATCAATGATATTGCCCAAAGTCCACTTTATATGCTGATACAAACATATATAATCCTATTTCTGACAGAATTATTACATTTAACATAATAAAACAAAATTATAAAGAACTTTGTCCCATATGATTAGGGTCTCTGTTCTCACATATTAATCCCCCAGTTCTCATTTTCTTCAGTCATTTTCTAATTCAAAGCATATTGTAGAATTGGGTATTAAACTTTCATAGCAATTAATTTATCCCCATAGATGAATAATATATATTCATCACTTTGTAATCATTACATGTGTTTTCCAGAACTGCACATATACATGTAGACATTTGAAATTCTATATCCTGTTACTAAATATTGATATCTTACAAATGTCACAGTATATGTTGTATTATCTAATGCTTGAAGAACTTAAGGATTAAGGACAAGATACCTTCTTTACATTCTATAGCTAGCATATAAAAATTTAGATACATACATTGTGTATTAAGTATATTTATAAAACTATATTTTCAAAATTTCTGGAAACACATGTTAATTTTTAAAAGTCTGATCACATCAATAACTGCAATACAATTTAAAAATATTTAATAAGCTAACATGTCATAGAATTCTCTAATCTGTTATACTTTTCCTTTTCTAAAAAACAAGCAATTTATATTTTGTTCTTAAATCTAAACAACTCGTATTCGCTAATTCTGTGAGACTTTTACTTTCGTTCCAGGAGATTGATATAATTAGGCAAATGTAATTTTTCTCTACATGTGTTAGTGATGACATTTCCAGGAAAGATTTTGTTCTATGAAGTGGGCAGCTGAATGAATTTATTTTAAACAGCTGGGAATGCTGGTGGCGGCTCAAGTTTTCCATTACATGACAGGAAAAAGCCTCAATATTTTGTTCGAGATGGATCTTCCAACACATGTTTTGCTAAAGGCAAAATGTTAATTTTATTGTTCTCTCATATTCTAGAACCACGAGAATGAAAACAGGTGTAAACCATAGTCTAAAACACCGAGTCCCTCACCAATGTCAGGTGTAACACCTACATCACTTAGGGAATTCTTAGAAATGTAAATTCTTGGGCCAACCTCAAATCTACTGAAGTGGAAACTCTGGAGCAAGAACCAGCAATCCGTGTTTTAACAAATCTTCCCTGTTATTTTCCTGGATGCTAGAGTTTAAAAACCACTGTTCTAAAAAGATGGCATTCATGATGCATTGGGTAAAATTAAATTTGAGTACCTATAGCTGGCAAACGCATTTAATAGGATGTTCTATATGACTACAAAACATCGAGTAATATTTGAGAATATGAGAGCAAGAAAAAAATTAGCAATTACTTGGCATTGGAGAAGAAAAATTCCCCAGTAATAATAATTGGGTAAGAGTTTCTGGAGGACCAAAACCAAAGATATGTTAAGTAGACCATTTTGTTCCTAATAAGCATGCCATAGCTCTTTGATTTTAGTAAATGAAAAACAGTATAGCACGAGCATATGATATAAAAAGTCCAAGGCTGACAGTTATTAAGCAGAAACTTAAAGGATAAAAATATCACATAGATATCTATTTTTCTATATTTAAGCATACAGAACTACAATCTTGGGGTGCCTGGGTGACTAAGTCAGTTAAATGGCTGATTCTTGGTTCCAGCTCAGGTCAGGATCTCAGGGTCGTGGGATTGAGCCCTGCATCAGGCTCTGCACTCAGCAGGGCATCTGCTTCAGGATTCTCTCTCTTCTTCTACCCCTCCCCCATGCTTGCTCTCTCTCTGTCTCTAAAATAAATAAATCTTTAAAAAAGAATAATAATATTAAACCAAATATTAATGTTTAATTATTTTCACCTATCTTCATTTAAAGTACTGTACATCACAGTAATGTTTTTTCAGTGTGATTCCTTTTTTTTTTTTTAAGATTTTATTTATTTGAGAGAGAGAGAGAACAAGCAGGAAAAAGGGGCAGAGGGAGAGGAAGAAGCAGGCTCCCACAGATGTGGGGCTTGATCCCAGGACCCTGAGATCATGACCTGAACCTATGGCAGATGCCTAACCAACTGAGCCACCCAGGCACCCCTCAGTGTGATTTCTTGGTCTGGAAAGAAAAGTCACTCCAACTAAAATAAATTGTAAGTAACAGAACATCCTAACTTTCTGTGACTCTTGGCCAGATTAGAACTTGCAGATTACTTTATCATTCTTTAAAATACCTTCCTTTACATATTTATTTTATAACTGAAAGTATAGGCAATAATACTGTAACACACTTATGGTGAGCATTTCATAATATATAATTAAATCACTATGTTATACACCTGAGACTAATTTAATATTATATATTAACTATACTTCAGTTAAAACAATTTTTAAGAAAAAATACCTTCCTCTAACTTCTGTGTAATTTCATGCTTTCGACAATATTTTAGCTCTGTATCTTTTACAATGACCCCTTTGATGAGTTTTCCTTTTCCTACCATATTGAGGGCTTCTCGAGGTTGAAATCTTTCTTTTTAGTCCCTTTTATTTTTATCCATACATTATGACTAATAAATTATAAAACATTTTTGCATAGAGGCTTCATTTCTATATTCCCATTGCAAAAATATCTTCTGAAGGTTGAAATTTTGCCTCCAATATTATGATAGTAGTTACCACTTTAAATGTGCTATGTGGTAAGCAATACTTGGGTTAAGTAGTAAAGTATCTACATTATCTCATATGACCCTTAAGTCATATAAAATAGTGGTAAAAAAAACAAAGATTAATTATGTAACCCATTCTACTTTCCTTTCAAGGATTCTTGGATTATTCATTATGTCTTTATGTAATTAGTACCAGTATTCTGTATGTTCATTGATATTCTCAAGTAATGACAATAGTTCAAGTTTAGAATATCAGTAAACATACAGAATTTTTCAAGTGTGCTCTCTTCCTTTATACAGATTCTTTTTTTATTTAGAATAGTTGTAGATATCCAGTATTTTACTATTTTATTTACCAACTATTTCTTTATGAGACCTTTGTTAAATACTGAAGTATGTTTGCTTAAGGTCAATTATAGGACAACTCCATGAACAAGTGAAGATTGGGAAAGAAGAGCACATCTTTCCCATTCTCTATGGATATAATCTAAAAAATTTATAATATTTGATTTAATTATAAGGATGCTGAAGTTATGGTCTTTTTTTGTAAAAGCAGAGTTAAAACTCCTAGACAATATCAGAACCTTCTACTTGTGAACCTTGAGTGGATGTGGCTTATGTCCTTCACCTTGAGAGATGTCATGTTACCAATATCTTCACATGATTCTTCGTTTTGTAAGTAAAAGGTTAATTTTAGCTGGTCTGTTGAAGCTCTGCATTTATATTCGGAGATGCTTGGATCAGTCCTGACTGATCATTGGCAAAGTTGAATCACTAACTACTGACTAATATATCCCCGGTCCAAAACAGACAAGGGGCAACCTGTACCAACATATCAGAATTGTTTACGCAAAGTGTCCAGATGGACAATTTGTACCTGGTTTCTCTTATAGTCTCTTGGTTTCTGTTTTTGATCTTGGTCTAGTAGTCTGGTATAGGTTATGTGACCAGAAATGTATAAAATCTCTCTCCTCAGATGAGCCACTGGGTTCCCTGAGTCCAAGATATTTCATACATATCCTGATGGTTCATGATCCAAATCATTATCCAAAGATGAAACATGTTTTGTGTAACAAAAAGAATCTTGGCAGCTATATTTGGAATTCTTAGACATCTCTGATGGGTGCTTGTGTTTTATTTATCCTGCTGTTCTATAACTTTTGTTTTATTAAAGTCTTATATGAGTATACAGTGTGGAATCTCATGAATTATTTCAAATATACAACCATATGTAATAGCTGCAGGCCATCAATTTTTATTTTAGTTAAGTTCCTCTAAGATCCTGAAATAAACAAAGATATAAAGGATCAGATATTCTGATGATTCTCAAGGTAAATATAAATGTCTTTACTTCTTATGTATTCTTAGCTGTTTGATTGTTTTCTTCAAGAAAAACGTCATGAGGAAATGTATTGTTATGAATTTTTAACATCTAGGAATAATTGGCTTTAATACAATATTTTTTTAAAATTCATATAATGTTTTATTGATATACCTTAGGCATTCACAGCAATATTATATTTTTTTATTTCAAGTACACAACTTAAAAAGACTCTAAGTCTTTAAAAATAAATTTGTCTTTAAATAAAAATGGTGCTTTGTATTTGATGAGCTTTCCAAATTATGCAGAAACACATGCCAAAGTCTTCTCAAAGACATTATTTACAGAACATCACCCGTAATTGTTTCCATCTTTCTACTTTGTTTCACATAGCCTGGAATAGTAAATATTTGTTTTTAGTTAATTTCAGAGAATTATTTTCATTTGCTTGCTTCTCCTATCCCCTGAGTGATATTTTGACCCAAATATTGGTTACATGTATTCTAGAGTAACTTCTGTGGGAAGATATCATTGTTCTTTGTACTTAAATAATTTTCCTCTTTCCACATTAAAAAGGAACATAAAATATTTAGTTTCCCTTAGCTTATGTAGAATAAATAAAAACTTATTTCCCTCACATTCTCAAAAATATATTCTGATTACTGCTACCTCTGCATGAAAAAAACTTGGTGTGAAAAAGTCGACATCAAAACTATTATCACTACTTTTACATTGATATTTTTCAAGTGAAATACATTATAGTATCTAAAAAGATATGTCTGTTGATTATATTTCTTTTGAATATACCTAAAATAATTGTATTCAATAATTTCAATGGGATGATTTAATTAAAGAAGCATTGCAAGAAATTTTACAAAGAGTTCTAAACCTACCAAAGACCTAATTTCAATTTTTCATTTTTATATTTTACATATGCCTATT
This sequence comes from Leptonychotes weddellii, assembly GCF_054177405.1. Classification (NCBI taxonomy): domain Eukaryota; kingdom Metazoa; phylum Chordata; class Mammalia; order Carnivora; family Phocidae; genus Leptonychotes; species Leptonychotes weddellii. The sequence continues at coordinate 131,125,038 of NC_138371.1, forward strand.
GTTCTGATTCATGAGTTCCAATAGGGTTTGAGAGGTACACTTAATTTTAGTAAATGAAGGTTGATTCTTCCATGGGTGCTGACTAGTTCCTCAACCCAAGTAGAAAGTAGATGCTTTATTACATCTAAAAGGACATCATTTCTTCTGCACCATTAGGTTTACACCTCTAAAATACTTGCTTTTGTTTTTGCTTTAATAAAGCAGTAACAGAACTTTTTCTTGCAGTTCTGAACAAGAATTGTAAAGTATTGCTAAATCAGTAATAATATCACTGACTATAGAAAAACTGAACCATTTGTCATCCCCTGTAAAGGGAAATGGGTAGGATAATTAGTCATAATAGGAGGAAATGAGGCTCTATTCAATAAAGAAGCTGGAAATGGAGGAAATTTGGTAATTTTTCTAACAAAATATACTAGAAAGAAATAGTAAACCATAGAGCCACTTTACAGATATAATGTGTTCATTGATATAGTTAAAAAGGCATTATTTAAAGGGCATTAATTTAATCATTTAAATAGTTCTATAAATTTCATGAAATATCAAATGAAAAGTAAGATGATAAGAGATGGCTCAAATGGAAGTGAAAAAAGACAATAGCATAAATGATGCAGCCAAATAAGAAATTAGCATTAGGTGAAGGGAAATGCAAATTTGGCGCTATAGAAATGTACCTTCAGAAAATCAACCACATTCCAAACTATACACAACAACAACAAAAATAAGTTGAAAATATCTTTCATATGAATGACATACAAGGCAATATAAAAGTAAGGAGCTAACACAAAATTTTCAAAAAGTGAAGATATGCCACAAGACACATTTTTCAGAGCTATATGAAATTCTTAATATGCAAAGAAAGAGTTGTTCACTATTTACCAATCAAGAATAACTAAAAAAAAAGAAAGAAAGAAGAAAGAAAGAAAGAAAGAAAGAAAGAAAGAAAGAAAGAAAGAAAGAAAGAAAGAAAGAAATATCTTCATGAATGTAGAGATTTTCAGTGGCAAAGTAAGTCCTAATATAAAAGGGAGAAATAAGACAACGAGAAAGAAACAATTAATCTGACCTCAAAATGCATTGTCAAAAAACAATGGAAAACCTTCCTTAAAGTATTGAGTGGAAAAGGTATAATTGAGAATTCTGTACCAGCAATGATGGCACTTACACATAATTCCAACAGAAAATTTTTTGAAAATAAGACTTGATGTGTTCTTCTCTAAAATTTGTCAAGATCAAAATTTCAGTACAATGAATTAGTATACCAAACAAATAAAATCTAATGACTTGGAAATTTAAACAGCAAAAGAATAATGGATAAGTATTAACTTAATTCATAGAATGAAACAAAAATAATTATGCTAAAAGAGTAGAATAAAACTTATGGAATTTTAAAAACTGATATAATTTCTATTACATAAGGAATAATCTGTTATTTTTTCTTCTTTTTCAAATTTTTATTTAAATTCTAGTTAGTTAACACATAGTGTCTGTTATTTTGATAAGTAAAATTATAAGATATTTAATTTCCAGTAATAATATACATAATATGCATAATATTAATATATATATATATTCCTGTGTAGATATAATTTTCTAGGATATGGAATTATAATTCTTCCAGTTAGTATATCATAGCCTTTTAGAAAGAAGAATCTCAAGCACAAAATTAATTTGGCAAACACAGATCCTCTGCTTTAGTACATACTTTTACTTATTTTATGAAGCCCTCTATGATATGATCCATAATAGAATAAATCCTATTTACAAATGAAATAACAGACTTATTTTTGTGGTAATAGATTTTTTCCCCCCGAGGAACGTGCTCTGGTACTGTGTAATCATTACATGTATACTTAAATATATTAGTGTTAAAGGTCATAACAGACTAGTGAAAAACAAAGGGCAAAAAATAATATGTGCACAGTTATCCAATTTGTGTGGAGCTAAACAGATAAATAAGTGTGAATATATATAACAGTAACATATGTAACAAGATGTTAAGAAATTGAATTTTCTTTGGGATATCAGAAAAATAAAATTTATGATTGAGATTTTAAGCAGAGCACTCATTTCCAATTTTACTTGAACATGTCTCTTATTTCTTTAATAGTACATTCGTTACAATTATCATTACCTACCGAAATTTAGAAAACACATACACAGAGACCTCTACACCCACATACACACATTCAAAATAGCTAAGCTATAACTTATATTTTTAGTAAGTGAGACTTTCTTTTGTGAATTGACTTCCTTCACTGAAGAGTTTTGAGGAATTTTGCTGAAGTGTTCTATTAATCATGTAATCTGATATCACTTTCATGTGATTAAAGATTAGTAAAATGTTCATCCATTTTATAACTCAGGGCCGATTTTCAGTGTTTCCTGCATTGGTCCTTTTTTTCCAAATTAAATCATCAATAAGTGGGGCACCTGGGTGGCCCAGTCAGTTAAGCATCTGCCTTCAGCTCCGGTCATGATCCCAGGGTCCTGGGATCGAGTCCTGCATCGGGGGGGGGGGAGGGGTCCCTGCTCAGTAGGGAGCCTGCCTCTCCCTTTCCCTCTGCAGCTCCCACTGCTGTTCCCCTGCTTGTGCTCTCTCTGTCAAATATATAAATAAAATCTTTTTTAAAAATCGTCAAAAAGCTATTTGCTATTAAAAGAAAATGAGGAATATTACTAAAACAGTAGCCAAGTAACCAACTATCATTTTACCATATTCCAGAATGCCCTGCATCAGAGCAATATGTATAATAATTATTGATTTTCAAATAAAAGTTTAAAGGTTATCAGTCAGATGTATCTGAAATAGAGGAATCCCTAAATATTAAAGAAAGTCAAATATGGTCTAAAAGGTAGAAAGTCAGTGGATATATGGTTTTTCCTATCTGGGAGTGTTTGTCATCTGGATACAAAACTCATCGATCTGTTCCCCTCTCTAATATCAAGAAGCAAAACGTAAACGCCATGAAACCCAATGAAGTAAGCCCAGGTAGAACCAGAAGAATAGGTAATGGTGATTATATAGAACTGTAGTTTAGATTTGACTTTGACCTATATTTTTGTCTTCCTAAAATTAACTATGGAAATTCTATGACCAGCTAAATGTGAAAGATTGGTACAAGAAAGCACTGAATTATATGACACTACCTTTGCTACATAGAGAAATTCAAATGTTGGAGCCCTATTTTTAAAGTCTCCTTTTCCATGACAGGAAATGAGGAAGGACACACAGAGAACTACAACCCAATTCCCACTCTTGTCCCCGCATTATTAGAACCTTGGAAATATCTTCTTTTTTTAATCCCGATTTTCATGAATATTTATTTTGGATGATTCTATGAAAATTAAACAGAACTCCCAGTAAAGGCTGAGGATTTCAAGTTTCCATGAGTGACATGGAACTAGCTAGAGAATTTCTGGAATAACCATTCATTTCATTCCAAAAGGAGACTGTTTAATAACCTACCCTGTAACATAAATATATCTTCTACTTCAGGTCTATCCTGCGTTATTACCATCCCCTCAAACATTATGGATATATTTTCCTTCTTACTCACTATTGACAATCTTTCAGTATCCCTCAGCATAACTGTGAGGAGAATATGGAATTTTGCTGGAAATTTCCCTCAAATTATGTTATGTGGATTTTTTTATTAATCTCTTTAACATGCAAATAAAACAGTATCTGGTTATCTAATTGCTGCTGATAGCAAAGCTTAAGTAGTTTTATCATTAAATCTATTTTATATTAAATAATAAATGTATTTTATATTAAGTACATCTTAAAATATCTAAAAATCTAACACTTTATAAACACATATCAAGTAGTATCTCTGCTCATAATTGCATGCTCTGAACCTACAAAAAGTGTTAAATAGTACAAATTGTTTCATGGTAGTGAAAAACCTCAAATTAAGCAAAGATGAAATAAATATTGATTGCTATAATATGAAATCAACCTGATCATTATTTCAAAAAAAAAAAAATGGCGGGGTGCCTGGATGGTTGGTTAAGTGTCTTCAGCTCAGGTCATGATCCCAGGGTCCTGGGATTGAGTCCCACATTGGGCTCCCTGCTCAGTGGGGAGTTGGCTTCTCCCTCTCCCTCTGCCCCTTCCCCTGCTTGTGCACTCTCTCTCTCTCTCAAATAAATAAATAAAATCTTTAAAAAAAGGCAATATTCAAATATAATGAACTAATTCTGTAAATTGGTTGGAATTCAGAGCTTTGATTCCTTAAAATGGTAAGACCTGAAAACCCTCCAAATTTGAATCATATTTAAGACAGCATGTACCTGATCACTAATTGGTGCAGTCATTGAGTCCAAGTTCTGGGCACCTGCTCATTTCTGCCCATTCTCTCTTCTTAGGCAAGTTCATCTGTTTCTACTTTATTTATAGCATTTATTTGTGAAAACTCTATAGTCTATACCAAAAACTCAACTGCTAGAGAGGAATGTCAAGATCAAAATTTTTTTTATATTTCTTTTAACACTGCTAAATACATTCAAGGATACTTATTGACAGTTATTATTTTTAAACACTAATATTATCACATAAAAAAGAACTAAGATGTTTTACTCTGAAGAGGAGATAAAATGCTGCTTATTAATGATTACTTTCTAATTCTAAAAAATGATTAATTTATAGCTCAAAGACCAAGGTCAAAGCAGATTCTTTTATTCCACAATTGGATATTTTAACAATGAATTGTGGTTTTTGGCCTGGCATAAATAGGATATTGTGACTCTGACTGCATTACAGGTATTTAATTACTTATTAATATACAGGAATATAATTCACTCTGCACTTCTTAAAAACCTTTCCTTTTTTTGATTTTTCAAGTTTTTATTTAAATTCTAGTTTAAATGCCAGTTTTAGACCAAATTAGGCAAACGTGTTTCTCTCTTAAGACTTCACTAAGCTTTAAATGTGCATATTTTTATGGGTTACTGAGGTAACCTGATTTCCCCACCCTGTCCATCAAGTTTCTTAAACCAGAACTAACATTCATTTTTGTTTATAGTCCATTTTTAATTTATTAGTATTCATTTAATCAAATAGTATTCATTCTTTTTTAAATTTTGTATTGTTATGTTAATCACCATACATTACATCATTAGTTTTTGATGTAGTGTTCCACGATTCATTGTTTGTGTATAACACCCAGTGCTCCATGCAGAACGTGCCCTCTTTAATACCCATCACAAGGCTAATGCATCCTTCCACCCTCCTCCCCTCTCAAAATAGTATTCATTCTACTAATAATATAAAACCTTTTCTTTCTTCAAACTATATTGCCATTACCTTAGACCAAGATACCACCATAATTGTTCAGGCCTATCATTTCATAATTATACCCTAATATCAATATATAATAATTCTAAAATATCACATTTTAGATACCATATTTTGCCAATCATAAGATGTGCTTTGGGCAGTATCTTACTTATCTACAGCAATAATAGATATTACTAAAATACAAAAACTGTCATGGAAATGAGATGATGAGAGAAGGCAAAATACAAATTGGCCCCAAATTCACCAAAAGCACCCCTGTCTCTTTAAGGTAGTAGAGGGGACTACTTATTATGAGAGACATACAAAAAAAGGGTACTGAGAAAAGACTATGGCATAATAAAAACACCACAAAAATGTATTTACAAAATAGACCAGCAGTCATTGGAAAGAGGTTGAATAATATCTTACTTACAATGAAAAGGAGATTATATTGATTTTTTTTCTTCCTATCATGATTCTCTGACTTTAAAAAACTGAGTATGTGGCCTTTAGTGAATGATGCTAAAGGAATCATATGAGAGAAAGCTGTGATGGTTCTTTATTATTTTTTTTTCTTTGCTCTTTCTATCTTATTTTGGCCTGGAGCTTTATTTTCTCTGCTTAAGAAGCACTATTGATTCAGGAAGACTAAAGGGGTCGCCATGGGACCCAGGGAGAATCAGCAAGGACCAAACTGCTTAGAGCTGTAGGCTAGAATTTCAAGTGAAAAGAAATCCAGCTGGGATCACCAAATAGGAGTAGAGTTAGGATTTCAGAAGATAATTTCTCTTAAAATATAAGCTGTGGCCCTTTGCTTAAAAATTTCTGGTTGAAATTTGTAAAACTTTGTGTATAGCAATCATAATGCAGGACAGCAAGGTACTACCATCTTTACCTAGGCATGAAAGTTGCACAGATATGAATCTTCTGAAGAACTTATTTCACTATCAAGAACCAAAATAGTTTTACCAAATATGGGACATAGTTTATTTATTTATTTGACAGAGAGAGACACAGCGAGAGAGGGAACACAAGCAGGGGGAGTGGGAGAGGGAGAAGCAGGCTCCCCGCTGAGCAGGGAGCCCGGATGTGGGGCTCGATCCCAGGACCCTGGGATCATAACCTGAGCCGAAGGCAGACGCTTAACGACTGAGCCACCCAGGCGCCCCAGATCTATATTTTTTTAAAATCTGAATGTAAAAAAGGAAACAAATTAAAATTATAGATAAATAAGATAGGAACTAAAATCAGTAACTTAGAAAGAGAGAATATAATCAGTCAGTGACCAATCGTTAGGGAAATAGAATGTTTGCTGCAATAAGGGAATATGTCATATCTTGTTACCACACATTTATAATATACCTGGGTCTATTCTCAGCTCTCCAGACATATTAATTTGTTTAATCTCCACAATAATCTAGTGAAGTAGATATTATCTTCCTTTTACAAATGAGGAAACTGAAACACAGGAATATTATGTAACTTGCCCAAGTTCATATAGAAGGGAGAAGAGAGCTAAGATTCACACCCAAATGGTCTGTATCCTTAACTATAGCTCTATACTGTCCCTTCATGAGATGCCCAAGTAGTTTTTCTTCTTTATGTATTTTTATTAATTTTTATATTATTTCTTGGTAAGTGGAAAATGTATCCTGAAGCTCAAAGTTGTATCATTAGTTCAGCCATAATTCAACAAGTAAAGTCTATTGAGCTCTCAAATTCATAGAAAAAGTTACGACCTTGGCAGAATATATATTAAAGTAAACACGTGCAATTGGGAAGAATTGTTTTTGTCTATTAGTACTTTTTGAGTTTACCTAACACTACACTATAATTATTAAGGGAACAGTTATGTACTAACTTAACGTAACGAAGTTTATCAAATTGATTACCAAAGTGTAGCCTGTAATGCCCTTGGTCATTTCAGCGTGAACCTGTGCTGAGTGCCAGTGTTGGCCAGCCCTCTGCTCTCAGCCAGGCAGTGGAATTTATGTATGACCTTCTCTCAGGCCTTTGGCACGAACTCCAATTTTTTCTCTTAGTACTCAAATTAAGTCAAGTTTCTTTAGACACTTTTCCATTCGAACTAAAAAGAAAGTAAGTAAAAAAAGAGTTTTCAATTTTAGATTTCCCACTCCCCAGCTTTATATAATGGAAAATTATGCGTTTGCTTTCTAATATGAACCAAGAAAAGGACAAATTTCAGCAGAAGAATGATGTGTTGTATATCCCAGACATGCGTGACCAATAAATAAAAATAAAAGCTGGGTAAAAAAATTACATTTCTAATCTTATTCATGATACAGAGCAAGATAAGCCAAGAAAGCATACTGACCACTGTGCATGAGGCTTTCTTTCTTTCTTTCCTCTTTGCTTTGTCTTAACTTCCAGTTTGTGTAGTATTTTGTTAAATATTTAAAGTATAAACTAAAGCTAAAATATTTTTGACGTGCCATTCTAAAGGAGGGATTTTTGAAAATCATTAATAGCTCTCAGTGTGGTTAATATGGCGTATGTGATCAGAATAAGCAGATATCGGTGAACTTTTAGCTCATGATTAAGAGTTTTAACTTCTGTCCTTGAGTCTCACAATAATATCTCATTTCTTTTCATCCTCCTAAATTATGCTCCTTGAGCTCTTTTCGGTAAACACCAATCACTTGAAATTGAATATCCAGAAGATTAGCCATTTCAAGATTCATACATCCTACCTTACTAAAATATGCTAATATAGAAAATTCTAAATTCTTTTTTTAATCTTTTGCTTTTTTCCATTCAATGCAAATGTCACCACTAAATACTGAAATATTATTGCAGGCATATTTTTTATATATAGCAAACATTAAAATCTGTGATTTAGTTGAATTTTTCTTAGACTCCAAGATTGCTTCTAAAAATTATATAAGACTAACTCACATTCATGACAGATTTATTAAGGAGAAGTGATATATTAAAACCTTGGAAGTTATATTTTACATTAAAGGTAAATTAAAACCATAAATTAAATGTGTGCACAGATGAGCCCAGTCTTAGCAAACAGTAATCAGGTACTGTTTAATTTTCCTGTACTGGATAGATTCATCAGGACACACTGAGTCTCTAGTAATTTTCCACATCCCCCTTATGTCTGACATTTGCTTCATTAGAATCAGGTCTCCTTATAATCATAAGGCAAAACACATTCTTATATTAAGGAGAAAGGGTGGCCTTGCCATCTCAATATTTTAATCTGGAAAACATGTATCTGCTGTTCTCTGTAACGACGTATTTGGGAAGTCAAATAACCTTTAGAAAGAGGCTTACTATAATAAAGTCAGTGTATTCCTTAAGTACTTAGAAGAGAATCAAGTTTTGTGTGTAAATGTGTACTTAAGTTTAAAATGTACAGAATTTTTTTAAATTTTAGTCTACATTCATTCAATTTGTTTTGTCAATACAAGTGATATCTTGAGCATTACCGAGCCAACAGGACTTCAAAATAAAAAGTTAAAGGCACAGTACATTAACAAACAGATAATCCTGTTACAAAATTATAAATACAGCTTGGGATAGGGGTAGGCAAGAGGGCAGTTACTCTAAATTACAACAATGGAAGTCTTCAAACTATCTCTGAAGAGGGCTTCTGATCACTCTTCTCATCTCTTCTTGTGAGGTTCAGCTCCCTTAAAGAAAAAGTCAGTGGAATAGCACAGTGGGTAATTTGTTGTGAGTATAGCCAATGTGATGTACATTTCTTCATTATCATTGCAAGTCAATATTGACAAGTTGTTTCATATTTGAAATGTCTAGTCCTCTTTATGCTATTGCTATAGCCACTAGAATTGGGCTTTTTTGCCTGAGAGGAACAGACGAAGGCTCTTCTCTGTCTCTCTAAGATTGTTTTCCATGGATACTGATACAAGCATCTCCTTCCTGGTATAAGAAATCCTCCAGAGAATCTTCACCCTTTTTGTTCGCCACAAACACTAAGGTCAGTGAATCCTTGACCGTTGAAAGTCAAGCAGAAATTATCATTTGTCTGACTCCTTCTGTGTCATATCCTCAGAGGTAGAACCAATCTTCCCACAGCCAAGAAGATATATTCATTCAAGAAATCATGAGCAAACATCTTTATTTCTATAGGGTAAGTAGCAGTAAACATCATGGTGTGGTGAACTTCCTTTGGTGACATGCTATTTTGTTCAAGTATTCCACATATCTGAGCTTCAAACTTCATATCCAACATTCTATCAGCTTTATTCAACACCAAGTATTTGCAAAAGTCTAATCCAATATTTCCTTTTTCCATCATATCTACTAGGCCTCCAAAGTGGCTACTAACAAGTAGTATCCATGTTCTAAGTCTCAGATCTGCTGACCAATATCGGCACCACCATAAATAATCCGAAGATGAACTCTAGATTGGTATGAAAATTTTCTGGATTTCTCATAGATCAGTACTGTCAATTCTCTTGTTGGTGCTAATACCAAGGAAACTGGATATTGTTTGCAGCTCCCAAACCTTCCCTTTTCTTTTATGGCTCTCAAAGTCTCTCTTGGACCATCAGAATAAATCTGACTCAAGATGGGCAAGAGAGGGGCGCCTGGGTGGCTCAGTCGTTAAGCGTCTGCCTTCGGCTCAGGTCACGATCCCAGAGTCCTGGGATCGAGCCCCGCATCGGGCTCCCTGCTCGGCGGGAAGCCTGCTTCTCCCTCTCCCACTCCCCCTGCTTGTGTTCCCTCTCTCGCTGTGTCTCTCTCTGTCAAATAAATAAATAAAATCTTTAAAAAAAAAAAAAAAGATGGGCAAGAGAAATGCTGTAGTTTTTACAGACCCTGTTTGGGTCAAAGCCTTCAAGTGTCTTTTCCTTCTACATTGGAGTCAGGTGAGTATAACAAGTAAGCTCAATGTCTCCCAAGATGATTTCTCCCATCTCAACATCACTGAAACTTTCAACATGTGGGAGACATTTGTTGCCTGTTGCCTCAGTTGGAATGTCATATTTCTCCAATTAAATCTAGTCTTATCTCCAAAAAGAGTTTCTGTTCCACGCATTCACTTGGTGGGAGTGGTTTTGACGAGTCATCTTCATTTGATTTGTCACACCAGCAACTCTTTCCACCATGTTCAAATTTGTCAGAGCCACTTTTGTAGTCATGGCTGCCAATGCTATCAGTCTCTTTGTCCATGATCATCAAACCTCTCCTTTCATCCACTTCCACAGTCACTGAGAAACTAGACTTTCCTCTTGAATCACTATGAACCTCAAAACTGTTGTATGTATCTTTTATTGGAACTCATTATGAACTGTCTTTATCATAGAGTCTTGTAGTAACTTCTCTGTTTCTTAAGGGAGGAGGAATATAGCACCCTTTGCAGGCTGTACTTCCTCCATGCTGATTATCGGTAGAATTCAGATGTGCATTAGCAAACTGCTGGTTCAGTTTGAGCTCATTTTCCACCACCACAGGATCCATCCCTGAAGAATACAGAGAACTCAGAATCTTCCTCCACAGCTCTAAAGTGTGTAGAATGTTGTTCCAACAAATGAGATCTCCAGATATATATGACCATGTTTGAAAGAAGTATCTTTGAACAACATATGATTCAAAAAAAATTTTAGGACTTTATTGTCCAACGATTATAAAGCATGGCTAAGCAAATTATTTGATATAGGTATGTTTTAATGTTTTATATAGTTTCTAAATGAATTTTAAATTATTTAATTTAAAAGTCATCTCTTTAGATTTGTTTAATCAATAAATCTCCAATCATGCTATTATTTTAGAGTAAACGATATTGTATATATTTCATCGAAAAGACTGAGATTTTACAATTTTTTGTTTGTTTATTCTATTCTCCGTTACAGTGTGATTAATAGCCTATACTTTTCTCTGTAATAAGGAGTTAATTAAGTTTTTGGCTACTAAGCAAAGAACTATGAATTCACTTAATGATTTGCAAGTAGCACAATGTAGTAGTGCAAAATCAAAACTATAATTTTAGAGATTGCTCTGAATTCCAATTATGACCATAAATGGGTTTGTATCAAATATTATGTGCAGTTAGAATCACTATAACTATATGGATTTGTGAGTATATTGTTCAAACAAACATAATGGCTCATATTTCTTGACATACTCAAGGTTAAATGTTGACAAGTGCTGCGCAAACTTTTCATTCTCCTCCTTTTAAATATTGCATGTAAGGGGTGCCTGCATGGCTCAGTTGGTTAAGTGGCTGCCTTCGGCTCAGGTCATGATCCCAGAGTCCTGGGATCGAGCCCCGCATCAGGCTCCCTGCTCAGTAGAGAGCCTGCTTCTCCTTTTCCCTCTGCCTGCTGCTCTGCCTACTTGTGCTCCCTATCTCTCTGTCAAATAAATAAATAAAAAATATCTTTAAAAATAAATAAATAAATAAATATTGCATGTAAGATGCAACATGTATAAAAGCCACAGGTTAATAGATTTCCATAATCCTATTCTATATATAGAATTCTTCAGGTCCCAAGATACAATGCAACTAATCCAGTGCCCAATACAAAATAAAGAAAGAGGGAGGGAAAGAAGGAGCTTCAACACAAATAAGACAGACAAAATTTCTGTCTTATAACTTAGAATTTATCAATGGACAATTAAAAGACATTTAATATTAACTGCTTTAATTTTGAAGCTAAAAAGGGAAGTACAAGTCATTAAAAAGAGGGAAAGTCTAATTTTGCTATCAATGAGTTCCTGATATATGGCTGAAATTTTGGTATTTAAATAATCTAATTGATCTCATAACAACCTTGCCAGAAAAACAAAAAACAAAAAACAAAAAAACAATTATTGTAGAATACTAAAGATATTGAGAAGTAAATCAAGGAAGTAAGGTAACCTTCTTATAAGCAAACTAAAAGGCAAATGATAATTCAAATCCCAAAACCTCTAGCTTTTTGAGTAAAGACATATGCTATTGTCTGAATGTTTTTGTCCCCCTAAAATTCATATCTTGGAATCCTAACCCCCAGAGGTGATGGCATTGATAGGTGGGACCTTTCAGAAGTGCTCAAGTCATGGAGCTGGAACCTGGTGAATGGGATTGATGCTATATAAAAGAGGTTTCAAAGAGATCCCTAGCCCCTCTGCCATGTGAGGACACAAGGAGAATTGTCTTATTTGACCATGCTAGCACCCTAATCTCAGAATTCTAGATTCCAGCAGAACTGTGAGAAATAAATATCTATTGTGTATAAACTGCCCAGTCTGTGGTATTTTGTTATTGCAGCCCAAATGGACTAAAACAATAGATGACTTGTATAAACGTCAGTAAATTGTTTTAATAGTATATAGAAATGAAGAGAAAAGGTAAAATCTTGTATTACTTTACTGTTTTTCACAACTAAATTTAATGAAACTAAGTGAATACAATAGCTCAGAGATGGAGCTGATTGATGGATATGACTGTGTATGAAACTCCTAATTACTGATATTCCTAAAAACTCCTAAGTAACCTAATTACTGTTGCAGTTTTTCTTCAGCATAGATTAATATACTGTATGTTAATAATAAAATCTAAATAACTCTGCATAGCCATTACCTAGGAAATCAGATAGTTTCCTTTTATTTCTGAGCAGGAGGGAAATGATTAAAAGGATTAAGAAGTCATAACTAGAAAAAATATATATGTACTTAGTGACATAGCTTTCATTCAGGGAACTGTGAGGGAAATAGTATTAGTAGTTTGACAATATGCAGATTCCTAGAAGCCTTCCTCACTGACCACCTCCCACTCAGTGATAATATGGGACCAGTTGCCTAATTATCCACGGGATTAGAAATGCAAGTATTTGAAGAGTATGTAGACTTTTATCATCTCTGTTTTTTCTTTTTCTTTTTTCTTTTTTTTTTCCTTTTCAGCTAGTATGTTTGTTTGGGGAATATTTATAATTTGAGGAATAAGAGCCTGAGGACCTAGTTTTTCATTTTTCTAAGTTTCAGGGAAACAAACTACTCAGTTCAAGGGACCAAGGGGCCACTAATCTCTCTAATTAAATCCCACACTACCCAGTTTTGGGAATGTTTGTTATCCATTTAAATAACCCTAAGGAAAAATGTTTTGATATTTCACTTGGGAGTTGAGGGTTCAGAATGTAAACTTAAGCTAAAGTATATATTGAAGGTTATATCATTTGAACTTCTCTTCTAAAATTATATAAATATAGTTTGTTTATCTGCCAATTTCAGTAGTTACCAATTAGGGAACATTGTTCTAATGTAAATATTCTGATTATTTATTTTTAATCATGCTATATTGAAACATATATAAAAATAGAAAAAAATAGACTCTCTAGTATGTACCACCATATTCACTGTGGATTATTTTTTTTTAAGATTTTATTTATTTATTTTGAGGGAGAGAGAGAGTGCGTGAGAGAGAGAGAGCATGAGCAGAGGGGAGGGGAGAAGCAGACTACGAAAATATACATCTGATCCGTTACTTTACAGATGAAGAAATTGAGGTGAATTGCCTATGTTAAGCTTGCTATCTATGACAGATTTGAGAGAATGTCAAGACACCTGATTGCTAGGTCAATGCATTTTTCTCTACAAGATACAACCCTTCCTTTAAACTAATACAAATGCATATAAAGGGATGTTTCACATAGACACTATCATTCCTTTAATGCAACCTTCTCTGCTTCACAATTCTGGCTTAACTGAGAAAATAACTATCATATTTCTTCTTTTTGTACTGAGTATACAGTTGTTTCAAACCCCACCTTATGTGAAATTTTCTACCTCTACCAATACCCCCTGAATAACAGAAAATGATTTCTTCTCTTTCTCAGATATTCAGAAATTTTCCAGAAATAATCACAGCAAAAGGCTTAAGGAGAGGACAAGCCATATGCTTAGAAATTTGCATTTGGTGAGCTTTTGAGCCTCTTTGGTAAAAAATCTTTAAGTACAGAAGGATATATGCTTTTTCAGCATATACATGACTTCTGAGGAAGAAGAATGAGAGAAGTTCATGAAGCTCCTTATAGTAGATTCCTGGCACATAGTAAAATTTTAATAAATATTTACTAAATAAATAATTCTGGGGGGGCGGAGCAAGATGGCGGAGGAGTAGGAGACCTGGATTTCGTCTCCTCTCAGGAATTCAGCTGGATAGGGATCAAACCATTCTGAACACCTACAAAACCAACAGGAGATCGAAGAAAAGAAGAGCAACAACTCTCTCATCAGAAAAGCGACCAC
>NC_138371.1:131140043-131179085 GCF_054177405.1 Leptonychotes weddellii
TAAAACTAATGATGTAATGTATGGGGATTAACATAAGAATAAAAAAAAAACTAATGATGTAATGTATGGTGATTAACATAACATAATAAAAAAAAACTGAAGATGTAATGTATGGTGATTAACATAACATAATAAAATTAAAATAAATAAATAAACAGTTTGGAGACAGAATTTAAAAAAAAAAATAATAATTCTGGGGTTTTCAGTTCTGCATGTAAGGAGCTTGGAAGATACCACTCCATCCTAATAACAACAAGTGAAAAGCTGAACAGACTGAAAAATCAGTCACTTTTCTAGAATCCCTAAGAAAGGTGAAGACACAAAGAAAACCACTGTCCCTAAGAGAACCCAACCAACAGAGAATAACAACTTAGCAGAACAGGGACTCATGAGCAGAAATTGCTGCAGGAACCAGTGCCAGGGTAGGGAACCCTGAGCTGTCATCACCAAATTGCTGGAGGCTCAGTGTGGACAACTCATTATATACATAATATACTGTATGTTAATAATAAAAATCTAAATAACTCTGCATAGCCATTATCTTCAGGGGGTATTGGTAGAGGTAGAAAATTTCACATAAGGTGGGGTTTGAAACAACTGTATACTCAGTACAAAAAGAAGAAATATGATAGTTATTTTCTCAGTTAAGCCAGAATTGTGAAAAACTCTGTGGGGAACCCAGTCATAGGAGGACCATCACAGTATGAGATTTATCTCCAGGAGCTCAACCAGGTTCCCAGAGTAAACATCAGGAAAAAAAAAAAATCCCCTCCTGATTCAGGCAGGGGTAAGGAAAAAGGAACTATTTTAAAATATAACAAACATGGCCTGCCCTGAGGAAAAACTATTTAAGCAGAGCTTAACTTGATGGGGTATTATCAGAGCCTAACTTGACCTGGGAGAACCTGACCTAGTAGAAGGGCAAACTCAACTTTGGACTACTTTAGCCAACATGTCCCACCCAAGGGGATATAGGGGGAGGAAAAAATTAAAACACTCGTAAAGTTCACAGTCCAGAGGCATAGGCTCACTAAAAAAAAAAAAAGAGAGACCTAATCACAGGTCTATAGAACACTTCCCCGCCCCAACACTTCACCACCACATTACTAAAGGTCCATTTCTAGCAGTTCCTTTTACCCAGTCTATTCTGTCAGGCTAATAAGAAAAATTACAAGGCATACCAGAAGGCAAGAAAACACAATTTAAAGATATAGAACCAAGCATGGCAAAGATGTTGGAATTATCAGAAGAATTTAAAACAATTATGGTTAATATGCTAAGGGGTCTCATGGATAAAATAGCAGCATCCAAGAACAGATGGGCAATATAAACAGAGAGATGGAAATCCTAAGAAAGAAACAAAAAAAAAATTACTAGATATAAAAATCACTGTAACAAAGAAAAATGCCTTTGATGGGCTCATTAGTAGACTGGGACAGAGCTGAGGAAAGAGTCTCTGAGCTTAAGGATATCTCAATAGAAACTTCCTAAACTTGAAAGCAAAGGGAATAAAGACCGAAAAAAATAGAATATCCAAGTACTGTGGGGCAACGATAAAAGGTATACCATATAATAATAGAAACACTAGAAGGAGAAGGAGAAGAAAAACAGAAAGGAAAAGAAGAAATATTTAAAAAAATAATGACCAAGAATTTCCTCAAGTCAATGTCAGACACCAAACCACAGATCCAGGAAGCTAAGAGAACATCAAGCAGGATAAATGTCAAAAAACAAAACAAAAACTACATGTAGACATATTTTCAAAATACAGAAAATTAAACACTGGTTATTAAAATAGCCAAAATTCAGAACACTGAAAACACCAAATGCTAGCAAGAATGTGGAGCAATAGGAACTCTCATTCATTGGTGGGGGGGAATGCAAAATGATACAGCCATTTGGAATATAGTTTAGCAGTTTTTTACAAAAGTAAATATGCTCTTACCATATGATTCAGCAATTGTACTTCTTGGCATTTACCCAAAATATGTGAGAACTTACATCCACATAAAAAAAGGATGTTTACAGCAGCTTTATTCATAATTGTCAAAACTTAGAAGCAACCAAGATGTCCTTCAGTAGGTGAGTGGATAAATAAATTGTGGTACACAAACAATGGAATATTATTCTATTATTCAGTGCTAAAAAGAAATGAGCTACCGAGCCATGAGAAGTCATAGAGGAAATTTAAATGCGTATTACCAAGTGAAAGAAGTTAATCTAAAAGGCTACATACTACATGACATTCTATAAAAGCAAAGCTATGGAGACAATAAAAAGTCAATGCTTGCCAGGAACTGGGATTGGGGGTGAGGAGGGATGAATAGGCCAAGCACAGAGGAATTTTAAGGCACTAAAAATATTCTGTAGGATATTATAATGATGGATATATGTTTTTTATACATTGGTCCAAACCCATCAAATGCACAACATCAAGAGCGAACCCTAACATAAACTATGGACTTTGTGTGATTACAATGTGTTAACATCAGTTTATCCACTGTAATAAAGGAGCCACTCTTGATGAGGGTAGTTGATAATGGAGGGGAAGGTTCTACATGTCTGAGAACAGGGGTTTATGGGAAACCTCTGCATCTTCCTCTCAAATTTGCTGTAAACCTAAAACTGTTTTTAAAAGTCCTTAATAATAATATTATTATTATTAAAATTATTATTAAATAAAAATATAATATTATTATTATGAATCATATACATTTCTTTCTATAGCCTACTGCCAATTCAAATAGGTAATACCATACTCACAAATTTAAAAATGAATATAATGCTATAAAAGTTAAAAAGATAAAAGTAAATTTATTATGCTTTCCTACTGAAATAATTGAAAATCAGTTGTAAATAAATTTGCTTTAGTAAAATACCAAGGTATGGATTTAAAATTCACTTTTCCAAAATTAAAGCTAAGTTTATACATTTATAATTATCTTCATTTAAAAACATCTGAAGATGGGGCACCTGGGTGGCTCAGTCGTTAAGCGTCTGCCTTCGGCTCAGGTCAGGATCCCAGGGTCCTGGGATCAAGCCCCACACCGGGCTCCCTGCTGGGCCGGGAGCCTGCTTCTCCCTCTCCCACTCCCCCTGCTTGTGTTCCCTCTCTTGCTGTGTCTCTCTCTGTCAAATAAATAAATAAAATCTTTAAAAAAATAAAGAAAGAAAAACAAAAACATCTGAAGAGACTGACATATACTGAGATGAAAAATACATATAAAGTGGCAGGGCTAAGATTTCAGCAGTGGCTATTTGTCCAAAACCTTTCTTCCTACCCTCCATACTAAACTCTGTACCTGCCTGCCATATTGCACTGAATCCAGTGAAGTTACTTGAATTCATATGTTCATCCCAAAATATAACCAATTTTCTTAGCTCCCACCTCAAAGATAAACAATGACTACTGAAGTAGACATCTATATCTCTGTATCTCTAAGTTTCGATTTTAACTAGATATGATTCTGGGGATTGAGATATAAGAAAAGCTTTACCTAAGCCTTTTATTTTTGAACAGTGCTTTGCCAAAGGTATCATTCATTATTGTTCCTATAGATCTCTAGTGTAAACACAATAACCACTAAGTCAATATGCCACAGATCTCCATAGGACATAATTTAATAAAGAATGAGTATTTTTTGCTTCCGATACAAGTAACAAAAATAATTATGATGAGATCTTGCCTACAAGATGACCTTTAGAATGGAGGCTTTGAAAATTTGTTATTTTTTTTTATAGCGGTACTATTGTAGTAAAAATAATAAAATGTTAAGTAGTAGGAGGAACAGAAATGGCATGATTTAAATTACAATATTTTTGTGAGACTCTAGATTAATATACCCTGATTACATCTGGAATTTAATTAATTTATTTCATTTCAATACCTGCATTACAAAAATGTCATTAATATAGCACTTTCATTCAGATCACCAAATATTGAGCGATGTTAGAGAATTGTGATCATGTACTAAGCACTGGAGATTTTTAAATGAATGCCATGATCTCCCTCTCTTTCTCTCTTTCTTTTTTTCCTCAGTATTAGTACAATCTACTGGGGAATAAAATTATCATGTATTGCAATATATAAAATACTGTACATATAAATGCAGATTATCAGTGGCAGATAAATGCAAAGTGATCAAAGTAGCAGGTACAGGAAAAGAGACACGGATAGTGCGTTACAGTAGAACAAGTATCTAGTTCAGGCTTTTCAGTTGCCCTAATGTGAAATTTTGAGCAAATAGTTTCACAGTTGATCAAGTTCCTTTAATCATTAAATAACTGACCAAGAGTTAAAATAGCTAATATTTCTTGGGAAGTTTCACTTATATAAAAACCTACTCTGGCTATTCCCATGAATATGATGATCTTATTGAGTGAAAAATGAAGCCTTAGAGGTAGTACATAGAGAGAGCATAGCATCAAGGAATCATATCATTGTGTTCTACCCCCTGCTAGTTAAGGCATTCAGCATGCAAATCACAATACAGTTTTCTAAGGTCCCAGAGGGGAAGAAAGTGTAATTATCTGAAACATGATTAAAAAATGGAAGACAGCATATGAATTCAGCTACCTACATGAGGAAGATAACATTTTCTATTTTCTTTCATTGCATTTCTACTAGTTTCTATTAAGGTTGCAGCTATCAATAAAAATAAAATATAAAAGATATTCACAGTTGTAAAATAAATAAGTCCTAAGGATGTAAAGTATATCATAGAGAGCATAGTCAATGACACTGTAATAACTATGTATGGTGGCAGATAGTAACTAGACTTACCATCGTGAGCATTTCGTAATGTATATAAATGTCAAATAACTAAGTTATACACCTAAAACTAATATAATATTGTGTGTCTACTAGAAATAATAAAAGAAGACATTTCTCAGTGTGATTTCACAACACCAATCAGATGGCCCTGGATAATGTCAATAGTTCTGTTTCTGCTTTTGATCTAGATGGGGATGTTATAACACGGGGTAGGGGCTGATGGGAGTGGAGGTGCTAAAGTACTTCTATTAAAGCAAGTGAAATTGCAGAGTGAAACTATAAAGCTTTCCCCAGCATAAAGTAATTCCCTTTCATTGGAAGGGTACAGACCTGCTTCTACTGGCAGAACTCCGTTTCTTAATTGCAAAATTTGCCTCAGATAATAAAATCTATTTCCCTCTAACTGAATATCCCTTCCTTCCAAATGAAATTTTTTAAAAGTCACTGGCAAACTGATTTTTGTCTTACATTTACCCTTAAACATGCAGAAGAGGAAATGGATGGGGTGTTAGATATGCTCATAAAAACATTCAGTTCATGTAAAAGGAAACTTTTACCTTTCCTGAAAGTATTAATCAAAAACTAGTACCCAAAGTAACTAAACTTGTGACAAGATAAATGAACTGTGGAATACACACAGAACCTAAGATGTACCTAATATATAAATGCCATGCATTCTACAAACTTCTGCATAAGTATATTCCCCTCCAAAAAGTGTTTTTGTGAGTTTTTGTTCTCTATTGATATTATGGAATTACTAAGACATACAGCTATTAAATAGGAACCACATGCTGTTAAGACACAGAGTTCAGGAAACCACTTTTAACAATCAGTGAAGATACTTACTGCTGCTGCTTAAGAAAGTTAGTCCTGGGGATATACAAACCATTAGACCTTGAAAAAGTGTCTAAAGAAATGTGCTGTTACCTCCATAGGTAGCTATATGCTCCATCTGGGTGAACTGAGCTGTGCAAATTAGCATGTGATCACAAACCAAGACCAAAATAAATCCCAGTCATGAGGTAAAGATATCAAACAGGGAGGATGAGAGAAAAGTAAAGGAGAACCCCTGTCTCTTTTTCCAATTGCTTTCTTATTAGGTTTTCAAAGGAATTTGTGTTGGATGAGAAAGATTTTTATTCTCACATCTACAGACAGATTTTCTTATATATATGGGAAACAGTGGGGTGTGGAAAAATACATGGACTTAAGATGGGATGAGCAAGTCAACAGTATCTGAAAAAATTCAGTGAATTGGAAAGAATTGTCTGTATTCTTAAATCATCTATAAGCTTGGCTAAATTAAATGTATCTAAAGAGAAATCACAATTCTTTCTATTTAGAAAAGGTTTAATAACATAAAAAATACTTAATTGTATTTTATTTTAAACCAAACTAAATGTTAAATTCCTTATGATAACATTTTTGAGTACTCTAATGGGCCGTTATGTCATATCCTACATTTATCCCAAATGTGTGTAACTCACACAAATGCACATGCTTGTGGTTTGAATAACACCATATGCGCACCAAGAAGGTATGAAACAGGGTTGACTCCTAAGCAGGTATAAAAATAGACTTGAAAAAGCAGGAAAGGGATATTGCTGGGATTTAAGTGTGAGATTGTGGTGAAGGTTTCCTATGTGAGGGGCTACGGGTGTATGCTCTGAACTTCCTCTGAGGGCCAAAGGTGGGAGGGCTCAGCCTTTCTCATCAGTTTGTCTGTTCTGTTTTATAGACTGAATGTGGTCTAACTCTATAACTCTTTCCTGTGTGGTTGAGAAGAATGTGTTTTCTGTTGTGGTTGGATGGAGTTTTCTAAAAATGTTAAGATGACCAAGTTAAGTGATAGTCCTGTTCAGGTCAACTGTATCTTAACTGATTTTCTACCTGCTTAATCTATCAATTTATAACAAAGAAGTTTCAAATTCTCCAACTTTTATTTGATTACTTTTTATATTTTTTCTTTATGTATTATATGTCATCTTTTACAACTATTTTAGTGAATTGTTCTAGAATCTACAACATGTATATTTAAATAATGTATGTACACAATGAAATTTCACTGTAAAACTTCATGTGGGGTGCAGTTGCTGCCAGGAGCTTGGCTGAGCTGGGAAAGAGAGACTGAGCTGCCAAATGTCAGCCAATTAAGGCAACAAGCCAAAAAATGGAAGAGTTAAGTCTTTAATCATTTACTGCAATGGGAAATAAGCAAAAGGCTAAAATCAAGGAAGCCCATCCCCCACCCCTGGTCCATTTTCTCCTATGAAACAGCACATCAGTCAAGGGGCAGGGCATATGTGGGGGTTGCCTCACTATTGGCTCAAAGTCTCTGGCACTTTCATGGACCCTGAGGTCAGGGAGAGCTAGAGGGAAAGGATAGGAGAGAGAAAGTACCAGGTTCTGAGTCATATTGGGGAAAAGTGTTTTCATGGTTTCCAGTTCCCCTCTCTCCCCAATATGAGACCTCAGCAGAGGAGCCTGAAGAAGACCTCTGCCCAAGGCATCAAATAAAGACACCTAAGAATGAAGGTGATGGCGGCAGAAATGCGTAAGTGTAAAGAGCATGACGGTCCAGGGGGCCTCACACCTTGACTCAGTTCCTTCAGAGACTGCAGTGCATGGGCTGCACGCCAAGTCTGTCTACGTAGGGGAGGGCAGCTTTCTTCTGTAAGACAGGAATAGTAAAGCCTTTGTAATTGCCTATACTCAGGCACGAAAAAGGTTTTTAACTAGGAGCCAAAATCCTCAGTTACCTTTAAGAATTTATCTTCAATTCCTCCTTCGCATATTTTATGACATTGCTGTCATTTATATCAATTATTCATCGGTTATACATACCAGATATATTGTTAGTATAGTGCTTTCAACAAGCAGTTGTCTTTTACATCAACAAAGAATAAAAAACATAAAAGATTTTATTTTGTTTTCATTTACATCATTCGCAACCCTCTTCTTTATGGAGTTCCAAGTTTCTGACCTTTATCTTTTTTTTTTCCCTGTCTGAAGTTTTTTTTTTTTTTTTTACATTTCTTTTAGAGCAAGTCTGCTAGAAATGAGTTCCCTCATTTTTTTTCCCTCAGAGTCTTTATTTCTCCTTCACTTTGGAAGGATAATTTCCCTGGATATAGATTGGATACAGATTTCTAGGTGTTTTTCCCTCCTTTAAACAGTTGAAATACTTCAATCCATACTCCTTTTTTGCATGTTTTTTAATGAGAAGTCTGTTGAAATTCTTATCTTTATTTCTCTATATGTAAGAGTTTCTTTTCTTTTTTTTCTTTATCTTCCTTTAATATTCTATTTTTTCCTCATGGTTTAAATATATGCCTAGCTTTGTTTTTTGTTTTTTAAATTTTGCTTGGGATTCTCTGACATTCTTGAATTTTTGGTTTAGTACCTGTTATTAATTTAGTAAAGTTATTAGCCATATTACTTTAAATATTTCTTCTACCTTTTCTTTCTTATTTCTGGTATTCCAATTATATGTAAGTTATACCTGTTATTATTATTATTATTATTATTATTACTATTACTGTACAGTTCTTGGATGTTCTGTACTTTTTTTCAAATTCATATTTCTCTTTGTGTTTTAGTTTGGATGTTTCTATTGACCTATCTTCAAGTTCACTGATTCCTTCCTCAGCTGTGCAGAATCTATCAAAGAACCTGTTCAAGGCATTTTTCAGTTTTGTTACCGTATTTTTAATTTCTAGAGTTTCCTTTGATTTTTTTCTTAGCATTTTCTTCTCTCTGTTACATTATCTAAATAGTTTGGCATGCTATTAATTTTTTTTTTCCTTTTGGTCCCTTACCATTGTAATTATATCTCCTATCTGATAATTCGCACATGGGTCATATATGAGTCTGGTTCTGATGGTTGCTTTAATTCTTCAGAATGTTTTTTTCTTGTCTTTTAGCATGCCTTGCAAAGTTGTGTTTTGTTTTGTTTTGTTTTCAATTGATGCTGACATGCTATATAGAGTAATAGGGACTGAAAGAAATAAGCCTTCAGTGTGAGGAATCTGGCTAGGAGTTGGGCTATGTTAGTATACATTTTAAGTATAGGTACCTAGACAACAAATTCCTTTAGTGTCCTTATTTTTGTCTCCTTATGCTTTAAAGTTTCCTTTTGTACAGATTCTCAGAGAGATTCTGTGTCTGACACTTCTTTTAGCTGTAATTCATAGCTATTATCCTGGAGGCTCATGGTTTGGTGGTGGGAGGTGGGGGAGGGAGGATTCTATAATTCCATGATTTTGTCTGTCTTCTCATGGACTACTTCTGGGGGGTATGGCTTTCACAAGTGTTTCTGTTCCTCCTCCAAGGAAATAGGCTTTTGTCCCCCAGATATCTATTTCCTTTCCTAAAAGCAACATTCACAACTATTTTCTGAGACCTTACATTCTGTTGATATTTTTTCCCTTTGGTAAAATAATAAAACTGTAACTGGGATATAATTCCCCTTTCCATTGAGGTAACATTTCAGAATTTCCTTCTAGATAATTTCTTCCCCCTCAAGATTAAAACTTTTAATGGGAGAAGAGTTTTAGTGGTTTTCCAGATCACTACTATCCCCTCACCCTGAGCAGAGCCAGGAAAGAATCTTTCCCAGATCCTCTCCACGAGAAACTGCGGGGAATCCTTATATAAAACTGCACACCTACGAGGGTCCACTTACGACAATGAACCCCAGTAGTTTCTCACACTCACTATATGCTTCACCCAGCCTACAGCAATCCTATAAAATAACCATGCTAGCGTCCTACAATCCTATTATTTCTACTAGCTTCTGCAGCAAGTAATAAAGTCTCAGGAATTTTATCTCCTTGGATATGTTGATCGTTCAAGATCTCAGTGTAGTGGTTTGTCCAACTCCATCTATTACCTGATGGGTCTCAGAAAAGCCACAGGTTTTCAGTTTGTATAGCTTTTTCTTATCGTAAAGACAATGATGACTTCCAAGCTCTTTACATGTCATATCTGATACTGGCAGTCCCAAAGAGCAACTTGTGATTCAGATGTCCAAGCAGGTCCAACCAATGGTGACCCAGTAAGAATCAAACATCAAACCCACATCACTGCATACATAGAAAAGTTTGCTTCTAGTCAATTTATTTAGAACTCTTTGAGAATGGCTGACTTTCAGACCATTTTGCCCAGGAACAATGCTATTCTAATTGTAGAGTTTTCTTGCTCCTTTTGAATTTAAAATAAAGTATTTTACCTAATTATGGTAACAGAACATGGAGGGTTGGCTTAGGAAAATAAACATTATACGATACCATTGTTCATGTGGGGAAAATAGGTTTCAGGTTTCATAAGTAATGATAAACATGTTCTTGAAATGCAATCAGGCTATAAATTATAGCCTGCCTTTAGAGGGTATATATTCTGAAACCTGGAAGAAAGTTCTAGAGCTTAATCTTAGCATTAAGACTTCTAAGAAAAAATTACTTAAAATGTGCATTTATTACTTCAACACATGGTGATAATTATCTGTATTTTGTCTCTTAATGTCATGTATTCATTATATAATTTATTCATTTTTATACAGATGCAACATGGAGGTACATTGTTTAGGAATAGGTATTGCACTTGTGTGAGGCTTCAGTTATTTCAAAGAAATCAATAAAATTTATTACAGCAAAGGAGAAAAAGGAGGGAAAGAACATGAATCACTTGCACTATACAGATATGAATATCTAAATCTAAGGGGATGAATAAGTATATAATCATATTCAGGAAAATGTAAAATATGTTAGCAATAGGGACTCCTTTTACTCATAGGTAAAATCTGACTTCCATCTATATTTCACAATAGAACAAATAACTCTCTATTCAAAATGAATTTCAGAGTTTTACAATCTGCCTCATGTTGAAGAGTATACAGATGAAAATCCTTAAAGCATAAAGAAAAGCTTTCTCCAAAGTAGTTTTGGGGAGTTATATACGTAATAGACCACGGTGATTTTACTATTTGATTCACATAGTCATCACTGTCAAAGCCCATGGAATAGCATGCATGACAAATTGCAAATATAAACCACCTGATATTTTTTTTCCTTTTTGTATTCTGAGATGGAGCTGTTGTGTTTATAATGTATTCCCTATAAATCCTTCTTATTCTCTCTGTATTCTCCTCACCTTAAATGGCATTAAAGGAAGCTAGCTTGCTAAATTTCAATAGCTTCTGATTTTGTGGGAACTTTAGCCACCATAAGAAATTATCATAAAATGGGTTTATTTCTTTTCCAATGGCCAAAATTTCTGGAAGTGTGTTCTAATTATGCCTGATTCACGGCTCCCATAAAAATTGGATTCTTGAATGAAGGCTTAGAAAAGACATTAACGGAGCTACCCCTTGAAAAAGGAAAATTAGGGTATGTCCCTGTAACCTCCATAACTGTTTTTAAAATCTGTATTGCCTATAACTTTTAATTTTATTTTTTTAAGTTTATTGATAAATGATTTACATTTTTAAAAATTACCCTTCTTAGGTATATGGTTTGGTGAATTTTGGCAAAAGTATGCAGTAGGGTAACCAATACCAATATCAGGATATAGAATGTTACCACAAACACACACAAAAATAAATAAATAAAAATAAAAAAAAATTGCTGGGGTCTTTTGCAGTCAATAGCCTTCTCCCTCCTTCAGATTCTGGCATCCATTAAACTGATTTCCATCCTTATCATTTTGCCTTTTCAAGACTTTTATATAAATAGAATCAGGTAGTATGCCTTTCTCATTTCTCTTCCATCACACAAAACTTTTGTGAACCATCCATTTTGGGGAGTTTGCATCAGTGGCTCATGTTGAATAGTATTTCTTTTTTTTTTTTTTAAGATTTTATTTTATTTTTTTTTTTTTTTGAGAGAGAACAAGCACAAGCAGGGGTGGGGAGTGGGGCAGGCAGAAGGAGAACTAGATTCCCCTCAGAGCAGGGAGCCTGATTCAGGACTCCATCCCAGGACCCTGAGATCATGACCTGAGCAAAAGGCAGATGCTTAACCAACTGAGCCACCCAGGTGCCCCAAATAGTATTTCTTTTTATAGATGTACCACAACATGTTCATCAATATGCCAGTGGATGGGCATTGGTGATGTTTCCAGAACTTGGCAATCATGAAGAAAGTTGCTATACACATTCATGTACAGATGTCTGTGGGGATATTTTCATTTCTGTTGTATAAATATCTATATATATGATTACAGGGTCACATCAGAAGCATAAACATAATTTTATAAGCAACTGTGAAACCATTTGGCAAAGTAGCTGTGTCAATTTGAATTCCCATTGGCAAAATAAAAGATATACAATTTCTTTGCATCCTATCACCCACTATTATTGTCAGGGTTTTTATCCATCTATCTACTTATGTCTATCTATCTGCCTATCATCTACCTATCATCTTCATTTTATTTATATTAGAATGTTTACACTGATATCTCATAATGATTTCAGTTTGCCTTTCTCTAAAAACTGAAGACATTGAGTATATTTTCATGTGCTTATTTATAACCTTTATCTTTCTGTTAGCCACATGTCCTCTCAAATCTTTTGCCTAGTTTTCTTTTTTAATTGAGTATTTTGTCTCCTTATTATTCAGTTGTAAGAAACCTTTAACAGATATGTTTTGTGTATGCTTTCTTCCAGTCCAGAGCATGTCTACATTTTTTTAGAGCCTTTCAATGAGCAAGAGTTTTAATAACAATGAAGTCCAATACATCGTTATCATTTTTATGGTTTATGGTGTTATGGCCAAAGAAATCTTTCCCTAACCCAGGATCACAAATATATTCTCCCATGTTTCTTGTAGAAAGTTATGGTTTTGCCCTTGATTTTGAGCCATGATCCACTTTGAGTTATTTTTTTATGTGCCATGAGGTAAAGTTTAGGGATCAGTTAGTTTTATATGGACATCGAATTTATTCAGCACTACTTTCTGAGAGGACTACCTTTTACTGCATTAGCTTGACAAATTCAACAAAAATCAATTGACCATATATATTTCTCTGTCTTTTTTTTCCCTTAGTCTCTTTATGCTATTGTATCTATCATCTATCTATCTATCTATTATCTATCTATCTATCTATCTATCTATCTATCTATCATCTATCATCTGTCTATCTATCCATCCATTTATAATCCAATTCTGCACTGCTTTATTTATGGTAGCTTTATAGAATGTCTCAAATTCAGATGACTTTTCTTTTACTTTTTTCTTTTTTAACTATTTTAGTTCTTTATTTTTTATATTTTTTTTAATTTTATTTATTTATTTGACAGAGAGAGAGCACAAGTAGGCAGAGCAGCAGGCAGAGGGAGAGGGAGAAGCAGGCTCTCCACTGAGCAGGGAGCCTGATGTGGGCCTCGATCCCAGGATTCTGGGATCATGACCTGAGCTGAAGGCAGCTGCTTAACCAACTGAGTCACCCAGGCACCCCAGTTCTTTATTTTTTTATGTGTACTTTTAGTATCAACTTGTCAATTCCACAAAAAAAAAAAAAACCTTCAAGGATATGAATGGAGATTACATTAAATCATTAAACCAATTTTAGGAAAACTGCCACTGTCCAATATTAATTATTCTTTTTATTTTAATTATGGATAGTGAACATACAGTGTAATTTTCAGGTGTAAGATATGGTGATTCAACACTTCCATACATCACCAGGTGCTCATCATGACAAGTGCACTCCTTAATCCCCATCACCTATTTAACCATCCCCCCACCCACCTCCCTTCTGGTAACCATCAGTTTGTTCTCTATAGTTAAGAGAGTCTATTTCTTGGTTTGCCTATCTCTCTTTTTTCCCCTTTGCTCATTTCTTTTGTTTCTTAAATTCCACATATGATTGAGATCATATGGTATTTCTTTCTGTGACTGACTTATTTCACTTAGCATTATACCCTCTAGATCCACCCATGTTGTTGCAAATGGCAAGATTTCATTCTTTTTATGGCTGAATAATATTCCATTATTATCCAGTCATCAATTGATGGACACTTTGCTGCTTCCATATCTTGGCTGTTGTAAATAATGCTGCTATAAACATAAGGGTGTATGTATCTTTTTGGATTAGTGTTTTTGTATTGTTTAGGTAAATACCCAGTAGTGCAATTGCTGGATCATAGAGTAGTTCTATTTTTAATTTTTTGAGGAAACTCCATACTGTTTTCCAGAGTGACTGCACCAGCTTGCATTCCCTCCAGGAGTACAAGAGAGTTCACTTTTCTCCACATCTTCACCGATACCTATTGTTTCTTGTGCTTTTGATTTTAGCCATACTAACAGGGGTGAGGTGATAATGCATTGTGGTTTTGATTTGCATTTCCCTGATGATAAGTGATGTTGTGCATCTTTTCATGTGTCTGTTGGCCATCTGGATGTCTTATTTGGAGAAATGTCTGTTCATGTCTTCTGCCCATTTTTAATTGGATTATTTGTTTTTTGGGTGTTGAGTTGGTAAGTTCTTTATATATTTTGGATACTAACCCTTTATCATTTGCAAAAATTGTTTTCCATTCTGTAGGTTGCCTTTTAGTTTTGTTGAGTCCAATATTAATTATTCTAATCAATGTACCCATATAGGTCTTCATTTATTTTGTTCTGGTTTAATTACTCTCACAAACGTTTTGCACTTTTTAATTACATAAATCTTGCATCCTTTCTATTAAATATATTAATTTGCTAAATTAAATTTATCATAAATATTAAATTTTATTTGATGCTATTACAAATGGGTTTATAAAAATAATGTCCAATGTTTACTGTCATTGTATCATTATGTAGAAATGCAATTTTTTTATCCTGTAATCTTACTAAATTCACTTATTAGTTATAGGATATTTTATGTAGAATCTTTCATATTTTCTACATTGATAATCACATTGTCATATTGTCTGAAAATAGAGTTTTACTTCTTCCTTTTCAATCTGTATGACTTTTATTATATTTTCTTGCTTTATGATATTACCTATGCCCTCCAGTATAATGCTGAATAAGGTGTGAGAGTGGATACATCTTTGCCTGGTTCCTGATCTTAGGTGAAAAGCTCTGTCAGTTGTTGTTGTTGTTGTTGTTTTTCTTTCTTTCTGTTAAGTATAATGTTAGCCATAGAATTTTTTAGATATCCTTTATTGAGTTGAAGTTCCCTATTTTTCTTAATATGCTAAGAGTTTTTCATGAGGAGATGCAGTATTTTGTCAAATTCTTTTTCTGCACATTATTGGAATAAAAAAGAATTTGTCATGATGAATTACTTTGTGTTAATTATTGAAAGTAATTTCCTAATATTTTAAGGATTTTTGTATTTATGTTCATAAGTAATATTATTCTGTAGCTTTCTTTTATTGCTGTATCTTTGCCTGGGTATGGTGTAAGGCAATTCTGGCCTCAAAATATGAGTGGTAAGGTTCTCTCTTCCCTTTTATTGTTGGAAGAGATTGTATTGAATAAATTCATTTCTTCTTTCAATATTTGGAGAATTCAACAGTAATATCATCTGGGCCTAGAGTTCTTTGTGGGAATTATTTTATTGTGAATTTAATATTTTAATAGATATATAGCTATGAAAAATATGTATTTATTTTTGCGTGAGCATTTTAATTTCGTCTCTCAAGAAATCAATCCATTTCATTTATTTATTTTATCAAATTGATTGGCTTAATGTTGTCTATAATATTCCCTTATTATTCCCATAACATTTCCTAAGATTATTTTAATGTCTATAATATCTGTATAAATGTCACCTTTTCATCCTTAATGTTAATAGTTTATGGTTTCTCTCTTGTTTTATTATCAATTTGGCTATATGTTATCAATTTTTTTTAAAGATTTTATTTATTTATTTGACAGAGAGAGACACAGTAAGAGAGGGAACACAAGCAGGGGGAGTGGGAGAGGGAGAAGCAGGCTTCCCGCCAATCAGGGAGCCCCATGCTGGGCTCGATCCCAGGATTCTGGGATCGTGACCTGAACCAAAGGCAGACGCTTAACAACTGAGCCACCCAGGCACCCCTATGTTATCAATTTTTTTTAATCTCAAGGAAAATGATTTTGGTTTTATGGCTTTATCTAATATTTTTATTATTTTAATTTATTTGATTTCTGCATTTATATTTACTATTTCCTTCCATCTACTTAAATTGTTTTCTTCTTATTTTTCTATTCCTAAGACTTAAGATTTAAAAGTATTTATTCTTCTCTTATAATTCTATGAATTTCCATTTAAGAATGACTATAATTGAAACTCACAAATAGTTAGGTTTTGTTTTCATTTTTTATTAATTTCAAATATTTTTTATTTTGCCTATTATTTCTTCCTTGATTCATGGGGAATTTAGAAATTTATTGGAGATTTCAAGATATCTTTTGATTATTCATTTCTAGTTTAGGTTTTTGTGGTCAGAGTATATTTTTATATGATTATAATTATTTTACATTTTGTGAATGACTTTACATGTGGTTTATGTTTGTAAATGTCATACATGCCCATGAGAAGAATGCATATTCTGCTGGTAACACTACTGGATGTTATTTACTGGTCAGTTGACATTGTTGTTCAAATCATCTGCATCATGTTTATTTTCTTTCAACTTGTTATTTCACTTATTAGGACAAAACTTGGAGGTATCCAATTATAGTGTGAATTTGTCCTTTCTGTTCTATCCACTCTATTTGTTTTATGTATCCTGAAGCTCTCTTATTAGGTGCATATACCTTTAAGATCTCACATTGTTTTAGATAGTGACAGAGAAAATGCTTAGATGTTATAGCTTCCTTATACATAATAGAAATACTAGGTAGAAAGATAAGAAGAATCTATTTTTCTTTTTCTATTTTATTTTCTCACTGTGAGAAACCAATCTCACAGGATATATTTTACTATGCACTCTCTCATAAAGATCAATTAAATGTTGCAGCATTTTAGAAGAAAATGAAATTTAGAAGTCTAATGAATCAACTGTTATTTCAAGGTAATGCAAATGAAATAATAAGAAATTTTAAAACATAAACATGATTTTTTAAAAAGATTTTATTTATTTATTTGAAGGAGAGAGAGAGACAGAGATAGTGAGAGAGCAAGAGCAGGGAGGAGAGGGAGAAGCAGGATCCCCACTGAGCAAGACCCTGGGATCATGACCTAACCTGAAGGCAGGCGCTTAACCAACAGCCACCCAGGTGTCCCCTCCCTTCTTTAAGATTTTACTTCTTTATTTGAGAGAGAGACAGAGATAGTAAGAGAGCATGAGCAGGGAGGAGAGGGAGAAGCGGGCTCCCCGCTGAGCAGGGTTAAACATGATGTATATACAAAATAAGCTATATACTAGTTAAGACAATTTAAACTTAAAAATCAGATTAACTCTCTGTAAAAGTATATTCAAGGTCTCTGACTAGTGGAAACTTTGCACTAACTCATGTTGAGCAGTAGTTTGTTCTGCTGAATATATCCATTATTAAAAAGATGATAACCAAAAAAGGATGATAGCAGTTAAACATAAATAAGATAAAGTTAATGATGAGAAAAATCAGCATCAGTAATATATCTATCCTTAGATTTAGGTCTGCATTTCTTTAGTAAAGCACTTTACTGATAGAATGCATTTAGTGTCTATTAAGTTAGTAGGATTTCCATGTCTCATAGTATAAAGGCAAACTTAAGTATATAATAAGTCAACTTTTAATCTTCAGGCCAGAAATATAGGGCAATAAATAGATTGGATAGATAGATTCACAGAAATAAAAAAAAAATTGTCCTTAATTGATTTTTACATTTTATTCAATTTTCATAAATAGTAGACCAATTTCAATCAATTTACATTGTTTTCTCATAATTTTAAGATTTTATTCTTGAAAAATATTGTGTGTAACCATTTATTTCAAGTTGACAAGAAATAATATTGCGATAGGTCTTCATGTCTTATCAAAATTTTAACCACACGGGGCTCCCTTAGGTATTTATCAGAATAGGAGTAATTTACTCATGATGTTATAAAACTAAAATAAATAGAATATTAGAAGAAAGATGTTATCAATGTTCAAAACTGTGACTTTTTTTAAATAGCTAACCCATATTTTTAAATATATTTCCTGACTAAAGTCAAATTGTTTTGAACTTTTTTTTAAAAGATTTTTTATTTACTTATTTGACAGAGAGAGAGAGAGAGAGTACAAGTAGGCAGAGAGGCAGGCAGAGGGAAAGGGAGAAGCAGGCTCTCTGCTGAGCAGGGAGCCCAATGTGGGGCTCGATCCCAGGACCCTGGGATCATGACCTGAGCCGAAGGCAGACACTTAACTGACTGAGCCACCCAGGCACCCCTGTTTTGAATACTTACCTAAAGTGACTGCATAAAGTGTGTTATCATGGTGGACCCTTTGGATATTAAGAAAGGACATAAAATAAAATAACCAACTTTCCCCCAAATAGCTTCTCAACCTTCCTGCAGAGTCTTGAAATACCTATGATTACAGCCATTATTTGGGCTGTTTGAATAGCAAAGGGGAAGATATCATGTTTGTTTTCCTATTAGTTGTAATAGCTTGTGGGTCAGCTTATTCTGGGCTAGCATTGTGATGCCAGGACCATTCAGTTGTGAGTCCACTATCAACCATGAATTCCTCTCTACTTAAAACAAGTTGATGTGCCTATTAAAATGATCTATAGATTAAAATTTTAGGCCTTTAGGCCCAATACATGTGAGTGGTGATCAGCACTGGCACATCAGATTACTGGGATTAGGAAAGGGGATTTGGGAATGAGTCCTGAGGAAAACTGGTCAAAGGCAGAGAACTAAGGAGCAAAGAAATCAGGGGTTGCAGAGTGAAAGACAATAGTTTTTTAAAGTCATAGCACTATATGATAAGTATGCGGGGGAAAAAGGCATGTTCTGCACCAAAAGTATATATTGATCTGAACTCAAACTAGAGTACACATAGATTTTAATATTTTATTTATTCAGTTTTGAAAGTAAATAGACTATAAGCTACACATTACTCGTGTTTGGGAAGTTAAAACTCAGTAAGACAGAGATGGTAAAATTTCCAAGCTAGTTCTTTCAGTGGGTTTAATTTAAACATTTCAAATATATGTTAATGTAATTATGATTTCTACATCATAGTAGTACAGATTTTATGCCCCAGTGACCTTTCATTTCAGAGAGTGTAGAGAAATAGGGTTTTAAATTGTTGATGATATCAAATGCTACAATTCAGTTTCATCTCATTTGTAAAACTATAAGGTTGGATTACATGCTATTATTATCTCACAATTCATTTATTTGGCTCCATTAAAGCAATTATATTATGTCTTCTTGGAGAATGGAGAAGTGCCTCTCTCTGTCTGTAGCATCAGAATAAACCTTTTTCACAGACTATCAAATTTTTAGAGACTACATAAGATTTAAGAGGAGGGAAACCCACAGATAACAAAATAATGCTGCCATAAATTAAACAGCCCCATCTTTTCATGACTATAGAGACAACTGATGCCAGTTAACATACAGAAAAAAAACTTTTTTTACAAGCATCCAAACTTTTGGTAAGTGTAATCTTGATCTCCAACCTGTCCCATAAGTATAAACACTGATATTGACTTTCTAGGCAATTAAATTAAACCAATGAAATTGTCCCCTTGTGAGTTTAACCAAAAGAGAATAAAAATGGGTAATGATCATTGTAATGACTAAAAATGTACAGTAAGGTGAGAAATTGAGAAAAATTAGAATAGAAAGTACTATAATAGGATCAATGACAAGAACACTGACTCTTGCTCATCTCTATGCTATCCTCACAGCATAGTTATGTTTTTAAAAGATGATAAGTTAGTTTTACATATATTGAGTTAGAGGCAATTTTAGTAAGAGCTATCTAAGCAAAAATAGATGTTTGGAAAACAATGATAGGGAGTTGGTGGTTGAAGATATTTAAATAATTGCACTCATTTTACCATCATCATGGAAAACTAAATATTTATTGGTGACTCCTCTCTATGGAATCTTTTCTATTCTGTGAACACATCATAAATGTACTAACTTAGGGACTTTGTGCTTACTATTCCCTAAATTTGGGAATTTCCCTAAGATATTTGCTGAGCCAATTCCCTGAAGTTTTCAATTTCTTGCTCATATGTCACTTATCAAATGAAGCACACAGTCATTGTCTTTATAAAATTTTATATGACATTTCCAGAATGATAATGTGAGCAACTGCACAGACACTCTCCCTAACAAAACAGCCATAATTTATAAAACACTATTTCAAAAGATAATATTTAAAGTCTCTGGAAATTGTCCTAAGGGTTATATGCCTAAATCATTACCGTAAGTGGACTAATATTTATTACAGAAAATCTACCAAATCTTGGTAAAAACATTGAAATTCTATGCCATTTAAGACATGAGTCACTTCCTCCACTTCTGACAAATGTCCATGATGTATACTCACAGAGCACAAGAACACAGGGCTCCCTCTCTTTTCAGCACTTAGCTCTGTTCCAGGAAAGAGAGATTAAAAGATGTAGGAATCCCTTCCTCCAGCCAGCATAGAGCAGAAGCTCTTCCTCAGGAATGGCAGACTGAGAATACTGAGCCCTGATCATTTTTGCTTCAGCTTGCTGGTAAAATAGAGGTTCCATGCTGGATGGAATAAGCCAAGAAATCCTGATAGTCTCACCTTATAGAGGACCCCAACTGTAAAGACATCACTCCAAGAGAAGCAGTTACTGTCCTGCCCCTGGGTCTGGAGACTAGTGAAAAAGTTTTATCCATGGGGCAAGGCAGGCCATAAGAACTGAGACTTCTACAACCATCTCCTTGGGAACAAACTTCTTTAGGAACAGAGTTTGGGGAAGTTCAGGCCTAAGAGTATTGTTGAGAATGATGGCTATGTTTATGATAAGTAACTAAGAGGAGGCTGGTAGCTCCATGAGATGAATAATACAAAACATTGACCACCTAGATATTTAACAAAGGGAACTAGGAAAAGAAACTACTGAAGTGTCTTTCCAAGATTGGAGCAAACCTCAAAATTGGCCTCAAATACTACCCCTCAAAGATTGGCCTCAAATACTACCCCTGTGAAGTATCATTAAATATATGATAAGTATATAGCATATGCTATATTATATATTATGTGTAGTTATGTAAAATATATACATTACAAAGCAATTTATTACCTAAGGCATTGTCAAAAAATAAACAACAACAAAATAGAACAGGCAGCCAGCAATTAGTAGAGGCAAACAACAGGGTCTAACAGCAACAGATGTAAACAGCTTAACAGAAAGGTCAGGGAAAGAGACAGTCAAAGAGAAGCCTGGAAAAACCACTGTCATCCTGGGGTAGATGTGCACGCATCAAAGCTGTGCCATTTGAGAAGCAGTGTTGGAGACTGCACACTGTAGAGGTAATACACATCATTAAAAGAGTCCAGCCAAATCACTAAACAAATAAGCAAGCAAACAACAACAACAAGCCCTAGAGTTGGTGGGTCAGTATACAGCATTATACGTTATCTAAAATGTCCATTTTCAACAAAAAAGAGAGAATTCAAAGATGGAGAAGAGTGTAACCCATAAGCAAGGGCAAAACTATGCAACAGAAACTGCCTTTGACAAATGCTACTTGTTGGATTCAGCAGATAAGACATTATTTGTTATAAATACATTCAAAGAACTAAAAGAAACCATACTTACACAAGTATAGGAAGGTATGATGACAATGTGTCATCAAGTAGAAAATATTGATAAAAAGATAGAAAATACAAAAAAAGAACCAATGGAAATTCTGAAATTGAAAAGCACAATAACTAAAATGATAAATTTGCCAGAAGTAATCAAGAGTTGATTTGTGCTAGCAGAAGAAGGAATCTGCAAACTTGAAGATAGATCAATAGAGATTTTGCAATTTGCAAATGAAGAGTGCTTCAGAGAAATATGAGAAACCAACTGGGACATCAACATACCATAATCAGAGGAAAGAGAGTAGAGCATAAAAATATTAGAAAAATAATAATGAAAACCTTCCAAAATTATATAAAAAACATTAATCCACACATCAAAGAATCTCAACTAACTCTAAATAGGGTAAATCGAAGAGATTCATATCTAGACTAACTGTAATAAAAAGGTTGAAAGACAGAGAAAATCTTGAAAAAAGCAAGAAAAAAATAACTAATCACTTACAAACAAACCCCAATAAAAATAACAGCTACTTCTCATCTGAAAAAGAAAAAAAAAAAATAGAGGTCAGAAGGCATTGAGACACATATTCAAAGTACTGAATAAAAGAAAAAAAAAACTGTCAACCTAGAATCTTATATATAGTAAATCTATGTTTCAATAATGGAGGCAAATAAACAAAAATTGAGAAAATTCATTACTAGCAAAATTTTACTATACTAAATAATAATAGAAAGTTTCAGGCTGAAATAAAGAAACATCAGACAGTAATTAAAATCCACATAAGAAAAGCACAAAAACAAAAACAGAGTACCATTAATGGTAATCATGGAAGTAAATATGAAACAGTATGACTGCATATTTCTACTACTTTGAATCTCAAATAAAACAATAGCATAAAACAACATGTATTATTGGGAATAAAGGAAACACAAAGGAAGTTGTGGGGAGGAGTACATTCTTATCGGAGCAAGAAAATGACACCAGATGATAACTCAAATTCTTGGAAACACATGAAGATACTGTAAATGGTAAGGACATTCTTTTATTTTTAAGATTTTTATTTATTTGACACAGAGAGAGACAGCTAGAGAGAGAAGATAAGCAGGTGGAGCGGGAGAGGGAGAAGCAGGCTCCTGGCTGAGCAGGGAGCCCGATGTGGGGCTCGATCCCAGGACCCTGGGATCATGGCCTGAGCCGAAGACGCCCAATGACTGAGCCACCCAGGCACCCCTGGTAAGGACATTCTTAAAAGCATATATTTACTCTCATTTTTTCTCTCATCTCCTTTAAACTAATAAAATTATGTAAAGTAATAATAATAAGAAGAAGATATTATTGTGTTTTTCATACATATTGATGTAATATTGTATAAAAACAATAGCATAATAAGGGAGAGGAGGGAGTACGGGTCTATAGGAGTAAATTTCTATATCTAATGGAAATTCTGAGAAGATTGGATTTATATTATAAACCCTAGAATATTACTACTAAGAATATAATTCCAAAAATATAATGAAGAAGTCATTAAAGGAATTATAATGTTACTTTAGAAAGTATTTATTTAATGCAAAAGAAATGGAGGGGTGTATAGAGGAACAAAAATCCATAGGAA
Source organism: Leptonychotes weddellii (assembly GCF_054177405.1). Taxonomy (NCBI): domain Eukaryota; kingdom Metazoa; phylum Chordata; class Mammalia; order Carnivora; family Phocidae; genus Leptonychotes; species Leptonychotes weddellii. The sequence goes on from NC_138371.1 coordinate 131,163,122, forward strand.
ATTTAGAAAGCAAAATAGCAGATTGGAAAAATAACATATCAATAAGTACATTAACTATAAATGGATGAAAAAGCAGAGTTATCCCACTGGATAAAAATATAAAACCAGCTACATGTTACATATACAATACACACTTAGATTTAAAGGATAAAAATAGGTTGAAAATAAATGAATAGAACAAGACATATCCAAAATGTAGCCATATAAAAGCAAACCACACATCAGATAAAATTTAATTAAAATAAATGTTGCTTGAGAAAAGGGAGACATCATAGAATAATGAAAATGCCAATCAATTAAGAAGATAAAAATAATAAACATATATACAGCTAAAAACAAAGTTCCAAAATAGAAGAAACAAAATCTGAAAGACTTGAAGGGAGAAACAGACAATTCAAAAATAATAGTTAAAGACATTAGCACCTCACCTCTAAAAAGTGATGGAACACATATGAACAAGGAAATAGAAGACTTAAAGAACATAATAAACCAACTAAATCTAACAGACATCTACAGAAAAATCCACAGAACAAAAAAGAATACACTTTCTTCTCAAGTACATATAGAACATTCATTCTCTAAGACTAAAATATAGGATATAAAACAAGCATCAGTAAATCTGACAGATTAACATCACATAGGATATGTTCTCTGACCACAAAAGAATGAAATTAGAAATTAATAACATAAAGTTTGGGAAATGTACAAATATGTGAAAACTGAACATCACACTTATAAATAGCCTATGGTCAAAGAAGGGATCACAAGTAAATTAGAAAATAGTATGACACCAATGAAAACAAAAACACAACACAACAAAAATTATAGAATGGAACTAAAGTAGTGCTTCAGAGAAATTTATAACTGTATACACCATTTTTTTTTTTTTTAAGAAGATGTCAAGTTAGCAAACAAAACCTTTACCCTAAACACTGGATAACAAAGAGAAAACTAAACCTGAAACTAACAGAATTAAGGAAATAATAAAGATTAAAATGGAAATGAATGAAACAGAAAATCAATAAAATTAAAGTTGGTTCTTTTAAAAGAGAAAAAGACAAATCCCTAGCTGGACTGACCATAGCAAATAGAAAGACATAAATTCCAAAATCAAGAGGAAAAGAGGAGACAACAAATCTGACTTAAGAGGGGAAAAATGATTACAAAGTATTACTATGAGCAACAAAATATGCCAACAAACTAGAAAACCTAGATGAAATACACTAATTCCTAAAAACATGCAGACTACTAAAACTGGGTCAAGAAAATATAGAGAATTGGGATACAATTATAACAAAGACATTGAATTAATGTTATCCCATAAAGAAAAACTCAGACCTAAATAGCTTCACTGGTGAATATTACCAAGTATTTAACAAGAATTTGAAAAGAATTACTTCTAATTCTTCACAAACCTTTCAAAATGCAGAAGAGCAAAAAAAGAAACAACTATTCTAGGAAACCAGAATTATTCTGATGCCAGAACCAAAGATATCACAAGAAAAGTAACAGACAATATCTTTTATAGACCAAAAAGTCCTCACAAAATATTAGTATCCCAAGGCCAGTAGTGCATGAAAAGGAGTATACACCATGATTAACTGGGATTTATTTCAGAATTCTGTTGTTTTATTTTTTTTATTTTTTTTTTTAAAGATTTTATTTATTTATTTGAGAGAGAGAGAATGAGGGACAGAGAGCACAAGAGGGAAGACGGCAGAGGGGGAAGCAGACCCCCTGCTGATCAGGGAGCCTGATGTGGGACTCGATCCCGGGACTCCAGGATCATGACCTGAGCCGAAGGCAGTCGCTTAACCAACTGAGCCACCCAGGCACCCGGAATTCTGTTGTTTTAATATCCAAAAATCAATAATGTAATAAATAGAAATACATATTTATATTTAACAAAGACAAAGACCACAGGATCATCAGAGTAGATACAGAGATAGCATTTGAACAAAATGCAACAACCTTCCACGATAAAAAACAATCATATGCTTATGGATTAGAATACTTAATACTATTAGGAGACAATAATCTGTAAATTGACCTACAAATTCATAATAATCCCAAGTGGCTTTTGTAGCAGCCTTTTTCTGAGAGTCCAGAAATAAACCTTCATGGTCAATTGATATTTTTCAAAGGCCAAGATAATTCAATCCTTAATGAATAGTCTTTTCAATAAATAGTTCTGGGGCAAGTGATATCTACATGCAAAGAATAAGATTCCTTCCTCACAGTGCACAAAAAGTAACTTAAAATAAATCATGAATTTAAATATAAGAGCTAAGTATATAAAGCTCTTAGGTTAAATACAGGAATAAATCTAGTGAACTATATTTAGGCAAAGAGACTTCTTAGATATGACACAAAAAGCAAAAGCAACAAAAGATAAAAGTAGATAAATTGGACTTCATCAAAATTTAACAATGTTTTGTTTTAAAAGATAACATCAAAAAAGTGAAAAGTCAGCCCACAGAATGGAAGAAAAGCATATTTACATAAGAAATTTGTATCTAGAACATAAAAGGATCAATTATAACTCTATGATAAAAGGATTTCTTGTTTAAAAAAATGTAAAAAAGTATCTGAATAGATATTTCCCACAGGAAATATGCAAATTGACAATAAACACCTAAAATGATGTGTAACATCATTAACCATTGGGAAAATGCAACTCAAATTCACAGCGAGCTACTACTTCACACACATTGGATGTATATAATAAAAAAAGTTAGATGATAATAAGGATTGTTGAGGATGTGGAGAAACTGAAACCAGTACATTGTATGTGGGAATGTAAAATGGTACAGCCATTTTGAAAAATATCTGATAGTCCCTCAAAAATTCAGCATGGAGCTTATCATATGACCCAGAAATTTGACTCCTATGCATATATCCAAGAGAAACAACATATGTCCACACAAAAACTTGTGCAACAATGTTTATTTAATTTTTGTGTGCAGCAATGTTTATAGCAGAATTTCACATAATAGCCAAAAACTGGAAACAAATGCCCATAATCTGATGAATTAATAAATAAATGCAACCTGTTCACTTAATAGGATATTATATATCAACAAAAATGAATACATTCATGATATATGCTACAACACAAATGAACCTAAAAACATGATGCTACAGAAAAGAAGCCCCATCACAAAAGACCACATAGACAGAAAATAGATTATTTATTGCATAGGAACGGGGGTAGTTAGAGGAAAATGAGAAGTGGCTGCTAATGCTTATGCAGTTTCTTTTGGGGTGATGAAAATGTTCTAAATGGATTGTGGTAATGTTTGCAGAATTCAGGGTGCCTGAGTGGCTCAGTCAGTTAAGTGGCTGACTTCGGCTCAGGTCATGATCTCGGGGTCCTGGGATCAAGCCCCTCATCAGGCTCCCTACTCAACAGCTGAGCTTCTCCCTTTCCCTCTGTGATCTCTCTCTCTCTCACTCGCTCTCAAATAAATACATAAAATCTTTTAAAAAAAGATGTTTGTACAACTTCATGAATATACTAAAAACCACTGAATTTCACACTCAAGAAATTAATTGTATGGTATACGAATTATATCTAAATAAAGCTGCTTTAATAAACAAACAAAAATCAACTCAACCCTCAAACCCTGTCATAAACCTACCAATCCTGCTTATCTTGGCCTTTTATTTATTTATTTACGCATTTACTTTTTAGAGAAAAAGAAAGAGTGTTCATGAGCAAGTGGGGGAGGGGCAGAGGGGCAGAGGGAGAATCTTAAGCAGGCTCTACACCCAGGACGGAGCCCAACAAGCCCAACGTGGGCTTGATCTCATGTCCCTGAGATAATGACCTGAGCCAAAATCAAGAGTCGGAAGCTCAACTGACTTAGCTACCCAGGCCCCCCATGGCCTTTTTTTTTTTTTTAACTTATAAAGGCCTAACATACTACACAATTTACTTAATTATATTAAAGGCTTTCTCTTCCTTAACTGCAATATAACCTTCATGTAGGCAGGGATTTTTTTTAGCCCTATTGAAACCACCTAAAAGCATAAAGTTGAACAAAAATCAAAATGGCTGCACTCTTCCACAAAGATGGATTTTGAACTAAGTAACCTTTTCCCTCTCTTTTGCAAACCTCCCCTCCTCCCTTCTTATCCTTTTGCTTCAGGAACCCTCCTCCCTTCTTATCCTTTTGTTTCAGGAACCCAGTACCACTCTAAAGTCTTGACAAACAAGGCTGGGAGCACATACAAAATTCTGTCCAAACCAGCAAGATCTATCTTATATTTCCCTATAAAACCCTCCAGCCCCTTCCTCTAAGAGGGCTTATAGTTTTTGAAGGCCATAGCTTGCTGCAGCCTCCTTTGCCTGGCAAAGCAATAAAGCTATTGTTCCTCTCTATCCCGAACTCTGTTTCGCAATATATTTTGGCTCAGAAGCATGGAGGTCAGTTTTGACAACACTGTTTTTTTTCCATTGATATATTTCAAGAGCATGGAAAATGCTTAGCATACAGTAGTAGTACTATCAGAATATCTTCCTCAAAATATATGACATATAAAGGGAGGGATGATGACTTTACATGGAGAAGTCTAAAAATCACTAATTATGGTTAACATGACCAGGGGTTAGAACGGTCTATGTAGTACACACATGATGTGATGCCGTGAGAAGAGACAAGAATCATTTTGCAATGTTCCCACCAAGAGGACATTGCCAAAATCTGGTCATGAGAAAATATTGGGCAGGAACACATACAGGATAATTCTACAGAGTGGTAAGCCTACGTCTTGTAAGACTGTCAAAGATGTAGAAGACAGGGAAAGAAAGGGAGAAATAGTCCAGAAATAAGTACATTTTTGAGATATGACAACTAAATATAATGTTTCTTCTGAATAGGACCTTAGCACAGAGTGGGAAAGAGTCTTTGTTGGGATAGCAGGTGTAATTTAAATGAAATTTGGGATGTTGGTTTCCTGATGGAGAGTTTTGCACCATTATAAAATTAGAAAGTTCCCTTGTTTTTAGATGCACTGAATTCAGTACATAGGCATAACAAAACATCATATTTAAAATATATATTCTACTTTCACAACTCTTTCTATGTCTGTTCTGTGAAGGGAAGAAGGAGAAAGAGAGAAGAGACAAAAAGAAAAAAAAGGCGGGAGTAAAAAGGAGAGAGGGAGGATAAGATGCTAATAATTATAGTATCTGGGATAAATAGTGTTCTGTGATAAACTGGGTTCTGAGTGTTCTTTGTATCATTCTTGTAACTGTTCTTTGAAACTATTTAAATATGGGGAAAATAGTAAAAGGTAATAAAATGATTGAATGTGTGAATGAATGAATTGTGCTATATGATGAAGTATAGATATGGGAGTGCAAATAAACAACTGAATGGGGGTGCCTGGGTGGCTCAGATGGTTAAGCATCTGCCTTCAGCTCAGGTCATGATCCTAGGGTCCTGGGATTGAGCCCAGTGTCAGGCTCCCTGCTCAGCAGGGAGTCTGCTTCTCCCTCTGCCTTTCCCCTGGCTTATGCTCTCACTCTCTCTCTCTCAAGTAAATAAATAAAATCTTAAAAAAAAAATAAACAACTGAATGTATGAAATCTTCATCTTTATGAGAAAAGTTGGAAAATAGGAGAAGGAAAATGTAAATTATGCAAATGAGAATATCAAAATAGAAGACTGTAAGAGATATTTCTGGTACGTGAGTATAATCAAAATTGCTAAATTCCACTGAGATTTCATAGAAAGCATTTGCAGGTAATAACTTGATAATGTTCATCTGTATTTCTATTTATCAGTTGAGCCCTTAATGTGTTTTATATTCAGGGATTCAGCGAAAGAGAAAAATGAAAGGATATTCTCTAACACTTCATCAGAATAAAGATTTATCTGACAAGGGCTCGTAAAAACCAATATAATCATGTGATAGCTTTTATTCCAAAAAGAATATGACATGGTTATTCAGTGAAACTTGGTTAAGAGAGATTTATCTTATTTTACCATGTCATTTATTTAATTAAATTAGTTTTCTAAGATAAGGATTTTTTTTTATTCTTATGTTAATCCCCATACATTACATCATTAGTTTTAGATGAAGTGTTCCATGATTCATTGTTTGTGCATAACACCCAGTGCTCCATTAAGATAAGGATTTTTAAAATTGGAGTTCCCTCACATCTTTAAAAAGCATAGAAGCAGAGATATTGTCCTTCTTTTCTTCCTCTGATGAATTCGTAGTCATTCTTTAATAATTAACCAGTATTTCTCTTTCTTTTTTTTTTTTTAAAGATTTTATTTATTTATTTGAGAGAGAGACAACGAGAGACAGAGAGCCTGAGAGGGAGGAGGGTCAGAGGGAGAAGCAGACTCCCCGCCGAGCAGGGAGACCAACGTGGGACTCGATCCCGGGACTCCAGGATCATGACCTGAGCCGAAGGCAGTCGCTTAACCAACTGAGCCACCCAGGCGCCCAGTATTTCTCTTTCTAAGGATTGCCTGGTACAGTCTGAGTTCTCCACGTGCTGCACGGTCTATATCGGTAATGTAGCACATACTGCATTTTCTGACAATATTCCCACACTCCTACATTGCAAGTTTCTCAAAGACAGATAACAGAGGTAAGCTCAGACATTAGAATATGACTGAATATGCATTATAGATAATTGAAAACTTGAGAGATGAAAGAATGAAAGAAAAATGAATAAATCTAGCACAATGCTCCACTCATAGTCTTTATATCAGTAAAGAATGTTGACAGATACTAAATTGAAATATCAGCAGGTAATGCCCCAAAGGGAGAAAGAGGCATTGCCAACAACTCTCAACTGCTCCCATCAAATAGCTCTTTTATTCTGTGAGAGCATACTTGATACTCTGACCTGCTCGGAAAAACGCTGCCCTCCTGTATCTTAGTTTGATTTGTGGGTTTGTCTCTTGTGGTCTGTTGCTCAAAGACTGGCATTTAAAGTCTAAGACAGAGTAAGGAAAGTAGGGAGTCATGAAAATTAGTATATTTATGTTTTTGCTTGCCAACTAAGGAATGCAGCTTTCTAGAAAGAAATAAAATTTAATAAATATGTACTTGACTATAGAAAAAATGTATGAAATTTAACCATTAGATTTTAGAATAAATCATTATTAGTTAAATATAACATTGAAGCTTGTTTAAACTACAAGTGGCTAATGGTGGTATTTTCATAATTATTTTGTATCTATTTAAAAGATCACTAGCTACAAATTTTCTAAGGATAAAAGAAGGTAGTATTGCTCTGAGTATTATACCGTTATTTGATAAGGTGGTCTTACTACACAGAAATTTTAGTTCTATGGCAATGTGTAAATTATGTTATTTATAATTATTGTCTATTAAAGAAAGGTACAATGCTCGACCCAGGAAGAATCTTGAGGATAAAAGTATGGTCTACATTAGAATGTGACATACATGTTAAATGTCAAAGGTTAATACACTATATTTTTTCTCAAATACAATAATGTTGAACTAAAAATACCATCATTGTCTTAAACCCCATGGAACCCATCAAAATTCATGAAGAACAAATGGTCTTTCAGAGATGAGAAGGTAACTCAGTACCTGACCAGCAACGAGACTGACTTTTTAACTTTACGTGGTTGGCCAACTGTTCCATTGGGCTTTTTAAATATAAATGTGTAGTTGTGGGGCACCTGGGTGGCTCAGTCAGTTAAGTATTAGACTCTTGATTTTAGCTTAGGTCGTGATCTCAGGGTCCTAAGATTAAGCCCACACTCAGTATGGAGCCTGCTTGTCCCTCTCCCCCTGCTCATACTCTCTCTCTCAAATAAATAAATAAATAAATAAAATCTTAAAAGAAAATTGTAGTTGTGGGGCACCTGGGTGGCTCAGTCAGTTAGGTGGCCAACTCGATTTCGGCACAGGTCATGGTCTCAGGGTCGTGAGATCAAGCCCTGCGCTGGGCTCCGTGCTTAGCATGGAGTCTGCTTGTCCCTGTTCCTCTGCTCCTCCCTCTGCTCATGCTCTCAATCTTTCTTTCTCTCTCTCTCAAATAAATAAATAAATAAATAAATAAATAAATAAATAAATAAAATATTTAAAAAATTTTGTAGTGGTATATGTGTCTTTTAAGTATTATTTGCTTAAAACAGGATCATCAGGCAAGAAAAACAAAAGAAACAAACAAACAAAAATGTCCACTGTTCAGACCTATTAAGGATGCTTAATAAGATAGTCAATTGTAAGATAAATAAAAATTCAATACTATTCTCCAACACCAGTCTGAAAGATAACCGAAGCTATATCACAGAAAATGATTTTGAAATTTGAGGGATATAACTACACAAACATCCAAACATATATTCAAAAAAGAAAAAAAATGTGGGCATCTACCTCCCATTAATCAAGACATACTTAAAATAAAACAAATTTTACAGAGTGTTAGTTGCATTTCAGGGCGTTACATCATTCCTTAAACCATAGACAATGCATAGAAGAGGAAAATAATGTTTCACAGAGTTAATGTTATATAATTTTGTTAATTATTATCTTCTAAGAGTGTTTCTAATTGTATTTCCACTATATGAAAGTCTAATTAAGACTATATTGTAATGGTTTATCAGGATTTGGGAGAGAATTGACTCTGATGATGAATATTTGGTATTTTATAGGGTTGTGGGTTATAAGAGAATATATATTTGCCAAAACTATTAAAATACAATACTTAAAATCTGTGCATTTCACTGTATGCAATTTATGTCTTAATTCTTAACAGTCAAAAAAATGACATGGAGGATATGTTAGAAATTTGCTACCTCTTGAACTTCTCAACTCAATAGAGCATATATATAAAATTCAGTGATTAAAAAGTGGCAGAAATTTAAATTCTGAAGGCAGGGGTGATAGATTTCTTTACACAGAGTAAATCCCAGTTCTCCTGCTTTGTACTAGATTTAAGAAATTAAGGCTTTTTTTAACAACAATATACCTGCATTGATTTCTGTAACTTTCTCTCCATGCATAAATAATTAGGCCCCTGATGATGGAAATGCATTTTCTATTAAACCAAACTTCTTTTAATAAATACAACTTTTTATTTGTGCCTTAAAATGCATATATACTCTGGGTGTGAGGTATTAGAAATACATTTAATTAGAGTCTGGATATGTATGATTTCAACACTCAAAAAGATGAGATTGGTATAATAATAAAAGATAAACCAATTTTATTTTATTTTATTTTTTTAAGATAAAACAATTTTAAAATGTTTTCATTTTCAACTCTGTTATATTTAAAGCCACTAGTGAAAACTCTTCTATGTAAAATGAAATATGACAACATGAGATTAAATTAGAATATGAGATACAGAAAAAAATGTTTTCAGTTTTGTAAGATTCTTGAATTAGGTGTCAAAACAATACCAGCAAAAATCTTAAATAATGAACAATGTAGATCAAACATGATAAATTGCCTTCCAAAAGAGAATACTGAAAGAAATAGAAAATAAATCCCCTCTGAAAATAAAATGCTGCACATTTAAGCAAAAAAGACTGTCATCATAGTACAACTTTAATGTCATCTCTGTAATTTCACATATCATGCTGATAGATGACATGATATTTGACATGGCAAGAATTTCAAAGCTCCCAATCTAGAAAATAATATTGTAATGAAAACTGAGGCAAGCTGCCTTGCTAAGACAAAACATTTTAGTTTCAAAAAATTCAAATAAACAAAATTATTCTAGAACATATTATTTTAATTAAGGAAATATAAATAATTTAGAATGAAGTAAAATTTTGCTAATTTGGTCATATTTGTGTAAAAGTCCATTGAAATCAGCAGGCAATTTAAGTCATAAAAGACATGACATTTATATAAACTAAAAGATTTTGTTTTTAATTATGTGTTTTTTTGATCAATAAATGGCTAATTGCTTAACTTCTCAGAGAACCTAAATAAATAGATGTTTTAAATGTGTCCACAGCCTTGTATTTTATTGAGTAGTTGGTGAGGAACAACATGAGAAATTAGTCAGAAACATGTTTGTATTTTTACTTCTCTACTTCCTTATATCTTTGGGCATGTTGTTACTTGTCTCAGAGACTGTGCTTTTGAGTACATAAAGTAGAAATAGCAATATTTATTTCATGTGGTTGATAAAAAAACCAAGTGACAAATACATAAAGTTTTAGGCAAGTGGCTGGCTAAGGGTAGTAGATTAATAAACGCTAATTTCCTTTACTTTTACTATTTTTTTGAAAATATGTAATTGTTGAAAATGTTTATTACACACATTTTTAATATTGTGAATATACTTAAATAATTTTTCTTTAATATTGTAGTTCTAGTGTTTAGTTAAGCATAAATTAGATTAAGAAAAAAATATAGATAATAGATATCATAAGGCATGGAAACCCAGTCAACATAAGAGACATTAATGCAGCATTTGCGATATTAGAATTCTACTCCTTCATTATATTTTTATTAGTTAATTTTTTTCACCAGAAAATAAGATTAAAATGCCAAGATAAAGTCATGACATTTAATATCAATATTTACACTTAAAAAGTAAAGTCCTTTAATTCATGGACAAAAAAATCCCCAGAATATCTAATATTAAACATTATCAAGTTGTATCAGGTTCTTGCATTATTACAGTCCTGAAGACCCCTAGTAATTTATTTCATAAGTTTTTTATGTTCCCTTAAGATTCACCTCTGAGTTGTGATTACAGTAAACTATGCTTACCATCCTATTTTTGATGTTATGATACATAATGATTTAAAACTAATATTTTCCACAGATTCATTTATAAAGAGAACTGCTTTGATAAGGTGCATTTATATAAAATGTGCATTCACTTCAGTTGATTAAAGAGCTCAATAGAGATTATATCCTTTCATACCACTTTAATTTTCATTTGTAACTGAGATTTCCTAAACTAGTAAGAAATATAATTTAAGTAGAAGAAAAAAAAATTCAATAGCAAGTTCTCAGACATAAAAATGACAATTTATACTTCCACTGTTATTTCTTCATCCAGACAAGTAGTCTCAACTAATCCCTTTGTCTTTTTAAAATATCTTTTAAAAAGCATTTTGAGATATACAGGGAAGTTCTTTCGAATAGAGTTATCATCTCAAATCCTCTATAATTTAATTGAAAATGATAGGTTTTCTTCTTTTTTTTTTTTTAGATTTTTTCTCTTTTTTTTTAATTTTAGAGAGAGAGTGCAGGAGCAGGGGGAGGGGCAAGGAGAGGGACAAAAGGACTCCACATTGAACTCAGAGCCCAACATGGGGCTCAAACCCACGACACTTAGATCAGGACCTGAGCCAAAATCATGAGTTGGCTGCTCAACCAACTGAGCCACCCGGGTACCCTGAGAGGAGGTTTTCTTATCTAATTTGTCATTTTCATTTAATTTTTTGAAATATGCAGATTATGATAGGTTTCTTAAAATACACTGAAGTTTGGGGCGCCTGGGTGGCTCTGGCGTTGAGCGTCTGCCTTCGGCTCAGGTCATGATCCCAGGGTCCTGGAATCAAGCCCCGCATCGGGCTCCCTGCTCCGCGGGAAGTCTGCTTCTCCCTCTCCCACTACCCCTGCTTGCATTCCCTCTCTCGCTGTGTCTCTCTCTGCCAAATAAATAAATAAAATCTTTAAAAAAAAATACACTGAAGTTTGATATCAAGAAGTTCGAACTTATATTTGTGAGAAAAGTAATTAAGAATTATTTTTGTTAAAATGCTTTCTTACAAAACAGATGAACATGGGGGGGAAAGGAGACAGAGAGAGAGAAAGGCAAACCAGAAAACAGACTCTTAGCTATAGTGAACAAACTGAGCGTTGTTGGGGGAGTGGGTGGGGGATGGGCTAAATGGGTGATGGGTATTGAGGAGGGCACTTGTTGTGATAAGCACTGGGTGTTATATGTAAGTGATGAATCACTCAGTTCTACTCCTGAAACTAATATTACACTACATGTTAACTAACTAGAATTTAAATAAAAACTTTGAAACAAAAATAAATAAATAAATAAAATAAAATAAATGCTTTCTTTAAAATTGCTTTCTGCAGGAAATAAAAAGTTCCAGAAATATTCTAAGAAATGTTTGACTTTCTTTCAATGCACATATGTAGGTAACTTTAAATGGCATCGTATATTAAAGTATTTTTTTAAAAAAAGATTGTCAGATATTAAAGGATTTGACACACTAAGACTAGAATCAATGTAACAAACAATATGATACATTTAACCTGCTTTGTCTCACATTACATAATGAAAACTTTGTTTACAAGCTTATTTTAACAGATTGTGACAAAAATCTGCCAGAGTAGTATATGTAAAGACAAAAGAAGCAGGAGTTGGAAGAGGAAGTTTAGATTGCACTTTCCACACACTTTGAGTGTGTTCATGCACATTACATCTACTACATCAGAGGATTTTGTTTTCTGCTTCATAAAGGGAGGATTATACAAGCTGTTTCCACTAGTTCATAGGGATACCAAAAAGATAAAATGATTAATTCACGTCAAAGTGCCTTGTAAGTTGAGAATTAATGGAAATACAAGGCGGTGCTGTTTCTAACATACAATATTCATCATCATCATCATCATCATCATCATTACTATAATAATAATACACAAATAGATTCCAGTGTAAACCTAAACATAAAACTGATTTCTAATGCCTTCATATGGTGAAGTTTTCTGAATCTATTCCCTGTTGATGTTGGAGTATCCTAACACCAGGAACCCACTGACTAAGAATGGAGAGGCACAGTGATCCAAACCTGTTGATCATTCTCAGTTTTCTGTGACCTATGAAAAATCAGAATTTTATCCTGCTTCCTATTATGTTTTTAGCCCTTTGGGTTTAATGTTATTATCAGTCTCTCCTGCTTTTACAAACCAGCTGGACACAATGATTAGAATGACTTTTAACCAACTTTAGCCTGAGGAAAAATTTTAACTGCTACTGTAGAACACAAAACTTGGTACCAAGCAGGACACAACACTGTTAAAACAGTGTCCTAAAACACTGTTTTAACAAAGCCTGTTAAAACACCATAGGAAAAAAAATGCAATTTTAAAATATAAATGTGGAAAATTGAGTCTTTCGAATCTTATTGTAAATAATTTAGCAATAACCATTTCTGCTAGAAGTAAAATAAATGCTAAGGCATATTTCATTACTTTTATTTATTCATTCATTCAAACAAATGTATTGATCACCTACATTAGCTTTATGGACTACTAAGTCAAATATTGTGGAGACCTTTTCCTCTTGTTCAGTGAAAACAACCAAAAATCACACTAACAAACGACACAAGGGAGCTGATGGAAATATGTTCAATATATATAGGAGCAAAGAGGAGAAACTTCAACATAAAGGCCCAAAAGGCTTAATAAACAATGAGGTTATTAAATTTCAGTATCAAAGCATTATAACATATATGCAAAAAATAACAAAGCCTCAAAATATATGAAGCACACATTGAAAGAACTAAAAGGAGAAATAGTTGCACAATAATAGTTGGAAACTTCAATACATAACTTTCAGTAATGGATACAACATCTAGACAGAAGATCAATAAGGAAATTAAGGGCTTGAACAATATTAAAGATGAACTAGATCTAACAAACTTATATAAAATCCTCCAGTCAAAAATAGCAGAATACTTATTATTTTTAAATACACATGGAATGTTCTCCAGGAGAGACCATGTTAAGCCACAATACAAATCTTAAAAAATTTAAAAATATTTAAATTATAAAAAGTGTTTTCCAAAACCACAAAGGAAGAAATCTAGAAATCAATAAACAAAAATGTGGAAATTAAACAACTTATTATTAAACAATGAATAGGACAAAGAAGAAATGACAGGGGAAATCAGAAAATACAGGAAGACAAATGAAAATGAGAACACAGCATACCAAAACTCAAAGGATGCAGTAAAGACAGTATTCACTGAGAAACTTAGACCAGTCAATGTCTACATTAAAAAAAGAAAAACATCAAATCAATAATCTAATGTTATGCCTTGTGGAACTAGAAAAAGAACCAACAAAATCCAAAGCCAGAGGATAAAAGAAGGATAATAAAGATTATAGAGAAATGAAATGCAAATGGGGGAAAAATAAGAGAATCAATAAAACCAAAAACTGGTTCTTCAAAAAGATCAATGGAGTTGACAAACCTTTAGCTAATCTGACAGAGAAAAAAGAAAGAAGATGGAAATAACTAAAACCAGAAATGAAAGTGGGGTTATTACTATTAAACCATTACTACTATTAAAAAATTAAAAAAGTATTATAAGAAAATTCTATAAACAGTCACATATTGACAAATTAACCTAGATTAATTGGATAAATTTCTAGAGACACAAACTCAATAACAAATAGACAATCTCAGCATCTTATCACAAATAAGCAAGTTGAATAGGTAACCAAATATATCAAATCAAAGTCCAGCATTTGCTTCACTGGCAAATGCTACCACAAATTTAAAGATGAATTAAAAACATCCTCCTCAAACTCTTCAAAAAATTGAAGATGAGGGAGCTCTTCCTAACTCACTCTATGAGGTCTGTCCGCATTATTCTAATATCAAGACATAAAGAAATCACACAAAAAATTACAGACTAGGGCGCCTGGGTGGCTCAGTTGGTTAAGCGACTGCCTTCGGCTCAGGTCATGATCCTGGAGTCCCAGGATCAAGTCCCGCATCGGGCTCCCTGCTCGGCAGGGAGTCTGCTTCTCCCTCTGACCCTCCCCCCTCTCATGTACTCGCTCTCTCTCATTCTCTCTCTCAAATAAATAAATAGAATCTTTAAAAAAAAAAATTACAGACTAAAAACCTTCATGAATATAAGATGTAAAAACTCTCAACAAAATACGGCAAAATAAATTCAATAGCATATTAAAAGGATTATACATCCTGACCAAGTGCAATTTATCCCAGGGATGCAAGAGTAGTTCAACATGAGAATATAATGAATATAATCTCTATTCACAAATGACACAATTCTATATATACAATATCTAAGGAATTCACAAGAAAGATTCTAGAGCTAATAAAACAGACTAATCAAAGTTGCAAAGTACAAGAGCAACATAAAAATCGGTTGTGTTTGAATGGAGCCACAATAAATAAATTTGAAAAAGACATTAAGTAAACAATTCCATTTACAATTACGTCCAAAGGGACAAAATAACTAGTGTTTAATTAACAAAGGACGTGTAAGACTGGTATAAGGAAAACTAAAAAAAGAAAGAAAGAAAGAAAGAAAGAAAGAAAGAAAGAAAGAAAGAAAGAAAGAAAGAAAGAAACATTGCTGAAAGTAATTTAAGAAGAGGGGAGTGACATCAGCAAGATGGTGGAATAGGAGGTTTTAGTTGGTTAAGCCAGGTGGTTGTGCTACTTTGTTACAAAAGTCCTGGCAAACTAATACAACTGTAAACTAAATGTAACAGATATATACAGCACACCCCACTCAATTGTAACAGAATACACATTCTTCTCAAGTACCCAAGAAACATTTTCCAGGATAGACTACATGTTAGACCACAAAACAATTTTCAATAGATCTTAAAAGCTAGAAGCTAGGGGCACCTGGGTGGCTCAGTCGTTAAGCATCTGCCTTCGGCTCAGGTCATGATCCCAGAGTCCTGGGATCTAGCCCCGCATCGGGCTCCCTGCTCTGCGGGAAGCCTGCTTCTCTCTCTCCCACTCCCCCTGCTTGTGTTCTGCTCTCGCGGTGTCTGTCTCTGTCAAATAAAATCTTAAAAAAAAAAAAAAAAGCTAGAAGCTAGAAATCTATAACAGAAGGAAAATTGAAAAAATTCATAAATATGTGGCAATTAAGAAACAGAGTCAAAAATACTTAAGAGCACAAAGGAAAAAAAAACACCATTATCTCAGTTAATGCAGAAAAAAACATTTGACAAAATCCAACATACTTTCCTGACAAAA
>NC_138371.1:131179585-131270676 GCF_054177405.1 Leptonychotes weddellii
GAGAGACAGAGAGCATGAGAGGGAGGAGGGTCAGAGGGAGAAGCAGACTCCCTGCCGAGCAGGGAGCCCGATGCGGGACTCGATCCCGGGACTCCAGGATCATGACCTGAGCCGAAGGCAGTCGCTTAACCAACTGAGCCACCCAGGCGCCCCCATGTGAATATTTTCTTAAGGAATGAAGCAAAATGCTTTTTAAACATTTTTTTTGTTTATTCTTTTTTTTCAAAGATTTTATTTATTTATTCGAGTGAGAGAGAGAGGGAGGAGGAGCAGACACAGACGGACAAGTGACTCCGTGTTGAAGGCAGAGCTCCATGCAGGGATCCATCCCAGGATCCTGAGATCATGACCTGAGCCAAAATCAAGAGTCAGAGGCTCAACCAACTGAGCACGAGGCACCCCCATTTTTTGTTTATTCTTTAAACAAAACATTTGAAGAACATAGTATTACTTGAATCATAATATGAATTTTTATTCATTAGCATTCATAGTATTCTGCATAAAAATTACAATTTAGCTCATATTCAGACATACAAAAAATTTTAAAAAGGATAAACTTGATTTAAAAGTAAAAAATACTACTTCAGTTTCTGTTTGACTTTAGCATATTTCACAAACTCATTTGTTATGTATTTGCAGAGTTTTGGTTTCTTCCAGTGGGATTGCCTTTATCATATGTTCAAGAAATAATTTTTCATATTGCCAATCTTTAGAGAATCACTTCTTGCACCTGCTAACTCCATATCTGTAGAACGTAAATTGACTTGGATGTACACTTTCATCATTGTAAGAAAACCACAAATATCTTCTGTATTCTGAATAATCAGAAATGTTGCATAATCAGAAAAGCTGATTACAAGTGAAATTGACTTATACCCACAAATGAAGTATTTTAGGAATTTCTAAAATGATAAGGATTATGTTTTTCCCCCCAGTCTCCTATGATTTTGACATCAAGTTTTGCTTAGAAGCTAATTTTAAGGTCTGTTTAGAAGCCAGTATATGCATGCAAAGTGGCACTGGAAAGAGCCAGAATGTTGTAGAAATATGGGAAGAATTATCATTTGTTTATCATCACTTTATTTTTTTGTTTGTTTGTTTATCATCACTTTAGAAAATATGGTGTATTGATTAAGAACTCCAGTGTTTCAGCCAAACTTCCATGTTTTGACTTTTTCATTTCCACTTTTCTCACTTACTAGCTGGGTAAACTACAGCAATATATTAGTGTACGAGCTAAGATATGGTAAACATACAAAAAATTGCAGTGACTTAACTAAGATAGATGATTACTTCTCAGTTACATAAAATTCTGGAATTGAGCAGTTCACAGGATGGCTCATCTGCTCGGTAATATCATAGTACCAAGAATCTTTTTGTTCTTTTATTCACTTAGATATTGCCCTATTCTTCATGCTCATAATTCGACCTGATAAAGTCTGCTTTTCAACCCCCAGAAAGAGCTACAAAGAACAACGTGAGGGTGAACAATTTCCTTTTAAGCAACTTTAGCACATTGTTAATGGTTATATTCCATTGGTTAGAACATAGTTAAATGGACATAACTATTTTCAAAGAAGAATTGTAGTTTTACCTAGCTAAACAAGTATCTTGTGTTGGAAATTGTGTTGGAGAGCCCTTGTTTCATGTTTCACAATTTTCTTATCTTTAAATTGTATCTATTTAGGTTTCTTGTGACAAGCAACCATATGAGTACATGTAAAACCCTTGAACAAGCACCTGACATGCACTGAGCCCTTGAACATTTTTATATCTATTTCTATTTATGTACTTACTTTCTTCTGTGAACTGCTTTGGTACATTAGAGATTATAAATAGGAATAAAAATGCTTTATTTATTAAAATTATATCAATTTTTGTGTTAATGGAAAAAATAATGATCAATAATAAAAAATAATCAACTTAGTGATTTAGGCTGAAATCCCTGATTTGAATAATTTGGGGGAATTTTATTTTAATAGATATTTTCACTGGTGTTCCAATATAGCACATCAGTGTCTTTTGCTAAGTTATTATGTTGTGAAGGAATATTTCAAGTAGGTTGGGAGAATCATTAAACTATTAAATAAACGTAGATAAAGAACTATGAGCGTTTTGAAAATTCTGGGTAAGGAGGATAAAAATAAATAGGTGATTTTCTAATCAAATTTTAAAAATAGGGATAAGTGAGATAAAAACGGGATTTTAATTTATAAGACAAAGGATGAATCACAATAGAGTTTAACATTCTGTTACTTGAAACGTTATTTAATGTATTCACGAAATTTAAATTTAACAGTTAAGTTTCTTATTTGAGCAACCATGGCTAAGGAGCTAAACTGCCCAGGCATCATCAGGTTCTCATAGTGAAGAGCCAAGAAAAATCCTGTTGCTTCTTGCAGAAGGAAGGGGAAAAGGAGCCATTCTGAAATAGTCCAAGAGCACTCTCCATAAAAAAAGGTCTAATCAAGTGAACCAAACACTTAACTTGAATCTTATTCTACCTGGTTAAAATAAAATTACCCTATTCCAGCACACACTGACCCTCCAGTTTTAACTAAGGCAGTAAACAAATGATGAGAAACATTTGTGAAGTTAAGAGCCTGGGGATACAGGAGACGAACTGAGATTTATTTATTTATTTTAAAGATTATTTATTTATTTATTTATTTATTTATTTATTTGACAAGGAGAGAGGGAACACAAGCAGGGGGAGTGGGAGAGGGAGGAGCAGGCTTCCTACGGAGCAGGGAGCCTGATGCAGGGCTCAATCCCAGGACCCTGGGATCATGACCTGAGCCGAAGGCAGATGCTTAACGACTGAGCCACCCAGGCACCCCAAGAACTGAGATTTAATCATAAGATTATGGTGACTAACATAGCATAATAATTTTTTTTAATTAAAAAAAGATATAGAACATTTTACTTGCCCCAAAACATACTTACTACCATATCAATTGGCTTCAGTATAACTGGATTATAACTAAAAGACCTGCAAGACAAAAGACTCTATCTGAAGAGGAAGGGGAGTTATGGAAATCCAAAGACAACAGGGGAAAAAAATCAGGAAATGAGAGGAGTTTAAGCCTATGGTACATACAACTACAAGAAATATTAAAGAGCCTAACACCTAGCCAGATTAAAATAAAAATTTACACTAAGGCAATCTCAGTCAAAATCCCAGCAAGTTCTTCTTTGGACCTAGAAACACAATATTGAGGGAGAAGAGCTAAATTGGAGGAGTGACACTACCTACTTCAAGACTTACTATAAAGCTACCACAGTCAACACAGTTTAGTATTGGCAAAAGAATTGACAAATAGGTCAATAGAACAGAATAGAGAGCCCAGCAATAGACTCACACTAACTGATCTTTGAAAAAAGCACAAAGGCAACTCAATAGAAAATAGATATTCTTTTCAGCAAAAGTGCTAAAAAAATTTTAGCTTATAAGTTTGCAAACAAGAAATAGATGGATAGATAGATCTAATCAAAGGCTTTATAACTTTCACAAAATAAAATATTAAAATAGATCAGTGGATAATAGGACTAATTTTCAAATTCAGTATTATAAAACTTGTAGAAAAAATATAGGAGAGTATCTAGTTACCTAGAGATTAGCAGTAAGTTTTTAGATATAAAACCAAAGTCATAATTTGTGATATAAAACACTGATAAATTGGTCTTTATTAAAATTAAAACCTGTTCTTTTAAAGACACTATTAAAAAGTGAAGACAACTAGAGGATGGGATAAAATATTTGTAATACATGTTTGAAAAGTAATTGTAACCAAAATAGATAAAGATCTGTCTTAAAACTCAAAATAAGAAGACAAAAGAAAACAAAATAATTAAGAATAAGGCAAGACATCTAAACAGATACCTTGCCAAAGAAGATACACTGATTTTGAATGTCTATCAAACCTTACTCAACATTACTTGTCATCTGTGTAATTAAAAGCACAATATTATACCACGTTATAGCTCTTAGAATGGCTAAAATCCTCCAAAAAACTGACAACACCAAATGCTGACGAGGATGTAGAACAGCAAAACTCTCATTCATTCCTGGTTGAAATGTAAAATGCTACAGCCACTTTGGAAGATACTTGGGCAGTTTCTTACAAAGTTAAATAGTCTTATCATGAAATCCAGCAAAGGTGTCACTAGGTATTTATCCCATTGTTTCTAAAACTAAAAATCTGCATAAGAGTATTTATTGCTGCTTAATTTATAGTCACCAAAAACTAGAAACAAATAAGATAATCCTTTTATAGGTGAATGGATAAACAAACTGTAGTACATACTTACAATGGAATGTTATTCAGCAATAAGAAAAAAAAATGAGCTCTCAAGTCTCAAAAAGACTTGAAGGAAACTTAATTGAATATTGCTAAGTGAAAGAATGGAGCCTGAAAAATCTACATAGCATATAATTCCAATTATATGACATTCTGAAAAAGGAAAAAATATAGAAGTACTAACTAGATCACTAGTTGGTGCCAGTGGCTTGAAGGGGTAGGGTGATAAATACATAAAGTACATGGAAACTTCATGGTGGGGAAACTATTTTGTTGGATACTGTAATACTGGATGCATGGCATTATGCATTTATAAAAATCCGTAGAACATAACAGCATAAATGTGTGCAATTAAAAAAAAAATCGCTCAGGAGTTTGGGGAACCAGAAAGGAATAAAGAACAAACAGAGAATCCAATTTTATTACAATATATTGAAAAAAAAATATCTAAAGGGGAGCAGGGCATAGGGTGGGGGTCAAATTAACTTTGGAAATGAATAGAATCTATAGGACTAAGAGCTTATATGCACTGCATTTTAGTTGATAAAATGTTTCCCATGGTGCACAGGTTTACAATTCTAATACTACTACACATGGAATAGTGGAATTTATTTTAAAAAGATGATAGATGGTGGAAGTTAAGTTTCTCACTGTTAGAGTAGGAATTTATAGATAAGCAAGAAGAGGAGGCTAGAGAGCTCCATGTGGTAATAGGTTTGAGTCTGAGATACCAGAAAAAAAAATGGTGTTTAGCTTAATCTACATATAGTAATATATAAGAATATTTATAGATATAGATAGACCATATACATGGTCAAGTATACACACATTTTTCTGTGCCCTGTCAGCTGAATAGGCTAAAAGAAATGAGACTCCAGGAGCAGCAAACTAACATCTATATCTCAGCTTCCAATACCTTTCTTCAATGAAAGGAATCAGTCTTCCTTACAGAAATAGCTTATTCTAGTATGGGGACAGGAAATACATATGATAAGCATGGGTCATCCCACAGTGTCAGAAAAAAGGAAGCGTTCAAAAAATAAACAAACCCACACACACCTTGATGGGGGCATATTAATGAGCACAAGAGCCAGCTGAAACACATTCTACTGGCCAAAGCTGAAAGGAAGAATTTGAACAAATACCTAAAGAACTAGTAGATTATTACCCAAAGTACAGATATTAATAACTACATAGTTATAGATACATATATATGACTTAAAAATTTAAAAAATCAAATCAAACTCAACATATGTAAAAAGATAACACATCATGACCAAACTGAGTTTATCCCACAAATGCAAGATTCGTATAATATTTTTAAACCAATCAATATGTTAACATTAACAGACAAAAATATAAAACCTCATGATCATCTCAACACATGCAGAAAAAATGTGACTAAGTGGACATCTGTTCTAAATAAAAACTTTCAGTAAACTTGGAATAGAAACAAACTTCTTAACCCAGTAAAAGAGCATCCATGAAAAAGCTACAGCTAACATTATAATTAATTGTGAAAGTTTGAATATTTTCCCCCTAAAAAAAGAACAAGATAAAGATTTCTGACCTCAACTCTTCTGCTCAAATAGTCCTGGAAGTGCAACCTAGCAAAAAAAATCCAAGAAAAAGAAATAAAAACAGTGCTCATTTGAATAAAAGAAGTAAACTATATTTATTCACAGACTACATGATCCTTTAGGTAGAATACCTGATGGAATCTGAAAATCTTACCAGAACTAATGAATGATGTTAGCAAGGTTGTAGAGTACATGGTTGATATACAAAAACCAATTGGGTTTCTATATATCAGCAGAAATGAAAAATAGAGATTAAAAGGAGATGCTATTTATAATAGAATTAATATAGCGAAGTGCTTAGGGTATATTTGACAAGAATACCAAAAATCTGTACATTGAAGAAATATAAAACACTGCAGAAAGAAATTAAAGATTAGATTTTAAGAAAATAGAGAGAGATATGCTGTATTCATTAATTGGAAGATTCAATATTTCTCAGTGCTCTGAAAACTGATCTGGAGGTTTAACAAAATCCCAAGTTCAGGGACGCCTGGGTGGCTCAGTCATTAAGCATCTGCCTTTGGCTCAGGTCATGACCTCAGGGTTCTGGGATCCAGCCCCACATTGGGCTCCCTGATCAGCGGGAAGCCTGCTTCTCCCTTTCCCACTCCCCCTGCTTGTGTTCCCTCTCTCGCTGTGTCTCTCTCTGTCAAATAAATAAATAAAATCTTTTTTTAAAAAAAATCCCAAGTTCATATGGAAAAGCAGAGGTCTTAGAATAGCTAAGTCAACTTTGAAAATGAAAAACAAAACTGAAGGACTAACACTACCTAATTTCAGGACTCTTAAAAGTTAAAGCAACCAAAACTTTTTGGTACTGGTATAATCATAGATGAATGGAACGAAAAAGAGTACAGAAGTACTCTATCTATTTGCAAACAGACAAGTTATTTTTGACAAAGGTTAAAAGGCAAGTAAATGGAGAAAGAAAAATTTTTTCAACAATTTTGCTTGATTAGATGAATATACGTATGGAAAAACAGTGAACATCGACAAGTATCTTACACCATACAAACAAAATATTAATAATTTGAAATAAGTCATAGACTGAAGTGTAAAGCTTTAAACTATAAAATGTCTAGAGGAATACATAAAAAAAGGATTGAGTTATTAAAAGATACCAGATATATTATTCATAAAAAGAGAAATTGATAAATTGGACTTCATCAAAATTAAAAATAGATGCTATCTGAAAGACAATTTCAAGAGAGTGAAATGATCAGCCATAAACTGGGAAGAAATACTTGAAAATCATATACTCCGTAAACAACATAAAATCCAGTTATATGCACAATCCTCAAATTCAATAATAAACAATTCAGTAGAAAGTGGGCAAAAGATTAGAATAGGACTTGATAAGAGAAGATACTTGGATGGCAACTAAACACTTGTAAAGATGCTCTCCATCATTATTCATTAAGGATATGCAAATTAAAAACAAAGTGAGATGCTACTGCATAACTATTGGGATAGTTAAAATTTAGAAGGACTGACTATCTCAGGACGGTGAGAATATGGAAAAACTGAAATTCTCATAAGTTTCTGGAAGGACTGTAAAATGAAAGACTTATATTGGAACTAGTTGGGCAGTCTTTTTTAATTAAAAAATTAAAAATACATTCACTGTATTATCCAGTCATTCATTCCTAAGTATTTTCACAAGAGAAATGAAAGCACAGATCCATACAAAGACTTCCTTGAAGATAATGTTTATAGTTGTATTAATTGTAATAGCCAAAAACTGGAAACAGCCAAATGGATAACAAATTGCAGTACATACACATAACAGAATACTATTTAGGAGTGAACTAGTAAGACACACTACAACACAGATGGATCACAAAATAATTATGCTGAGTAAAAATAAACAAAGAATACATACTGTATGATTCCATTAATGTAAAACATTAGAAAATGCAAATGAGTCTATAGTGAGAGAAAGCATATTAGTACTTGTCTGGGTACAAGGTAGGGAGGAAGAAAGTAAAATAGGACATGGGGAAACATTTGAAGGGTCTAGGTATGTTCACTATCTTGCTTGTAGCACTGATGGTTTCATAGGTGTGAACATGAGTCTAACAATATTGGCAATATTTGTTAAATTGTACACTTTATTCACAAATCATTGTATGTCATTTATGACTCAATAATAAAAATCAACCCAGGGCGCCTGGGTGGCTCAGTTGGTTAAGCGACTGCCTTCGGCTCAGGTCATGATCCTGGAGTCCCAGGATCAAGTCCCGCATCGGGCTCCCTGCTCGGCAGGGAGTCTGCTTCTCCCTCTGACCCTCCTCCCTCTCATGTGCTCTCTCTCTCTCACTCTCTCAAATAAATGAATAAATAAAATCTTAAAAAAAAAATCAACCCAGAAAAAAAAATTGACATGTATATTAAAGAAATTTCCTTAGAAATAGAAAAGTGACCAGTAAATAAGCTCCTATATATTTATCACCAAATTATATCATTATTATTGTGTGAAACTAGAAATATTTTTGTCAAAACTATATGCTGTTACATATGCTAAAAAAAGTGTAAAATCAATGAATTTCAATAACTTCAAAATAGAGCCACAACTGAAATAAAAAATTAATTTTAAATTTATGTAATAAAATTACTCATGATCATTAA
Source organism: Leptonychotes weddellii (assembly GCF_054177405.1). Classification (NCBI taxonomy): domain Eukaryota; kingdom Metazoa; phylum Chordata; class Mammalia; order Carnivora; family Phocidae; genus Leptonychotes; species Leptonychotes weddellii. Next base: position 131,188,095 of record NC_138371.1, read on the forward strand.
AATATGTTCATTAGGAAAGAAACTAATTACAATTTTGTTACAGAAAAAAATTTAACAGATAAATTGTACCTCATTTGGATCTCACATTACATCTAGGTAAACTAGTTAAACAAATAAAACTTTACTTGGAAAAGTTAATGTGTTAATGAAATTGCAGATGGGCTCTTTACTGCTTAACATTATTGCCATTCATGCCATATTGATAATTTATAAGATATAGGAGCAAAAAGAGTAAGTCTAAATGAAACAAAATATTTTTTGTCTTCTCTTTCATACAAATATATTTTAAGGAGTAGTAATAAATACAAAAAAAGAGTAACAAATAAAATAATCAATGATATAAATATTTTCTCTAAAATGATACTGGACACCGGGATACTAGGAAGAAAAAAAATAATGTAAATATGTTTAACAAAAATCCAATGCCTCTACCAGACATTTTGCTTATAGCTAAGGTGTCAAGATAAATAAATAGAAATCCTGACTTTGAGGATCTCATTTTCTAATGTTTCTTTGAAAATTATCTATCATACTCATTTATAAGACTGTATTATGCTAAGCAAAATAAGTCAGTCAGAGAAAGACAAATACTATATGATTTCATTCATACGTGGAATTTAAGAAACAAAATAGATGAACATAGGGGAAAGAAAAAAAAAAAGGGAGAGAGAGAGAGGGAGGCAAACCATAAAAGAGACTCTTTACTATAGAGAACAAACAGGGTTATTGGAGGGGAGGTGAGTGGGGGGGCACTTCTTGTGATGAGCACTGGGTGTTATATGTAGGTGATGAATCACTAAATTCTACTCCTGAAACTAATATAACACTGTATGTTAACTAACTAGAACATAAATAAAAACTCAAAACATTAAAAATAAATTAAATAAGTATACACAGAATTTGGAATATAGGAAATTATTAAGCAATCTCAAGAGAACTTCCAAGTTTGTAGACCTTACTTGTTGTTTAGAGACACAAAGAAAATGTATTTTATTCCAACAGATTACTCAATAAAATATCCTGGAACAAATATCCAAGTAAGAGACTTCATCATGTTAACTTTGATGCTTTTTTTTTCTTTTTTTAACTTTTTGCAGTAACAGAAGTCATTTGATATTAATTCAGAAAGAGATGAATTATAGACACTGTTTTACATTCAAATCAAGTAAGTGATTTGGGGGCATGAGAGAAGGCAAAATTAATTAGACTGGGAAATAAATTCTTGCTATCAACACTTTGCTTTTTTACAATACTAACGTGCAATTATTTGACTTTTTTTCTTTGAAACTGACAAATTTCAAAGGGACTGGTAAGATTGCAACTTCTGCAAACATATATGTCTTGTGTTAGTCTTCTTGAAGTCAGAACTATATACAATAAACAGGATAATGCTGAAGTCATTTCAGAAGTGTTACTATTCCTATTTTTAATGTAATTTAATTATATTTGAACTGAAAGTCATTCATACCTTTTAAAATGTAAAATCTCTAAAAGGAAATCAGTAAAAAGTTGCCTTCCATTAGTGTCCCACAGATACTCATTACCCGAAGCAACCTGTTACAATTTTCTTCTAAATTATTCCAAGAATATTTTGTTCATTTACATGCAAATTCTGATATTTTAGATATATACATTTTGCTATGTTTAATTAATAGGCTTCATTTTTTTAATGTTTTAAATTTAGGGGAAATTGAGCAGAAAGTACAGTTTCCACATACCATACACTCACCCTTCAGCACAGTTTCCCCTATTAACATCTTACAGTAATGCAGTATCCTTTTTGCCAAAAATATAAGTGTTTATACATTACTATTAATTAAATTCCATAACTTACATTGGGGTTCACTCTCTGTGTTTTGCTTTCTATGGGTTTTGACAAATATATGTCATGGATCTGCCACTATGGTATCATACAGAATAGTTTCACTGTTCTAAAAATCCTGCTTCAAATACTGAATTCTCCCCCTTGATACTCCGGCAACCACAGATATTTTCACTCTCTGTAGTTGTTCCTTTTGCAGAATGTCATATAGTAGAATCATACAGTATGTAGCCTTTTCATGTATTTAAAATCGTTTCATGCCTTGTCTTTTCATGCCTTGATAGATTCGTTTCTTTTTAACATTGAAAACCATTCCATTGAATGGATTAAACACAGCTTTTCCATTCACCTATGGAGGACATTTTGGTTGCTTTCAATTATGGGCAATTATGAATAAAGCTGGAATAAACATCAGTGTGCAGGTTTTTGTGTGGACATAAATTTTCAACTCAATTGGATAAATACCTATGAGTGCTATTGCTGGATCATATGGTAAGACTATGTTTAGCTTTCTAAAAAAATCCTACCAGCTGTCTTCTAAAATGGATGTACAATTTTGAATTGCAACCAGATATGAATGAGAATTTATTTTGCTCTGCATCCTTACTAGCATTTGGTATATTCAGATTTATGGATTTTAGCCATTCTAATAGATGCAAAGTGGTATCTCATTTCTTCAATGTACAATGTCTTAACAACATATGATACTGATCATCTTCTCAGGGGCTTATTTGTCATCTGCATATCTATATTGGTGAGATGTTTGTTCTGAAGCTTTGCCCATTTTCTAACTGGATTATTTGTTTTGTTATTGTTGAATTTTAAGACCTCTTTATGCATTTTTGGATACAATTTCTTTATCAGATTTGTGTTTTGCAAATATTTCCTATCAGTTTGGGGCTTATTTTTTCATTCCCTTTAACAGTGCCTTTCACAGAGGAGAAGGTTTTAATTTTAATAAAGATCTACCTCAATTTTTTAATGATTCATGCTTTTGGTGTATTGTATTAAAAACTCACCTTAAACCCAAGGTCATTTATTTTCACCTATGTTACTTTCAAGAACTTTCAGAGTTTTGTATTTTCATGTGATCCATTTTGAATAATATTCGTGAGAAGTTTAAGGTCTGTGTCTAGATTAATTTCTCTGCATATGGAGATCCAATTTTTCTAGTATCACTTGTTGAAAGGGCTGTTCTTGCTCCATTGAACTGTCTCTGCTCCTTTATTGCTGAGCCCTCCATTCTGTTCCACTGATCTATTTGTCTATTCTCTTGCTAATATCAAACTGTCTTGATTATAGTAGCCTTATACTCAGGTCATGTTAGTCTCCCAATTTTGTTCTTTGTCATTATTATTTTGTGTATTCTACATCTTTTGCTTTTCAGTAAAAACGTTAGATACAATTTGTCAATACCCACAAAATAATTTTTCTGAATGCTGATTAGGAATGTGTTAAATCAAGATCAATTTGGAACAACTGACATCATAACAAATCAAGTCTTCCCATTCATGTACACAACATTTATCTCCATTTATTTACATCTTACGTTATTTCAACAGAGTTTTGTAAATTTTCAAAAAATAATTCATGGGGGTGCCTAATGGGTCGGTCAGTAAAGCCTGCAACTCTTGATCTTGGAGTTGTAAGCCCCGTGCTAGGAGTAGAGATTACTTTAATATAAGTAAAATATTAAAAAAAAATTTGTGGGGGCGCCTGGGTGGCTCAGTCATTAAGCATCTGCCTTTGGCTCAGGTCATGATCCCAGGGTCCTGGGATCGAGCCCCGCATCGGGCTCCCTGCTAGGCGGGGAGCCTGCTTCTCCATCTCCCACTCCCCCTGCTTCTGTTCCCTCTCTCGCTGTTTCTCTCTCTGTCAAATAAATAAATAAAAAAAAAATCTTTTAAAAAAAAATTTGTGTACATATTTTGTCAGATATACATCTAAGCATTTCTTTTTTCTTTTTTTTTTGGTGCTTAAGTAAGTGATATTGTGCTTTTATTTTCAAATTCTAATTGTTCATTGCTAATAGATAGGAAAGAAATTACTTTTCTATTTTAATCTTGTATTCTATCCTTACTATAATCATTTATTAATTCCAGGATTTTTTATGATTTGGGATTTTCTACATAATTACATTATCTGAAAATAATGACAGTTTATTTTCTCCTTTTCAAACTATATAATTTTTTTTCCCTCTTATATTATTAGTTTGCATTAGCTGGGATTTCCAGTACTATGTTGGGTAGGAGTAATTAGAGGAACAATCTTTGCCTTGCTCCTGATCTTAAGAGGGAAACATCTAGTTTTTCACCAATATGTTAGCTTTAGGGCTTTTGAGATTTTTTTTTCAGCAAACTGAAGGAATTTACCTCTCAGTTTTCTGAGTACTTTATCATGAATGCATGTTATATCTGTCAAATGTTTTTTTCTCTATCAATTGTTGTAATCATTTGATTTTTTTCTTTAGGTTGTTAATGTAATGGAATATATTAATCGATTTTTAAATGTTGACCAGCTTTTCATACTTAGAATAAATCCCAAACGGCCATGATGTAAACTAATGCTTTTTATGGATTCTATTTGCTAAAATATTCTTGATAAATTCTGAAACTGCATCCATTAGAGTTTTTGGTTCTCAGTTTTTCTTTCTGTAATGGCTTTATCTGGTTTTAGTATCAGGGTTATGCTACCCTCATAGAATGTATTAAGAAGAGTTGTCTCTGATTCAGTTTTCTGGAAAAGATTGGAGAGAATTGATGTTATTTCTTCTTTAAAGGTTTGGTAGAAGTCACTAGTGAAACCATGTAAGACTGGTATTTTATTTTTTTGGAAACTTAATTGATGATTCAATTTCTTAATGGATACAGGCATATTCAGAATATATACTTCTTTTGTGAGTTTTGCTATTTTGGTATTTTAGGGATTGATTAATTTCATTTACATTATTTAATTTGTAGGCATATTTGTAATTGTAAATATTATCCATTTATTATCCTTTAAATGTCTATGGAGTTAGTGGTAATAAACTGTCTTTCATTTTTGGGTTAGTAATATGTGTCTTTTCCTCTTTTTTTTTTTCTTGGTTGTCTAGGTATTTAATCATGTTATTGATCTTTTTAAAGAACAAGCTTTTTGGGGGTATCTGGGTGGCTTAGTCGGTTATGCATCTGACTTGATTTTGGCTCAGGTCATAATCTAAGGGTTGTGAGCTCAAGCCTGCGTCCAGCCCGCCTCCAGCCCTCAGTCAAGCCTGCCCCCTACCCAGGCTCAGTGCTGGGCATGGAGACTGCTTAAGATTCTCTCTCTCCCAAACTGTGGATTGCTGGAGGGGAGGTGGATGGAGAGATGGGGTATTTGGGTGATGGGTATTAAGGAGGGCACTTGATGTTATATACAACTGATGAATCACTAAATTCTACCCTGAAATTAATAATACACTATATGTTAGCCAACTTGAATTTAAATAAAACAAACAAACAAAAGATTATCTCCCTCTCCCTCTGCCCCCACTCCTCAAAACAAACAAAACCAAAACCAAAGACAAAAACAAAAAAAAACAAGCTTCTTGTGTTCTCTATTGATTTCCCATTTTTTTTTAAGATTTTATTTATTTATTCATGAGAGACACAGAGAGAGAGAGAGAGAGAGAAGCAGAGGGAGAAGGAGGCTTCCTGCTAAGCAGGGAGCCCGATGCGGGACTCAATCCCAGGACCCTGGGATCATGATCTGAGCCGAAGGGATTTCCCATTTTTAATTCTAATTTTTAATTATCACTTTTCTTATGTTCACTTTACACTTATATTGCTAATCTTTAGTTTCCTGATGTAAAGCCTAGATTATTGACTTTACATCTCTTTTTGTTCTAATATATGGATTCAGTGCTATAAATTTCCCAGTAAGCATACTTTCACTACATTCCACAAATTTTGATAACATGTATTTTTATTTTCATTGAGTTCAGAATACATTTTAATCTTTTCTGAGACTTCCACTCTGACCTATGTGTATTTAGAAGTATAGTGTTTAATCTCAAAGTATTTTCAGATTTTTCCAGCTCTTTTTTTTATTGGTATCTAGTTAATTCCATTGTGGTTTAAGAGCAAGCTATGTATGATTTCTATTCTTTTTTTTTTTTAAGATTTTATTTATTTGAGAGAGAGAGAGGGAGCACAAGCAGGGGGAGCAGCAGAGGGAGAGAGAGAAGCAGCCTCCCCACTGAGCAGGGAGCCCAACGCGGGGCTCCATCCCAAGATCCTGGTATCATGACCTGAGCTGAAGGCAGCCGCCCAACTGACTGAGCCACCCAGGCCCCTGGATTTCTATTCTTTCAAATTTGTTAAGCTTGTTTTTTAGGTGAGAATGTGGTCTATCTTGGAAAATGGTCCACTGTACTTGAGAAGAATTTGTATTCTGATATTGATTGATGAAATATTCTAGAAATGTTAATTAAATGTAGTTCATAGATGGTTCCATTGAGTTCCAATATATCCCTACTGACTTTCTATCAATTGGATCTGCCAATTATTGACATAGGGCTGTTGAAATATATCCAACTATGACAGTGGCTTTGCATATTTCTCCTTGCATTTTTATCAGTTTTATTCTTTCATATTTTGATATGAAATATTTCATATTCTTTCATATTTTGATGTTCTACTGTTAGGTGCATATATGTTGAGGATTGTCATGTCTTCATGGAGAAGGAACTACTGTATCTTTATATAAAGTTCTCCTTTGTCATGATAATGTTATTGTAATTCCAAAGTCTGCTTTTTCAATAAATAAAGCTACTCCAGCTTTCTGTGATTTGTATTATCATAGTATATATCTTTCTCCATTTCTTTAAACTGTGTCTTTATAATTATGGGTTTCTTCTAGGCAATATAGTTGTGTCTCTTTTTTGTTTTGTTTTGTAAATTCCATACTGTCTAACTCTGTCTTTTAATTGGCATATTTAGAACTTTCAGATTTACAGTAACTATTGATACAGTTGGATTAATATCTAATATGTTTATTTATTTTTAGTTTCTAATTAAATTCTAGTTAGTTAATATCTAGCATGTTTATAACTGTTCCTTTTCTTTGCATTTGCTCTTTGTTTCATTTTTACCTTCCCTCTTTTCTGCCTAATCCAGTTAATTAATAAGCCACTTAAACCATTATGTAAGATTTTATCTTCTACTATACCTTAGTATATCAGTGATACTCCTTATTTTAATTTTCTATCTTTGTTCCTATAGTTTGCAATAGACATTTACAAATAATATAACTCAACTTTCCAATAACACTATACCTCTTAACAGTTATTGCAGGTACCTTATCATAGATTATTCCCAATTCCTCTGCCCATCATTTATAATGCTGCTGTCATTTCTTTCATTTACCCATATGTTATGGTTACTCTATATATTGTGGTTCTTATTAATTTAAAGTTATCTATTTGACCAATTAAGAAAAATAAAGACATTATTTTACCTTCATTTATCCCTTCTCTGATGCTCTTTCTTTCTTTATGTAATCCAAGTTTCTGATCTATTTTATTTCCTTTCCCTCTGAATAACTTAACATTTCTTGCAAGGCAGAGATATTTGTGACAGATGCCCTCAGTTTTTGTTTGTCTAAGAAAGTCTTTATTTCCCTTCACTTTTGAAAGTTAACTTTGCCAGATACAGAATTCTATGTTTGTGGGTTTTTTTTTCTTCAATACTTTATGTATTTTATTCCATTGTGTCCTTATTTATGTTGTCTCCAATGAGAAGTCCAATGTCATTCTTTTTTTTTTTTTTTTCTTCTGAAATTTCTCCTTTTATTTTTAACCTTGACTTGCTGGGCAATGACCTATAGGACAAAAACATGTTTTTGTGCTCTTTTTATGAGCCAGGCCCCATAGGAAGGATCACAGTTGGTTGGCAAAACCTCAGGCTCTGCCCAAATCCTTCCCCTGGGGGCTGCAGGAAGTCCAATGTAATTCTTATCCTTCCTCAATAGATAAGATGATTTTCCCTTTCTGGTTATTTTCAAGATTATCCTTTTGTCTTTGGTTGTCTGCAATTTATCATGATGTACCTAGGTATAGGGTTGTAGTGTTTATCCTGTTTTGCATTCTCTGAATTTTGAGTTCTGTGGTTTGATATGTCAAAAATTCCCAATCCTTATTAATTAAATATTTCTTCTGTTCCTTTCTCATTTTCTTCTGGTCTTTCTAGTAAAGGATATTATACCTTTTGCAATTACTCCACAGTTCCCTGATAATCTGTTAATTTTTTTCATTCATTCATCTTTTTTTTAAGTTTTGCATTTCAGTTTGAAAAGTTTTTATTGACATTATCTTCAATCCCACTGATTCTTTCCTCAGCCTGGTTCTAACTGGCTGATGAGACCATTAAGGCATTCTTTATTTCTGTTACAGTGTATTTTTTTTTTTTCTAGCATTCCCTTTCACTTCTTTCTATTAATGTGGTGGTAAGGGATTGCGTATAGAAATATTTTTTAATCTTATGATTAAATTTAAGTTACTGGGCGCCTGGGTGGCTCAGTCATTGGGCGTCTGCCTTCGGCTCAGGTCATGATCCCAGGGTCCTGGGATTGAGTCCCGCATCGGGCTCCCTGCTCGGCAGGAAACCTGCTTCTCCCTCTCCCACTCCCCCTGCTTGTGTTCCTGCTCTCGCTGTCTCTCTGTCAAATAAATAAATAAAATCTTTAAAAAAAATAAAAATAAAATAAATAAATAAATTTAAGTAACTGGTGGGCCTGACTTCCTAAGCTGTGACCTTTGAGTGTCTTTTTAGTCTTTTTCCTCTCCTTTACTTAGGATAAGCAGGTTAAAGAAGGCTGTAATTGGTTAAGTATCCTTACTCTCCGACAGGTAAGTATCTGGTAAATTTCCCTTCCTCGGACAGTCTTTGTTATAGAGAACACTCTGGGCATATTTCAAGATGGTTTTTCCCCTTCTTACTTCCTAAAACATAAAAGACTATTTTTCAGAACTTCATCATGAAAACCTTGCATGGTTCATAGAGGCAAAACCTTATAAAGTTCAGAAGACTCCAAAAACAGGGGTCCCAGGAGACTTTAACTCACAAGAGTCTATACTCAATCTCCAGCAATTTGCCAAATTACCCAGTTAATGTTCTCACCAGTTACTGGCTCCAGTGGATTATTTCAGGTAAGTTGATCTCAACTTTGATTCTCTGTATTTGCCTGTCTTCCTGTTTCCACTGGATGTGATTTCAACTCTCTAATGGATCTATGAAAAGTTCTTGATTTTCAATTTGTTAAAACTTTTTATCTTGTTTTGAGGACAGGAGTGACAACGTCCAAACCATTTATATATTGTAGCTAAAACCAGAAGTTCTTTTTTTTTTTTTAAAGATTTTATTTATTTATTTGAGAGAGAGAGAGAATGAGAGACAGAGAGCATGAGAGGGAGGAGGGTCAGAGGGAGAAGCAGACTCCCTGCCAAGCAGGGAGCCCAATGCGGGACTCGATCCCGGGACTCCAGGATCATGACCTGAGCCGAAGGCAGTCACCTAACCAACTGAGCCACCCAGGTGCCCCCAGAAGTTCTTTTTTATTTAACAAATTATCAGCATGCTATATACGCTGTACATTGCTTTTTGTTAATTAGCATGTCCTAAGGATTTTTTCTCATTTTGCAGTTGCTCAGTGGTTAATGTATAAATGTTCATCTATTTATTTAAGAAATATTTATTATTTATTAGGTGGATTTATAAAGAATACTTCTCAAAATTCTCAGTAGACTTGGCACATTTAAAATAGGTATTGCTAAAAATGGTTTGTGTGTTAAAGCACCTCAAGTAATTCACTCTGTACACATAGCAGAAGGTAAAGAGATTAAAATGTGTTGTGTATTTAACATCACACAAAAGATGCAGTACCTATATTATTAATTTTAGGAGAAAACAAAGAGAATAAATGAGAAGTGGAACTAAAAGATATGATGAGGAAAGAATCCCAAAGCGTAAATAAGTTAATGCTAAATAGAAAATTGAAAAAATATATATTGCCAGAGTGATAATTTTAATTAATTTTAAGTTTTAATTTTTGAATTCTAAAATCAGACAAGAAAACAGAGACAAATGCATTAAAAGACAGAAGTAATTTTGTTCTTCATATTTAAACATATTATTTAATTCAAAATGTACCATCATTCATACCATCAATTTAAAAAATGAGTACCATATGCTTATTCTTTTCTCATTATTAAATCAGGGATCATCTTGGTAGTTATTCAGTATATTCTATAGGACATATGTTTCATAGATATATAACTATTTTAGATTCACAAATGTATCTTCAATATTTTAATTCACTTATGTTAACACACTCAGCGATGTAATCACGGGTATCCTGGAACTGTCAATTTGTTGGGAAATGGGTAAAACATGTTGTATATATGCTAAATAGTTACATCATTATCAGGAGGAAATGAGATTATGGGAGTCAGTGTTTTTACTTTCATTAGTACTGCTTTACACTCTTGGTAAATTTTATTATGGAATTAAAATATGAACATTTATTAAATTATATTAAATAAGCAACAGCAACATTTATTAATGTAGACATACTTGTACATTAGTTTTTTTTTTTTTTGTAATGTGAACTCTAAATAGCTTTATGGGAAAAACTTGGTAATGTGTATGAATATTCTTATCAGTATTCGTGTATTGGTGACCAACATTTCTACATTTATTGATCTTTAGAGAGAAAAAAGCAGAGATGCAAATAACATTTAAATAGAAGAGAAATTGCCTTTGTGTTAATTTAACAAGAAAATATAGTAACAATTTATAGGTACCGGGATATTGAACTCAGTTAAATATATTATTGCATATTCACTGAATAAAATTATTTTTGAAACACATTTAATAGTACATAAAATGATCAGTATTGAATATATAAAATTTAAAAAGCAGTATACAAAATAATTAAACATACATTGCGTATTTTTTTTTAAGTTTTTTTTTTTTTTTTAAGATTTTATTTATTTGAGAGAGAGACAATGAGAGACAGAGAGCATGAGAGGGAGGAGGGTCAGAGGGAGAAGCAGACTCCCCGCCAAGCAGGGAGCCTGATGTGGGACTCGATCCCGGGACTCCAGGATCATGACCCGAGCCGAAGGCAGTCGCTTAACCAACTGAGCCACCCAGGCGCCCCCTACATTGTGTATTTTTAATACCTTAATTAAAAAAAAAAAAAACAACACAACCCAGAATTGAGAAAAGATAGAAAATTTGGAAAATTTGATATATCAAATATATCAAAATGGCTCTTACAAATAATACTTTTATGAATATACTTACATACATTTCTTGCTACACATATGTGTGAATTTCTTCTGGGTACATGTTTTGTAGAATACTAGTGTCATCAGTCATGCCTATGTTCAACTTCAGTACATACATCAGTGGTGTGGTTCTACCAATTTATATTCCTGCCAGTAGAGTGTGAAACTTCTTATTGCTTTACAACCTTGCCAATATTTGATATTGTCAGCAATATTAATCTAGGAGTTGTAAGTTTACATACTGGTATTCTTATCCTTTTCTATTTATCTTTTATGTTCTTATATTTTAAAAATGAATAAAAATAAACATTATAAAAATAAGATAATTATATACTAAATGTTATATTTCTATAGATCTTTTACTAAAGTTTTATATTTCCTAGGTTACATATTTAGAATTCATCACACAAATCAGTTAAGTAGAAGGATTAAGATCAATGTAAACTATATGGTGAAGATAAATTGTTCTATAGATTTTAAATGACACAGGATAAATTACACCATTTTGTAAAAGGGACATCCAGATGTGGCAGAGGGATAGATTAGGAGGCCTTTGTATCCCTAATGTGCCTGCATCTGTGATGATAACAGTCCTTTATTAAGAAGAGGGTTCTTTTCCTTAATTGGAAATTTCTTGGCCTGCTGTTCAGTGTTTGTTTAGGAGAATTGGCAAAAGAAAACACAGTATTACTTCTGTTTATTTCATAAGTACCCTTGTAAATAATTGTATAAAATCCTGTTATTCACATTTCTTAAATAACGAATAGAGATTATCTGCCCTTGTGAACAAAGCTCATTATCTTCAATCTCTACTAGAAAATGTCACAGAGGATTTTGTTTTATTTGCTGTTCTCAAAAAGAAATGTAACATAGTATGTGTATACATAGTCATAATCTCCTGTCTTTTTGGTTTCCCCCCGTAAGAATTGTCTGCACAATTAATATGTATAGTAACATACCATATATGGGATATGTCTTTCAGCTTTTCAGTTTGTTCTCTGGGATTTGCATGTCCTTACTTAACATGTTCCTTGTTTCTGTTATTATGCAAGAAATCATGCCTGATTAAGTTCAGACAGTTTGCAAGGCAGGAGGTTTGTGTAATTGTGATCATGCTCTGCAGGTTTTTACTTAATTGTCATCTCTTCTGAAACTAGATTAAAGGATTTTTTTAGAGTGTGCTGCTCACCTGTTTGTTCATTACATTAATTTAAGTTGTCTTCCCTGCTATTTATTAAAAACCTACCACCAGGAGAATTTGGTGAGGTCTTTTTTTTCCTATCCTATCTGCCTAAAGGCATTACATCACTTTGTCATACTATATCAGGTGTCCAGTAAACACCCTGACTTTCCTCAGATATCTAGGATGATAAAAGTACCAGAATAAGCCCATTTGTCCCTTGGGATAACAGTATATACCATTTTAATCCATGAGGATGAACTTTAAAGCATTTAAAGTTTAAATATCTAAGAAGGATATTCTCAATATAAAATGGTAGATTCCTGGGGCACCTGGGTGGCTCAATCGGTCAAGCGTCTGCCTTCAGCTGAGGTCATGATCCCGGAGTCCCGGGATGGAGCCCCGCATTGGGCTCCCTGCTCAGCGGGGAGTCTGATTCTCCCTCTGCCCTTCCCCCTGCTCTTGCTCTCTCTCTCTCTCTCACTCTCTCTCTCTTAAGTAAATAAAATATTTTTTAAAAAATGGTATACTCCTTTTAAATCATGTTGTTGCAAATCCAAGGGATATCAACTGTATCACTTTTTTTCTAAAACAGGCGATAATAGAGAATTCATTTTCTGACTTAGGGGCTAATTCTCCACTTTCTGTAGACATGGCATTAAACACCGTATTTGTTTATCTGTATTATCAATTAACCTTTATACCTATAATTTCCATACTTGAAAGTTTGAGAATATACGTGTGACATAGTAACTGAGCATAAAATATTATTTAATATAATTTATTACAGTATTTTATTGTATAATAAATTTTTTAACAATTCTTCAAAAAGACATAACCAAAGGAGAAAGTAGTGAACTTGCATGATAAGTAACCCAAATTACTAGTAAATGTACAATTTATATTGAAAATTGATTCTGTCTGACTTCAAAACATATGCTTTTTAATTTTTGGCACATTCTTTCTGTGATAACTTGGTACTTGAGCTGCTTTTTGAGCTATTACTTGAACTGTGATTGTGAATTAAAGCCCTATTGTGAAAACATACTGTGTAGCAGACCATTAAAACAGTTTTGGATACAGGAAATATGTCAGCATAACATGAACAAAACAACACAAAGAGAAATCTAAATCAAGCATCCACAAAATATATAATTATTTAATAAGAATTTCTACATTTTCATAGTGAGCAGCACTTAGAAATTTAAAGAATAATCCTATCACCTACCTGTCATTTATGGATTGCTACATATCATTAAGATGAAGCCTTCTGTGTTGAACCACATGTAATAAATTCAATCCATAGTATATTTGGAATTATCATTTTTTTTTTTTAATATCCTCCCAGTGTCTAGGACACCTGGTTGGCTCAGTCATTGAGTGTCCGACTCTTGGTTTCAGCTCAGGTCATGGTCTCAGGGTTGTGGATTCTAGCCTGTGCTGGGCTCTGCCCTCAGTGTGGAGTCTGCTTGAGATTTTCTCTCTCTCTCCCTCTGCCCTCCCCCTGCTCGCCCATGCCTGTGTGTGCTCCCCCCCATCTCAAATAAATAAAATCTTTAAAAAATATATCCTCTTAGTGTCTGTCCTAATGAAGCCCTTTTATCACTACATATCAAGACAATTTCATGTTGTAAGCCTTATCTGCACAACGTATATAAAAATTATTCCAAAAATAATTTAAGTTACTGTATTATAGTCAGAAGGATGTTTATTTATTTATTGTCAGAAGGATAAAATTATTCCAAAATAATTTGAATGACAATATTATAGTTAGAAGGATGTTTATTTGTGGACTATATACATGAAAGAAAAATGGTGGCCCCAAACAAGAGATTGAGTTTAACCTATTTTTATAAGTGAATATTATAATGATACTAAAAATGCATCATATAGTTTTAATATGGCTGAAAATGTTCAGGTATTGCATTTGCTAAAAAGCAAGAGGCATGCCACTTCCATTATATTTTGATCCCTTTTTCACATATGAATGTATATATATATCTACGGTGGTTATTTCATTTGAGACTGATTTGTTTTAAAATACATATTGATAGTGAACAACCTATTCTTAACATAAGAGAAAAATTATATCTTCCCTAAAGTGGAAAACTATAAATACTGTATAGTCAAAATCCTCCTAAGAGTTTTAAATGTGCAATACTAATGGGAGTCCAAACCCGGGAGTGTAATAGAACTTTAATTCAGAAAATCAGTTTTAAAGATGTAATAAATACCAAGCCAAATATGGAATTTTGAGGAATCCCAGAGTTAGCAAGAGCTGGGAGATACTACACACCCTTAAAGCTGAAGTAACCAAGGGAGGGGATTTTCTACAAGGGCCCAACACTGGTGCAGGTTGGGGGAGCTGAGTCAGTGAAGAGGCAGCCATCCTTGACAGAAGCTGCCAGCAGCAGAAGCAGGGAAAGAAATACCCTGGGTTTCTCCTTTCTCTTACTCTCCAATCTTCTGGCAATGCTTTTTTATCAACCAAACTCACAGGAAACCAGATGGCAAGGGAACCCACAAAATGTGGTTGGCAAATGTATGATGTAGGGAAGCTATACAGGAACAGAAAGGCAAATGCCTTGACTGTCAAGCTCCACCCATTTTGTTAATCAGCAAATATTTTAACCTTTCTACCAATGTCTCACGAAGCAAAAGTTTGCACCTTCACCTAACATGATGTGATTATCTTTTCCACAAAAGGATATCATCTCACCTTATCCCCTACTGGGAAAATATAATTAAAAACAAAATCTCCTCTGAACCCAAAAAACCTCCTGACAAAGGTAGAAGAGAAAGAAAACTTTATTATTGAATATGCATTGAACCAGAATGTGATACACATCACAGGCAATCCACTAAGAGATTGTAAAGACAGGAAGAAATCTTACCATTTTCTATAGCCAACCATTTACAACATATTATTTGCATGTTTTCAAGATAAACAACTAGTCTTCAAGTAAGAGGACTCAGCAGCATTATTAGTCACATAGTTAATTCTAAAATCACTTGAAAATTGGGGTGGACATCTGTGTTAGCTAATTGATTTTATCTAAAGGAAAGTAAATTTCTCATATCTTTATGATAGGAGGTAGGTATGTGATCTGGAAATTTGCAATCTGCACTTTTGGCCCACCTAAGTTAGTCTCCTACTGTACCACAAAAACTGGAGATAGGGACATTATTATTATTATTTTTTTACTTTTTTTTATTATGTTATGTTAATCACCATACATTACATCATTAGTTTTTGATGTAGTGTTCCATGATTCATTGTTTGTGCCTAACACCCAGTGCTCCATGAAGGACGTGCCCTCCTTAATACCCATCACCAGGCCAACCCTAAAAGATTTTATTTATTTATTTGACAGAGAGAGAGAGAGAGAGCACACAAGCAGAGGGAGAAGCAGGCTCCCCGCTGAGCAAGGAACCCAACGCAGGGCTCAATCCCAGGACCCTGGAATCATGACCTGAGCCAAAGGCAGATGCTGAAAGACTGAGCCACCCAGGCACCCCTTGTGGACATTATTTTCCTTGATGTTTATATTTCAAAGAGATGGTTCTCAGTTCCTTGAGATAGATATCCCCAGGTCTGAAAGCTGCCAAGAGGCTTACTAAAATTTTAACAAGATTTATATTCATTTCAAAGAAACTAGAGAATGAATTTGCAATCATAAGTTTTCTAAGGTGAATGTTCTCAAAACATTATTTCCCTTATTTCCAACAATGAGAGTTAAGGCTCTATTTGTAGTTCATATATGCCTTTACACCCCCAAATAAGGGGAGACACACCATCCTATCAGTCAACTATAGCCTTCTCAAAGTTCAGGATCTTCACCTCTCCTCCCAGGTCCAAATGCAGCCACTCAAGGTCTGATTAGTCATGAAGTAAAAATCATAAAGTTAAGCCCCACCAATATTCTTTGCCCAAAATACTAGAGGGAGGGGCGCCTGGGTGGCTCAGTCGTTAAGCGTCTGCCTTCAGCTTAGGTCATGATCCCGGGGTCCTGGGATCGAGCCCCGCATCGGGCTCCCTGCTCAGCGGAAAGCCTGCTCCTCCCTCTCCCACTCCCCCTGCTTGTGTTCCCTCTTCCCTCTCTCGCTGTCTCTCTCTCTGTGTCAAATAAATAAATAAAATCTTTAAAAAAAAAAAAAGAATAGGGGAAGTAGAGGGGCGCCTGGGTAGCTCAGTCGTTAAGGGTCTGCCTTCGGCTCAGGTCATGATCCCAGGGTCCTGGGATCGAGCCCCGCATCGGGCTCCCTGCTCCGCGGGGAAGCCTGCTTCTCCCTCTCCCACTCCCCCTGCTTGTGTTCCTTCTCTTGCTGTGTCTCTGTCAAATGAATAAGTAAAATCTTAAAAAAAAATACTACAGGGAAAAAAATAACAAAAAACAAAAGAATTTCATCATCTGCATACACAGATGCATAATAAAATGTTCACTGCTGTCAGTGTCCTTATTTAGGCAGTTGCTCAAGAACTTGTACTCACCAATATCACTATTCAGTTTGTTGTATATAACCCTCGTGCTATTTGAATCTTATTTACAACTTAGTTTCTTCCTGGAAAATTGTGCTCTCATGAAATTTCATTTTGAATTCATAATCT
This sequence comes from Leptonychotes weddellii, assembly GCF_054177405.1. Lineage (NCBI taxonomy): Eukaryota > Metazoa > Chordata > Mammalia > Carnivora > Phocidae > Leptonychotes > Leptonychotes weddellii. The sequence goes on from NC_138371.1 coordinate 131,205,016, forward strand.
TCATTCAACAAAACAGGCAGGGCCATTCAAGCCTCATTCAAAATAACCAAATTTTTCACATACACTTAATTTGCATGGTACAATGAACTATTTTCTCATAATATGCACTATTTTAACAGTAAAAGTAATAACAACAATGATGATGATAATGATAATAATATATTTGTTTGATGTTTGTAAAACAAAGCATTTGAGAATGACAATACCATATAAAGGGTCTCTGAGGATTTCACCAGTCTAAGCTTTCAAAGGGATAGTTTGATTAGGCATCACATATGAATAGGAAAGTATTTACTTATACTAGGATTATAATTTTTGAGCCCCTAGTTAAAATCTATAAACACCATGCAGTATCCTTACTTCATTCTGAGATCATCAAGCTACCCAATGCTTCATTATGAAACTCTTCCTGTGTCCTTTTCAAACTTAAAAAGCGAGCCTAAAATCTCATTGCCATGACTCATGTTCTGCTCCAGCTGCTATTCATGCTGTCCCCGTTTTCATCCAAATCTCCCTAAATAGTCTGAATTCCATATTTTCTTTCTCACTATCTCATTTACCCATAACTGACAGAGATCTGATTTCTGCCACTTCTGCTAAGATCCCCCAAACTTTACTTTCTGCTACATTTTTTGCCATTGTCTGTGTGTTGCCGTTATACTGGTCACACTCCTTCTCTGGCATTTTCACCTTTGGATTCCACAAGTTACCTGTCAACCAATTAAGAATGCAGAAGTTAAGAGCACCAACATGTTCTTTATTTGGGAGGAAGCAAAGAGCTTTACCTCTGCTCCCCACCCACCCTTCCCTGCTCCAAATGGTTAGCTGTCCTTTATGAATGAATGTTTGGATGACGTATATTGACTGACACATATATTTTAGAATTAGGCAGCCTGTCCTTTAACTCTGGCTTTGCCACCTACTAGTGTAAAGTATTTTAAGAAAATACCTGTGTTTTCATTTTTTTTTATGTGTAATATGGGCAGATATAGGGACAAAATAAAGATAATTTATCTAATTTTAGCACATTTCCTAGCACAAAATTGCTTCTGATTAATCAGGTTATTGGGGAATTCAGATATAATAAAACAAAGAAACTAAAACAGTGCTCGGCATACAGGAGGCAGAGCTGTTAAATGCCATGCTGACATGGCTTTAAAGAATAAAAACTTTGGGAAAGGATACGTTGTATCCTGTTGTAAAGGGCTGTAGTGAATGAGTATTTTGCTTTCAATCCCAGAAGTCTAGAGTAAATTACAACTGTGACACTCACAATGCTCAGGGAAAAAAAAAAAAAGTCTGATCTTTGAAAACCGAGTAACAAGATGGAAAGCAAAGCTTATACCTGAATAAACTGTTTAACAAAGAGGCTAATCTAAAATTAAGTAACATATACCCTATTTTGTGGGGGGTTTTACCCCCTTAAGAAGTTAATCCTCGGGCGCCTGGGTGGCTCAGTTGGTTAAGTGACTGCCTTCGGCTCAGGTCATGATCCTGGAGTCCCTGGATCGAGTCCCGCATCAGGCTCCCTGCTCGGCAGGGAGTCTGCTTCTCCCTCTGACCCTCTCATGCTCTATCTCATTCTCTCTCTCAAATAAATAAATAAAATCTTAAAAAAAAAAAAAAAAGAAGTTAATCCTCAGACCCTCGTCCTAAATCAGCAGTCCTCATGACCTCATGATTCTCACCTACACCAGGACTACATTTTCAGTTTGTTTGTTACTTACCTGAGAGAGAGAGCGTGCGCAAACATGCAAACAGGGTACAGGGAGAGGGACAAGTACACTCAGACCTGAGTGTGGAGTCCCACACAAGGCTGGTTCTCATGACCCTGAGATCACGGCCTGAACTAAAATCAAGAGCCCAACACTTAACAGACGGAGCCACCGAGGTGCCCCTGCATTTTCACAGTTTAGTATGCATGGGGCACCACTAACCTCTCCAACTCCAAATGGGATGAACATGTTAAAGTAACAAAGATGTAACACTATACAATTAAAACACAACTAAAGATGACATAATAAGACCATAGTAATATGGGAAATCCCAAGAGATAGAGACCGACATTCCTTTATGAAAAATCACAAACACATACACACACACAAACACACACACACACGGAGTCACTGTAATTCTGTAATCTCTGAAAGACAGGAGAAGGCTCACCTGCATCTACCTATACAACCTCTTTTTACAAACATTGATAAACCACCAGGCCGTCATTGTGAGAAATCCTGCTCTAGGGTACATTGACTACGGTGTAGCTATTAGCACTTGATTATAGGTTTTAGGGATTGTATTTAGAGGCTTCAATATAATATTGATCACACTGTTTTATTTGTCCCTGTTTTGAAATATGAATTTGCCTGGCATTCTGGACAGGGGCATTTTAAATGCTCACATCTTTGGCACTCCATTGCCATTTTCATATAGATTTTCTGTTTGGCAATTTTATGAGAGTTGACTTACTACACAATTAGTGAAGCCCGTCCCTTTGCTCAAAGGGAATATGGGCTTATAGGAATCTTTTATTGTGTAATTCAAATACCCAACATTTTATATACTTACAGTTTGCTTTATTTCAGTTCTATGAACTATATTCTCCATATAAATAATTCTTGATTTCTATCAACTAACATAAAAAGTGGAAAAAAGATCTAGTTTATTGGTAATAAAAATTAATGCCTTTAAAACATTCATAATACTAAATCCAACATCTCTTATTTTTAGCATTTCTTAATTATACTAATGATGGTGTGAAGTAGAGGATTAGAGATCCATACTCTCTGATGGCATGGGTATAATTGGAAAGAGATTAACTTTATAAACTAGTGAATAGGTTTATAAACCTTGGTTATTTTTAAATGAAATTTTGGTAGTATAATGTTTTTTAAACATCCAATTTTCCATAAATTGATTTGTTTTAATATTAACATTGTTTGCACATATCCGTTCACAGATATCTTCTTACATGTAATTGTATATTTCCTTCTGATTGTTGAGAGAATATCTGCTGAACATGAAATTACACCTGAGTGATTTTCTTGACATTGGTCTAGAGATGCAATTCTATCAATTTCCACAGGAATTCTAGAGGAGTGTACTAGATAATACCTTTCTTTATTCTGGGGTTGAATATTCTTTTTTACTGTAATCCAGCTCAGTGACTGGAATAGAATATCCTCGGCAGAATGTTCACATCTCTTATTTGCAAAATAATTCTAGGGATTTAATTTACATTAATCTGTGCAGGGATGACCTATAAATATGGTTCAGTGCAATATTGCTGTTTTCTTTTTTTTTTTCCTTATGCTCAGTTTTTGGAAGATATTTTATAATTAAATAAGTAAAAATTTTCTATTTGTTAACATTTTTTCCTTTCTGGATTATTTGGGCTTTTTTTTCTTAAATCTAAAACAAAAACATTTCATAATATATTCTTTATAAGAGGAATATATTTTACTATAAACAGTGACTGAAATATAGTTTTCACAATCCAAAGTAATTGAAAGGTGATGTTTAATCATATACCTACTTCCCTACTTATTTCATGTTCTATTTTGTTTCCTTGTGCGCTTTCCCATTTCTTCAAAAACATGAAAACTAAAAGTGAAAAAAAGCTTATTTTCAAAATATATTCATTTAAATAAATTATGAAGGGGTGCCTGGGTGGCTCAGTCGTTAAGCGTCTGCCTTCAGCTCAGGTCATGATCCCAGGATCCTGGGATCCAGCCCCACATCGGGCTCCCTGCTCAGTGGGAAGCCTGGTTCTCCCTCTCCCACTCCCCCTGCTTGTGTTCCCTGTCTCACTGTGTCTCTCTGTATCAAGAAAATAAATAAAATCTTTAAAAAAAATTAAGAACTTTAAATAAATAAATACATAAATAAATAAATAAACAAACTATGAAGAAAAGACCAGGTCATTTCATCCTTTCATCATTCCCTGCACTACTCATTTTTAAAGTGGCTATTAAGAGCCTACTTAGTTGAGGGCACTGGTTTAATATGCATCAAAATGTAAAATCAAGTATCACAGTACCATTGTTTCTAAGGAGGGGCAAGTCTTGAAAAATCTAAAAATATAACATTTATTACAGTTGTTTATAGAGAACATTAAAGGGGGAAGGAGAAAGAAAATGAATTTGACCTTCTTTCTACATAATAAAATTCAAGAATGTTCTTGCTATCTCCTGGTGTCCTTATACCAACCACCCTATCCCAGGATAACCAGCCACCACTGAGCTCTTAGAATAGGCTAAATTAAGTACTGTTATTTGACACACAGTTTTCTAACATCAAAATTATTTTGGGGGTATTTTAACTGATTTCCTATTTCTTCTCTTTGCATAAAGGATGTTTAGTAAACATGTCTTGCTTGTGAATGATGTCTGGTAAAATCAAATTTAAGGGTAAACTTAATTAGATCCACAGATGGTGAAACATAATTGATGATAATATGTCAATATAAACTTGAAGTAACTGTTTCTAGAACTGTGTCAACACTAGGAACAAAATAACAGCATTATCAAGCACTGTACTTAAGTGCTTTGAAGAGTGATGCAGTTAATTTCTAATTTCAGTTTAGATGTCCGAGACATAAGAAACTCTTTGGTTTATGTGAGCAGTTTTTCCTTAATAGGATAGGTATTTTATTTCATATCTGCTACAGGAATGAAAGAAAAAAGATAATTTTTCATGTTGATAATATATAAGCTATTCTTATGAAAACTATATGGGGCACTAACACCTAAGCAAGGGAGAAGAAAGAGTACATAACCTTTCCTTTGGATGATTTAGTGTCTGCTGCAAAGAAATAACTTTGATTTTGTGATTCCATGTGCCAGTGGTCACCCCTCATTTGTATATGACAAGATGTGTGTAAGTATGGGAAAAGTACTATTGGATGAAAAATGACCAGGCAAAATCTTTAAGGAAAGAAATATCAAGACCATTTTTAAAGTTTTATGTGCAGTGGACTATGAATGAGAACATGGAACTTGGAAATGCAGTTAATCAGATTAGGAAAACCACAGCAAGCCACCAATTACAAAATAACTATAAAACAACCCTTTCCAAGAAAAATAGATAATATTTTGCAATAGTATAAATTACTCATTTATTGTCACATTTAACTTTAAGCATATTAAAGTCTGTCTTGATTACTAATAACAATCCTAAATAATCCTTCTAATATAAATTAATTTATAATTTACTTCTCAAGATTTGTTTTCTAGGGTCAATTTCAATTAACAATAATGATAAGAACAATAACAACAATAAAAATAATGGCTATCATTTTGGACTGTCTACTACAAACATACACAGTAACTTTATATATTTTGTACCACTTAAGGATACAAAAATATGAAATCTAGTTTATTAATTCCTGCACTACAAGTAAGAAAACTGAAACCCTGGGCTAAATAAGTGACTTTTTCAAGGAAACACACAGAAAAAGAAACTATGATTCAAATTCAAATCTGTCTGATGAAAGCCAATGTTTTTTAAAGCATCACATTCTTAGTAATTTAGTAGAAAATTCATGTGTTGCCTGGGTTTGGCTACTAAATACAATTGTCTAAAGGCTGTGGCTATGCCTTCAAGTCATTATTTTTTTTTCAAATGTGCTATCTTTCCTTGCTATGTAGCATCAGGTACACAATGCATAACTGTATCCCTTCATGTAGATGGGACAGAAACAAAAATTTCATCTTTATGTAGTTTATATACCAATACACACACACACACACACACACACACACATCCCATACCTAGAAATAGTAATAAATAGGGTGGCTGGGTGGCTCAGTCGGTTAAGCGTCTGCTTTCGGCTCAGGTCATGATCCCAGATTCCCAGGATCAAATCCCGCATCGGGCTCCCTGCTCAGCGGGGAGTCTCCTTCTCTCTCTGCCCTCCACCCTGCTTGTGCTCTCTCTAGATCTCTCTCTGAAATAAATAAATAAAATCTTAAAAAAAAGAAATAGTGATAAGTACTCAAACTAAACAACAATTTCCTCATATATTCTTTCCATCACCATGGAAGACCCAAATTAGGTTGGCTATTATACTATTGGGAAGGAAAAATTTGGTTTGGCATACAATTCTGTCCTTGTTTTCCTGGAAATTATGTTGCACAAGGTTACTGATGCTCTAGGAATTTTTTTAAATAAAATGTGATTTTTATTCCTTTTGAGGTATAATGCATCAAAATTTGAGGAATAAAGATGTTGAAGATCAGTGCCTAATTATCATTGTGCCTAATTATCATTTCAAAAAGTAGCTAATAATCTATATGAACAGCAGAAAACCTGTGGCTTGAAGTTTTGACCCTTCTTCTGTGTTCCCTTTTCCCAAACTTCTAGCACTGTATTTTTCTTCTATTCATGTAAATCTTTCTCCCTCTTCCTCTCTATTTTCACATATGAAATGTCAAAATGTGTGACTATTTTATTCATTTACTTTGATCCATTACAAAGGCATAGCATTAGCCTGCTTGAAAACTACAGTGTTGATGAAAAATATTGATATACCTATTATCCCACATCAATCTAAGTATATAAGCCTATAAAGAATAAATCAAACCAAAATATATAAATTTTACATTTCGTTGATGAAATTATTTCATTTTGCATTATATTTCTGGTTACTGGGTTCATACATACATGTATATACATATGTTTGTGTATATATATCTCTGTATTTATTTTATATCTCTATTATAGTGTACCAATCTCTATAAACTGCCTCTATAGTTTGTCAAATCAAATTAGATTTTTTTTCAAAAATTAAATTGGTTGGTACATTTATACTGGCATCAGCTTTTTATTAATAGATTTCACAAAGTGGCTCATAACAATACAATGCATTTGAGTAATAGAGTTAAATGTTTCTGAAAGATCTACAAAATCTGAATTACTAGAGCTGAGAATGTTTGGAAGGTTCTATAGACAAATGTGTTAGGATAATGTAGAGCAATGGCATGTAGGAGTAGAAACTGTCTATGAATGATATCTGCAGTTTGTTCCAAATTAATAGACATTATGAGATTAAAAATTATTGAATAAACCATAGTAAATGGAAGGCTGGGAGAAAATGTAAGTTAAAGTAAAATATTAAGACATTTTAAAAACTAAAATAGAGGAATGACATCAGCAAGATGGCCAAATAAGATTTCCCTTGCACATATCCCTTCCTCAACAATAATATGCCATCCATCCATGCACAAAGGTGTCTTTTTGGGAGCTTTGGGATCAAGAAGCTTCAGCTTCCTGGCAGCCTTAGTCTGCCACTGTGCCAGACGTCCTGAGGATCTAGATTCCCAGTGGGAAAAACTCATCTGCATCCCTAGAGATCCTGAAAGAGACTTGTACTAAGCACCCGCCCCCTCGCAGTCACAGTTTGTGAGCAGGACTGTTGGAACAAGGACGAGGCAGAAGACAGTCCTGTCTGTGCCTCAGTAACAGCTACATAACTGGCTCCAACGCTGCATGACTGTGTTTCTGGAGGTCATCCCATCACTCCAGGGAAAAGACAGAGAAAGAGGACTTAATTTGCAGAAACCAGTCTTGAAAAACTGGAAGAAGCATTTGCTCCTTTCAAAGCACCAGCACCAATGCAAGCCTACCCACATCACAAAGAATCAGGCAAATATGACAACACGAAAGGGAACAATACTAGTGTAACTGATCTCAAAGAAGGCAAGATCTACAACTTGACTGACAAAGATTTTAATGTATTCATTCAACTAATATATTTTGAGAACCTACCCTGTGCAGGTAATATTTGTAGGCTTATGTTCAAAGAATAACAACTCCTGGTTTTCCCTGCTATCAAAGGCCAGTATGAAACACAGAAGACAATAAAACATAGTGTGAGGAGTAATATATGACCACATAGGAAATCACCTAGCCCAGTCTGGGATGGTCTGTGGTAAACTGATGTAAAGAACATCATTTCTAAGCTGACAGCTGAAGGGTAAGTAGGCAAGTGCCTGAATAAGAAAATATAGGCATCATTTGTATAACAAGGAAGAGAGAAGGAAGAATATTAGAAGTGTATGTGCCTATATGTGCAAAAGCAAATTCTTATTCATTAATTCATCTATTCATTTACTCAATAGACTATGATTGGAAACTGATTACTTACTATATTCTTAGGGATAGGCATTTGACAATTAAACATAAATATTCTCTCTGGGAGCATGTAAGTGAATTAGATTTTTTAAAAAGAATTATTTTATTTATTTGAGAGAAAGAGAGAGCAGGGAGAAGGGGCAGAAAGAAAGGGAGAAAGTCTTTTAATCAGACTCTGCCCATCGAGGGGTTTGATCTCATGACAGTGAGATCACAACCTGAGCCAAAACCAAGAGTTGGGTGCTCAACTGACAGACACAGCCAGGCGCCGAGTGGATTATAGATTGACTTACAGATTTTATATAAGAACCTCCAAGAAGTATCTGAAAGTTCAAATTTGTCCAATTCTAAGCTATTTCTAATTATTACCTCACACTTTAGCTGGATTTTTTAGAAATGTTTTACTATGTTTGCCTTTCCCTTATGTCTCATAACTTCTTGCCTTCAATACCTGACATAGTGGAAACGACTGTTTGTTTCTTATAATCACAACTTGCTTGATATGCTTCTTTCTCTTGGACTTTTTGCATTGTTTTTTTGCCATCATTTGTTTTCTCCCCCATAGTTCCACACGCCCTTAGTGCTCTTAACAATGAGCTTCTTCCTTCTCACTGTACAAAAAAAAAACCCTATAGACACTAAGCAAACCTATTGGAGAAGGGTAAGAACATAGTTTATGCTCATAAATTCCTTACAAGTTTTTTTCTTCCCCCCAGAAGACTATTTTCACCTAATCATGCTCTTTCCCCTGTATTTCTTGATAGAATATATGCTGTTTGGAGTCTTATCACACGCCCCTAGCTTTAAGCATTCCTTCTTGTCCACAAATATTCAATAAATTTTTCCAATGCATTTAACATTTTAGCAGGACCTAATGGTTTTGTCATAAATCCTTCATTTTAGGAAAAAAAAAGTATCCACTTATTTTTTAAAGTTAAATCTGAAATTAAATTAATCATTTAATTTATTTGAAAATAAATTGGAAAAAAAAAAACAACAAACCGAATCTGCAATTGCTACTCTTCCATAGAAATAGAAATTGTGTCCCGAGAGTATCAGCATACATTTGTCAGCCTCAAATAGACAAATAGACAAAACATGGGGCGCCTGGGTGGCTCAGTCATTAAGCATCTGCCTTTGACTCAGGTCGTGATCCCAGGATCGAGCCCCATATCGGGCTCCCTGCTCGGTGGGAAGCCTGCTTCTCCCTCTCCCACTCCCCCTGCTTGTGTTCCCTCTCTCATTGTCTCTCTCTCTGTCAAGTAAATAAATAAAATCTTTAAAAAAAAATAGACAAAACACTTTCTACTGGGGCACCTCGGGGGCCTAGTTGGTTAAGCATCTGCCTTCAGCTGAGGTCGTGATCCCAGAGTCCTCCTTCTCCCTCACCGCCCCCCCTCCGGCTCTTGATCTCTCTCTCTCTCTCTCAAATAAATAAATAAAATCTTTAAAAAAAAACACTTTCTATTATTGTTGCTGTTATTATTATTGTTGTTAATGTTCACGTCTGCACATTTTCCAATATGGAATATGATATACTGAATACTGAGAGCTTTTGCATAAATGATTCCTTAAAAATCTCATGTATTTCTGTAGGCCATCCTAACATTTTAATAGCATTCTATTATCTCCCAAATAAAAAATTTCATGTGTGTGTAAAACATTTTTCTTGAAGGAGAGGAGTTTCTGAAGTTCAGATCATTCCCTTCAAAAGAATATAGTACTCTATCTCAAAAAAGATTCTTTAAAGATTAAAAAAGAACAAGATCATTTATGAGGGTTTTTAAACTAAATGTTATGACTAACTCTGACTATACATTTGTTCAAACTACTTATAAAAATCAGAGGGCTATTCAACCTACTTTAAAAATCAGAAGACTACCTCAATTGTTAAAAAAATAAATACCAAGTCTTCTTCATTTATATCTAAAAAGAAATAACATATTAATCCTGCATATTCTTTAAGAATTACTACTTAAGAATAAAAAATATATAATAGAAAACTTTGCCATACAAATACATAAAACCTACATGAGTAGGAAAATAATTTATTATAATATTTATATATTATATATATAAATTATGTATAAATTCTATTAAATTATAAATAATAGAATATAATGTAATCCTAGAGTCTTAATTAGACATTATCTATAATGTGACAATAATTGCTTTGGAATTTCAAAAAAATACCACAAATTTTCCAAATAATGTCAATTTTCAAATTTGTTTAAATTTGGACATATTTTTGTTGTGTATTTTGTAATCTATCTTATATATTCTTGCTTAAGTAAAGAGATCATGTCTTATTCTCATATATAACAAGCTATGGGCAATGATTTTACATTCATAATCTATACTGTTATATTCAATCATATACATATGTTGTTTTTTTTTCTTCATTTATCATATGAAGACAAGTTTCCTAGAAATCTCTGACTCTTATTTCTAGGATGAACCAGTTGATTTCTAGGCTTACTGAAAGACTGTCATATTGGGATTTTATTCTATCCCACTCTTGGTTTATTTTTAAAATTTGAAAAGATCAGCTCATTGAAATATAAATTACCTATAATAAAATGCATGTATTATGAAATGTACAGATTGATGGATTTTGACAAAGCTGTGTAACATCTACCATAATTAATATATTGAACACTCCCATCAACCCTAGAATCTACCTGGAGCCAATTCCCCATTCTTTATCCCAGAAAATCACTGATTTGACTATGATCACAATAGATTAGTGTTGCCTATCTTAAAAAGTGATATGAATAGAATCATTAGTTACACAATTGTATAATATTTTAGAGATTAATTTATATTGATGTGGTACCTGTAGTTGTTTTTAAAATTTAATTTTTGTACAGTATTCCATTTTATGTGTATATATTCACATGTGTTTATTTATTCTGTTTATGAACATTTGAATTATTTTTAATTTGGGGCTGGCTGTTAAGAGTAAAGCTACAATGAACAATCTTAATTTTTTTTGTTGTTGACATATATTTTCATTTCTCTTAGGTAAGTATCTAGGATTGGAATTGCTGTGGCATATGGTAATTGTATATTTACATTTATAAGAAATTATAAAGTTGCTTTCCAAATTGGTTGCACAATTTTAAATTTCCACCAACAATATATTAGCACTCTGGGTTCTGCACATCCTCATATCCTCTCCAAAATTTAGTACTACCCATCTGTTTTAAATTTTGGCCATTTTAGTGAGTGTGTAGTGGTATCTAATTGTGATTTTAATATGCATTTGCATTGGCCTGATAACTAAGATACTGAACAATTTTCTTGGGCATATTAGTTACATGCACATTTGTAAGTATGGTTGTTTTAACTCTCTAAATACTTTTATTGTGTTTTTCTTCTTATTATTGACTTAAACACTTTTCTTTAGATATTCAGGATATGAGTTCTTGGTCATATATATTTACTGTAAACATTTTATTACAGTGTGGCTTTCCTTTTCCTTTTTTTTTAAATGGAAGCTTTTGAAAAGCAATAGTTTTAACTTTAATGAAGCCCAATTTATCAATTTTATTCTGCGTTAATTAGTGAATTTTATTGTGTGTATACATATATGTGCATATGTACCTGTATTTATGTACATACATATGTGCATGTATCTGTTGGTCTATACATTTTAATACAATATATAAGAACCCACCTCAACTTACCAATCTATAAAATGAAGATAATGATAGCACTCATTTTTTAGGATTTTTGGCATTACTGAGACTCTTTATGTAAAACACTCTGAAAACAACTCAGTACATAGTAAGTACTAAATAAATATTAGTTATTATTATTGCTTGAACAGTCAAAAATTCTGAGATTAATGCAATAAAATTTCTGAGCACAAGAGTTTATAATAGATTATATACTTGTGACAATAACCATAAAAACCGTCAACCAACAAATTAATTGGACAACACAGTCCTGAATCAGTTCTTATAATAAATCTAATACAGCCATCTAATATACAAATTCTGAAAGCTACAGAAGATTAAGAAATGAAAGAAGATGTAAATAAACGAAGAGATAAACCATCTTCACGAATAGAAGACTCTATTTTTAAGACTCAATATTTTCAAGGTGTTAATTTTTCAAATTTGTATTGTTTAAATGCCATCCCAGTCAAAATTAATTTTTGTGAAAAGAAAAACAAAGTAGGAAAACTTACAATCTTTATGACTTATATGAAGTAAGACAGTGATCAAGGCAGTTTATTTTTAGCATAAAGAGACATACGGAAAATAGAACAAAATAAACAGTTCAGAAATACTTTCACACATTATTTTTTTGAACAAGGTATTAAAGTAAAAGCAATTGGGAAAATAGTCTTTTCAACAGATGTTACAAGAACAATTGAACATCTCATGAGCAAAAATGATTAAAATATATCTCAGCTTTTACCCCACATCATTAAAAAAAAAAAACAACACATGAAATGATTTTTTTTTAATTCTAAAGAAAAAAGAAGAGAAAAATCCTTGTGACACTGGGTAATCCAAAGATTTTTTTTTAGGACAAAATATAGTACAATAAGTACAAGAAAAAAAAAAGAATAATACACTGGACCCCACCAAAATTTAAAACTTCTGCTCTTTAAAACCACTGTTATGGAAATTAAAAGATAAATCACTGAGAAGATGAACATTTTTGCAAAACATACATCTGATAAAGGATCAATAAGAAGAATTTTAAAAGCTCTTATAATTAAATAAGAGGACAAAAAGCCAATTTATTAAAATTGGGCAAAGGTTTAAACAAACAATTCACCAAAGAAGAAAAATAGATGTCAAATAAACACATGAAAAATCAAAATACTTAGCTATTAGGTAAATAAAACTTTAAAATATAATGAGACATGATTTCATATTTACTAGAATGGCTAAAATTTACAAAACCAAGGACAAAAGCAACAAACAATATCTGACATACATAGTATTCATGAAAAAGAAGAATCAGTAAAATTTTCATATATTTCTGGTAGGAATGCAAATGTCATATTCTGATAAAGGAAAATTTATAGGGACAAAATCATATCCAGGGTTGCTATGGGTTGGAAGTGGGGTGAAGAGATTCACTACAAAGGCACATGAGGGAGGGAACTTTGTGGAGTGATAAAAAGATTCTGATTTCCAGTTGTGGTTACATAACTGAAAGATTTGCCAAAATTCATTGAATTGAATACCTCTTAAAGGGTGAAGTTTACTGCATGTAAATTACACCCTAATAAACCTGAATCTAAAAAATAAAAGTAATAATATGTATGCTTTTCTTTTTACAAAGGAAAGTTAAGTTTTGTCTCTAGCGGAGCTGATTCCAGCAGACCTGATTGCATGTGTATTTATAGTAGGAAAAAAAAAAGCAATTCCAGCTAGAAACAATAATTCCATGCAAGAAGAAATGAAGAACATAATAAAGGTAAATACACAAGTACATATAAATAAATACTGACTATTTAAAACAAAAAGCTAACTAGAATTTCTTAAGGGAATCTTTTAAGGAATTTCTTTAAAATTTATATGCATAAATAAAATTTATGAAAATGGTAGCAGACAATATTTAAAGATTTTAACTTTTAGGATTTTTAGAAAAGAAATATTAAGCATAATTATATCAAAAAATTAACATCATCTTGCATTGAGGGTGGAATAATGAAATGAATTAATCAAATATTTCATAAGGGCAATCATATTATATTACAAACCTGTAAAATGTTGGCATATATTTTGAATTAGTATGAGAATATTTTCATATGGTATGTTTAAAATATATATACAAAAATATTTAATATCTGTATGTTAAAAGCTGGATAAACTTATTAATTAGGGTACATCCATGTAATATATTTGCATGGTCATTAGAAAACATTCCTGTCTCTACTTAGAATTCACCTTTTTTGTGAAATTTCCTTAACATATTATAGGCCCAAAAATGCCTGAAATGTGAAGGAAGACATGAGTAGTAAGGTACTAATGATGACGGTACTATTATAAGATATAATATAAGATAGAATCACCGAAATTTTCCATTGGTAGGTGAATTTTCTAATTAAACCTAATGCAATATTTTCTTCTAAGTGTTTACTTCACATAAAGTGACTTAGGATTTAATGGGGATTAGCACTCCTATGTGTCTTTCACAACATATGCGTTTGCCACGAAACAGAATTTTTACTTTTTAAAATGCAAGGTTCTCTATTATCGAGAATAATCAAGACCATAAAAACAAGTATTCTGAAATAATAATAGTTAAAGCCAGTATATTCCAGATAAAGATCTGGATAAACAAACCTGAGAGGAATAAGAGTTCAAGGGTGGTTTTTGATGCATGCTTATATATTGCTCTCTTGGTAACAGAAAAGGATGTTTGAAATATGGGACCAGACTCACACTGATTCTTTCATTGCTTCTGGTCTATTCCAGTAACACAATAATGTGCATATCAATATCCCTGCTGGGAAGCAGCATCATTTACTTTCTATTTTCTCATATCCTAGCTTTGCCTATTCCCCATTATTTTAAGAAACATTATTTTTTATCATCTTCTACAGTTTCTAAATAGTCTTAGGGAAATGTTTTAAAAATTAAAAATAATCCATAGGTTTGGTACTGTTCAAATAAAAATGTTGTTTTAAATTTATAATTAATATTTATTATTTTGGGTTGCATATATTATCATCTCTGAAATTTCAAAGTAGCCTTAGTGATATTTAATCGCCTATAAAAAATATTAAAACTTCTTCTCTGTTCTGGCAGTCTAAGACATAGCCTTTAAATTGGGACATTAATAAGGAGTTGAATTGATACTGGATAAAGTCAGCTTTTCTCCCTACCCACCTTCTGCACTCCCATTATGGAACCAAATAAAAAATTATGTGGCACTGAGCTTGGTTGGACTGAACTGAATTTATCAATTAACTAGTATGGTCTTAGGCATCAATTTCAGAGGAATAATTCAAATCGTTAACAATAAGATTAGTTAAAACCCTAAAAAAGGGACTAACATCAGAAATTACCTAAGGTATCAGAACCATTTGGTCACCTAAGACCTTGACTGTGATGCTAGGTAGCAAGATCGCAAGCTAGATTCATGGAGTCAGGTAAAGATGTGGTGTATAGAGCAGTTAGTTTTTATGAGCACTTCAGTTTCAAGTTAATACAAGTTCAGTAATAACTGAAGAAGGCCAGATTTTACAAGGATTAGTGGTACAGTTCATTTAGCCTTCATGACTTAAATAACAGGTGCTTGTACCTGGACACAATATTCAAATTATTTCCAGTGATTGGTGAGGCAGCATGCAATTTTAAGTTATTATCATGAATAATTAGTATGCTTCATGGTATTCCTCTCATTCACCTGAACCTCGTGCAGGAAACACAAACAGTTTATGTATAAGAGCCTATGTAAACTACAATATGAGGTAGGTCTCATGGTTCATCCAATTATGCTCTTACCTGTTACAGCATGTATCTAGTAAGTACTCCTTCCAGCTTCTGCTTCGGTAGGGCACATCACTTATTTTTTTAAGCTTATTAGTCAATCTCTTTACAAAACACTTGAAGTGTTGATTCTTGTTGTGTAGCTAATGGAACAAATAATGTTATAGCAGCAATTGATTCACAGATATATCTCCTCAAGGAAATCTCAGTAAAGGCAAGAAACGGACAAGCATGGCGAGAGAGGGAATCTAGCTAGTTGCTAACATAGAGGTTCTAAAAGGTTTATGGAGACTAAAGAGCAGGATCCTCTAAATCTTCCTGAGATGGGTGATCAGGTAGTGTGAAAAATTTACAGAGTAAGAAGGATCAATTCATGTTAAGACTTCATTGTAAGAAGTGATTTCTTAGTTAGACATAGAACAGCAAAAAACATATTCAGAGAAAAGAGGAATGACCAAGCATAAACTACCCTAGAAGCTATCTGCCTGTCAGTAAATTACTGATAATATATTATTAATATTTGTTTTAGAAATCTGTGGGAATGAAATTGAGATGTTAAGCAAGAGACAATAAAGATAATTCATTCATGATCCACTTGTATAATTATGTCATGTCTGTGTCATGCACTGGGCTTGGTATTAGGGATATGGGAACAAGTATGGACATGTCCCTGTCTTCACAGAGCTTACAATCAAAGTGGCAAGGGCTGGGAATGTAGGTACAGGAAAGGTATTAAACAAATAAACATAAAAAACATGGTGTGAGGACGTACAGCTCTGATAAAGAAATGTAAGGTAGCTTTTTGCATCAACTCAAAGGCCAGAAATGTTTTTCTGTTGAAACGAGATCTCTTCTGAATTCTGTATCATGGGGTTGAAATTCTATCGAATATTTATTGTGCATGCAGAATTATTTAGAGATTATGTTATACACATGAGAAATACAGAACTAAATTAGAATTTTAGAAAATCGTTTTTTTACAATGTTGACAAAAGAATGGAGGAAGATTTGAACCAAGGCTGAAATGTCATTTAGGAGGCAAATGCTACACAGCAGACAAATTATAAGAGCCAAATCCAAGCCAGTTGCAGTAGTAACAAAGAGGAGTGTATTGATTTGAGAAACTGTTACGAAGTAGAATTAATGTAACATATATATCAAGGTAGCATAAATTTTATTTTTGATGTGTTTTACTCTCTTTAAAATGAAAATAGTCAATACTATCCAGGGTAGAGGGAAATGGACACTCCTGGAGGTTGTACAAATTGTTATATCTCTTTTGGGAAATACGTTGGTAGTATGTATGAAGAGTCTTCAAATTATTCATGTTCATTGACAGTTATTCTACTTTTAGGAATCAATCATATGGAAATAACTGTAAATAAAAGTGTCTTGCACAAAGAAGTTCAATAAAACATTACTTATAATAGTAAAATAGATTGAAATTGCCTAGATGTTCAGTTCAGTGAAAGTAATCTTTTTAGTGTACAATTTTTAAATGTATATGTTTAGTAATATAAAGCAAACACAATATTACATCGCCTATAAGATTGAACCTATTGAAAAATATGCCTAAGAGAAAAGAGATTGATCAAAGTTTTAAGTTTTAACTCTAGGTCATAAGATTATTTTATATTTTTTCTTTTCAATTTATTGCCAAAATAGTTCAAGAGGAATGTTTATTATGTTTGTAGTCAAAGAAAAATTAAATTTACTTCATCATTCTTAGGATGTGGTAGCCCATTGCATGTAGTGGTAATAAGTAAATTAATAATTAATACAAATTTAAAAGATTTCTAGCTTTCTGGCTTGACATGGATACTATATTTTAGGGGAAATATGTATGTAAATTTGAACTTGTTGATTCAAGCAGATTTAGAAAATTTCAAGGAGACCAGCAAACATTAAAATGTGGCTATGTAAGTATATATTTGAGGAACATGGACTAATGTATTCATATCAGTCAAGGCCATGCCCTAAGGTAATAAGCCATGCCCCAAGATAATACAACTAAAGGAGTATGTATAAAGTGAGAAAAGAATGCTAAAGATGGACTTCTGAATGGTATAAACATTAACATGTAAGCAAAATAATAGAAAAAAAATGGATCATAGATATAAGAAGATAATTAATTTACTTATTTATTCAGATAACAATCAACCCATCAGTTTGCCATTTAACATATATTTTTAATCTAATTATATGTCAAGGACTAGTCTAGATTCAGTAATACAAGAATTCAGCTTCAAGGGGACAACTGTGGTTGGGGAGAAGAAATATAAGCAGATTTTATAAAATAGGTAATAGGTGAAGGCTGCTCAAAATCACTGGACAGAAGAATAAATCAAGAGAGAAAAGGCCTTCAAAATATAAAAAGATCACTAAAAGGGTCAATACTTAGAAATTCATTATTTTCAGTACCAGAATATGCCTAATGGCTTGCTGGAACTAAAGTCATTGAGATACATATTGTCCTTCAACTGAAAGAATAGAAAAGTGTAGCAGACTATAAAAGTTAAATAAGAGACAAAAAAAGAAGGGAAGTTAAGAAAGATACACTCAAGTAGATCAGTAGAGAAAGGTCGAAGATAAAAGAGACATGGCAATATCCAGGAAGAGAGAATATGAAATATTGAGAGGAAACTGAAAACCTTAACCTAAAAGACCAGTAGACTTGGTCGGTAGCCTAAAGACAATGAAAACATTTACAAGTTAAGTTTCTATGAGGGCAAGAATTGAGGGAGTTCATGCCTTTGTTTCTTTGAGACAAGTTGGGTGAAAGAGAGGGATATTGCAACCAAGGATGGTTATAGAAAACAGAGCTGAAGAGTTAAAACATGTGAAGTAGCCACTTTTAAGAAGGAATAATTGATGAAACGTAGCTAGAAATATTGAATGATTGAACTCTTTATATATGGAAAGATACAAATTCACTCAAATATGATTTGTCTACTTATTCTCAGCAATTCATTTTTTAGAGTGTAGTGAACACATTAAGGGATTAGTCTGTGGTGGAAGGATTTACTGATATAGAAGACAAACATCTAAACAAACATGTTTAGAAACATCTAAAAATTCTGTTGAAATAAATATATATTTTAATTTAGTTCTTTAAATGGTCTATAGAAAGATTAATATCTTACTGGGAGTATTAAGGTATATTCACACAATTTTCCACTTCCACCTATGATGGAGTAACTTAAAGAAAAATGCACCCATCAAGAAACACTAAAAAGCCAATTGATATACAAATTAAAACCAAAAAATAAAAAATAAAATAAAATAATTATTCTGATTGAAGATTTGGAGTAATGTTAATACAAATAGAACCCCAGAGAGAAGGGGTGAGCAGAGAGGTAAGCCAATATTCTATAGCTAACCTTTCCCTATAAGTATTTGCTAATACTTGGTTCATGATGAAAGGCTGGTAACCCTAGAAGAGGTATGACACCAAGAGTCAGAGAAGTCAACAGATTTAGTAGTCAATGGTTCTAGAACAGGGCTATCAAGAAAGCCAGGGCATGTATGAGTCAAATTTCTAGTAAGAAAAGAGGAACAAGGACATAATTCTGACCTTTTCTCCCTGATAATGTAAACTGTGAATTGCACAAATCAATAAATCAATAAATAATAAAATAAAATAATCAATAAAAAAAATAAAATAAGATGTTGAAGATTAGTGTGCATATGTTTTTCAGTCTTATTATGTTAAAAGGAAAAAAAACTGGAGTTTAAGAGCCTCTAAGGAGAGTCTTAATAAATATATCAGCATCTCATTTGAAACAACTGCATGGCTTCATAGCGAAAGCCAGGATAAATGAGAGGTAAACTAATAATTTAAAAAACTAATAACAAGATACACATACACAATATCTGGCATTTAATAACAAAGGCAGATTTTGATTAATTGAAGATATGTACTCTAAATGTTAAAGAAACCACTAAATACAGACATACACACATACCCACACATGCACATACATGCACACACATCGAGTTATATATAATTGGCCATAAAACAAAAAAGAAGGGAATAATAAAAAAAATACTCAATTGTTCTCCAATAAAGAAAAACATGAGGAAAAAGGGAATGAAGAACACATAGAAAAAAAATAGAAAGATGGTAGATTTAACCTAAATGATATCATAATCATATTAGATGCAAATGGTCTAAACATCCAATTGTAAGGCAGAAATTGTCAACTTAAATGAAAAAGAAGACTCAAATGTTCTGCTGATACAAATTTAAGCACAAATGAGATAAAAGAAAAGGATGGAAAAGAATATATCATCCCAACACTAATCAAAAGAAAGCCAAATTGGCTATCTTAATATTAGACAAGGTAAAGTTCAGACCAACAACTATTACATGGGGAAAAGAGAGTCAATTCATAATGAATAAGAGATCAATTCATCAAGATAATGTAACATTTTTTTTTAAGATTTTATTTATTTATATGTCAGAGAGAGAGAGAGAGATTGAGGGAGAGCACAAGCCGGGGAAGCGGTAGGCAGAGGGAGAAGCAGGCTCCCCACTGAGCAAGGAGTCTGATGCGGGACTCGATCCCAGGACACTGGGATCATGACCTGAGCTGAAGGCAGATGCGTAAACGACTGAGCAACCCAGGTGTCCCATGATGTAACATTCTTTTTTTCTTTATTTTTTTTTAAAGATTTTATTTATGTATTTGCCAGAGAGAGAGAGAGCACGCGCATAAGCAGGGGAAGCGGCAGGCAGAGGGAGAGGGAGAAGCAGGCACTCCGCTGAGCAGGGAGCCCAATGTGGGGCTCCATCCAAGGACCCTGGGACCATGACCTGAGTAGAAGGCAGCCACTTAACCGACGGAGGCACCCAGGTGCCCCATGATGTAACATTCTTAAATGCGTATGAACATAATAACAAAATCAGAAACACATGAAGCAAGAACTAATGATTTGGAAGGAGAAATTTAAAAATCCACTATAACCCACTCCTATATGATCTATGTGACAAGGTATAAATCAAAAGGAAAATTAGCATTTGAAATTAGATGAAAATAAAATACAACATATCAAAACGTGTAAGCTACCAAAAAGTTGAATTTAGAAGGAAATTTATAGCAATACTTTTTTTAGAATAGAAGAAAGGTTCCAAACCAGTGACCTCAGCCAACCTTAAGACTGCAAAGAAAATGCAAAATTAATCCATTCAAGAAGTAGAACAAAAATAGAAATCTGAAAAAAAGAAAGAGAATCTATGAAACTAAAAACTGGTTCTTAAAGAAGATTAATAAAATTGACAAACATCTAGCCCCAGATTGATCAAAATAAAGAGACAAAAGAAACAACCAATATCCAGCCTCAGAAATAGCATCCCTATAGATTCAAATTTGTAGTTAACTTTCTCAATATTAAACTGCAAGCTCAAAGGGCTTCACTGGTCAATTCTATCAACATTTATGGGAGAACTGATACTAATACTACCACAATTATTTCAAGAAAATTGAAGAGAAGGGAACTCTTCCTAGCTCATTTTATTAAGCCAGCATCATACTCATATCAAAACCAGAAAAATACATTGGAAAAGAAAAAAAAATACACACCAATATGCATCATGAACATGGAAAAAAATATTTTTCCATATAGAACCCAACAATACTCTAAAAGAAAAAAATCACTGTGACCAAGCTGTGTTTACCCTACGAGTGAAAGTTGCTGTCACATTCTATAATCAGTCATTGTAATTTACCATCAGTAGGCTTTAAAAAAATCATATGCTTAGTACAAAATGAAATACTTATACTCTAGCTACTGCTTTATTCGTATTGATCTCATTATTGATCTTATTGATCCTATCCCATAGGAAAAAAAAGCATAAGTTTACACAAAGACCTAAACACAAATGATTATAGCAGCTTTATTTGTATTAGCCAAATCTCACATGACCCATATGTCAATCAAGAGGTGAATGGATGAAAAATTCCTGGTATATACTTATAATAAATTAAATGACATACTGATAAATGATATTCAGCAATTAAGAGTAATGATTTACAAATACATGTAACAAAAATGGATGAGTTCCCAAATAAATAAGGTGAGTAAAAGAAGTCAGACAATAAAAAGCACTTGATTTCATTTACATAAAGATCTAGAACATGCAAACTAATCTATAGTGACGGAATTCATTTCAGTATTTGGGTTCATGGTGAAGGAATGGGAGAGATGATGTACAAAAGAATACAAAGGAGGTTATGTGGGTGATAAAAAATGTTGATTCTGGGATTCTGGTGATTTTTTATGGATATTTGTAAGGGCTAAAACTCATCAGATTTTACATCTTAAGTATGTGCAGTTTATTGTATGTAAATTACACTTCAATAAGATGCTAAAAGTGGAAAAAACATCAAATGCATTTATATACAACAGCAACGAGCAAATGTAAACTGATACCAGTTGTAATATTGTTAAAAACATCACATACCAGGGAATAAAACAATAATCCATAAGTCATTAACAAGGAAATTAAAGAAGATCTAAACAAATGGAGGGATATGTATCCTCTCTGCGTGTATGTGTAAATTTCCATGTGTGAGTAAGGCAGATTTTTGTGTAATCTGACAATTCAGATAGATAAATAGAAAAAGTATAGCCAATGCAATCTTTAGAAATTAAAAAAAAAACTAGAGGATGTATAACAGGCATAAAGAACTGTATATTCAGCAAGCCTGTATGAAGTTGGCACAAATAATCATTGACCAATGGGACACAGAGTTTATAAACAAACATTCATAATGCAGTGGGTAAAAGAATAATCTTTTAAGTAAATGGTTCTGGGTCAATTGAATATCCTTTTGAAAAATAAGTGAATCTTGAAATCTACCTCACACCACATGAAAAAATTAATTCCAGATGGATTTTAAATTTAATGTGAAAAAAATTTTCAATTTCTAGAACATAACAAAATAATTTTATGATTGCAAATAGGATACAAAAAAAAACATTAACAGATTTAAAATTTGAGTCACATTAAAATGAAGAGTGTTTGCTCATTAAAAGACACCAATGGAGAATGAAAAGTTAAGCCTCTGAGCCAGAGATGGTACTGGATATGTGTTTCTTTTATAAAGAAAGATTTGTGTTCTGAATTAAAAAAAAAAAATAGCCTTTACAAATCAATGACAAAGGATAGATGATTCCAATAAACCTGGGCAAAACTTGAGTCAACACTTTAGGGTAAATATACTGAAATAGTTTTAAAAACACATGAAAAGATTCTAGTCCATCAACCACTAATCATCAAACAAATTCATTCATATGGGAATGTAAACGGGTTTAACCAATTTGTGAGGAGGTATGTTTTCATTTCTTTTTTTCTAGTAATCTCTGTGCACAACATAGGGCTTGAAGTCACAACCCTGAGATCAAGAGTTGTGTGCTTTACTGACTGAGCCAGCCAGACACCCCTGGTATAACCAATTTGGAGGGCTTTTTGGCAATACCTACTAAGACACAAAATATTTATATTCTATGATCCAGAATTTTCATCCTTCCAAACATGTCCAGCAGAAATTCATATATGTATTCACCAAAAGACATACACCAAAATGTTTATTATAGCACTATTTATATCAGCCTCATCCTAGAAATAACCTACGTCTGTTCACAGTAGAGTGGAGAAATAAGGTGTCATATATTCATTCTATAGAATGTTATATAAGTGATGGGAATAATAATTACTACACATGATAATATGATGACTCCACAGAAAACTGAGCTAAAGAAGACAGATACCGAGAACATAAGAACTGCATAATTTCATTTTGATGAAATCCAAAACAATTTATATTGTTTTGTACATTGTTCAATGTACAATTGTAAAAGTCACTATAGCACAAAAACAGATATATAGATCAATGGAACAGAATAGAAAACCCAGAAATGGACCCACAACTACATGGTCAACTCATCTTCAACATAGCAGGAAGGAATATCCAATGGAAAAAAGTCTCTTCAACAAACGGTGTTGGGAAAACTTGACAGTAACTTGAAGAAGAATGAAACTGGGCCACTTCTTACACCATACACAAAAAATTAATTCAAAATGGATGAAAGAGCTAAATGTGAGAGAGGAAACCATCAAAATCCTACAGGAGAACACAGGCAGCAACCTTTTTGACATCGATCATGGCAACTTCTTACCAGACCTGTCTCTCTCTGGAGGCAAGGGAAACAAAAGCAAAAATGAATTATTGGGACTTTATCAAGATAAAAAGCTTCTGCACAGCAAAGGAAACAATCAACAAAACTAAACAACCTACTAAATAGGAGAAGATATTTGCAAATGACATAATCAATAAAGGGTTAGTATCCAAAATCTATAAAGAATTATTCAAACTCAACACACAAAAAACAAATAATCCAGTTAAGAAATGGGCAGAAAGGGGTGCCTGGGTGGCTCAGTTGGTTGGGCATCTGCTTTCGGCTCAGGTCATGATCCCAGCATCCTGGGATCAGGCCCCCCATTGGGCTTCGTGCTCAGCGGGGAGCCTGCTTCTCCCTCTCCCTCTGCCTGCCTGCCTGCCTACTTGTGATCTCTCTTTCTGTCAAATAAATAAATAAAATATTTTAAAAAAAGAAAAAAGAAGAAATGGGCAGAAAACATGAATAGACATTTTTCCAAAGAAGACATATGGATGGCTAATAGACATATGAAAAGATGTTCACCATCACTCATCATCAGGGAAATACAAATCAAAACTACAATGAGATAACACCTCACACCTGTCAGAATTGCTAAAATTAACAACATAGGAAACAACAGATGTTGGTGAGGATGTTGAGAAAGGGGAACTCTCTTACACTATTGGTGGGAATGTAAACTGGTGCAGCCACTCTGGAAAACAGTATGGAGGTTCCTCAAAAAGTTAAAAATAGAACTACCTACAACTCAGCAATTGCACTACTAGATATTTACCCAAAGGATACAAAAATACTGATTTGAATGGGCACATGCACCCCGATGTTTACAGCAGCATTATCGACAACAGCCGAATTATGAAAAGAGCCCAAATGTCCATCAACAGATGAATGGCTAAAGAAGAGGCGGTATATATATACAATGTAATATTACTAAGCCATAATAATGAAACCTTGCCATTTGCAACAACGTGGATGGAGCTAGAGTGTATTATGCTAAGAAAAATAAGTCAGAGAAAGATAAATACCATATGATTTCACTAATATGTGGAATTTAAGAAATAAAACAGGGGCTCCTGGGTGGCTCAGTTGGTTAAGTGTCAGACTCTTGATTTCTGCTCAGGTCATGATCTCAGGGTTGTGGAATTGAGCCCCGAGTCAGGCTCCGTGCTTGGCATGGAGTCTGCTTGAGATTCTCTCCCTCTCCCTCTGCCTTACCCCAGTTCATGCTTGCTCTCTCTTCATTTGAAAATACACTACTCTCTCTCTCTCTAATAAATAAAATCTTCAAAAAAAAAAAAAGAAGCAAAACAGATGAACATAGGGGAAAGAAAAAAAAAAGAGAGAGGGAGGCAAACCATACTAGATTCTTAACTATAGAGAACAAACTGAGGGTTGCTGAAGGAGAGGTATGGATGGGGTTGGGCTAAATGGGTGATGGGTATTGAGGAGGACACTTGTGATGAATACTGGGTATTATATGTAAGTGATGAATCACTAAATTCTACCCCTGAAACTAATATTACACTCTATGTTAACTACTTAGAATTTAAATAAAAACTTAAAACACTAAAAAAAAAAAAAAAGAGGGGATGCCTGGGTGGCTCAGGCGTTAAGCGTCTGCCTTCAGCTCAGGTCATGGTCCCAGGGTCCTGGGATCGAGCCCTGCATCGGGCTCCCTGCTCAGCGGGAAGCCTGCTTCTCCCTCCCCCACTCCCCCTGCTTGTGTTCCCTCTCTCGCTGTGTCTCTCTCTGTCAAATAAATAAATAAAATCTTAAAAAAAAAAAAAAGAATAGCATCTAAAATAAATAAATAAATAAATAAATAAATAAATAAATAAATAAATAAATAAATAAATAAAAGTCACTATATTATTTACCTTTGGAGAAGGGGTAGTGACTGGAAGGCTATATCTGTGGTATCTGCAGTGTTCTATTTCTTGAACTCAGCATTGGTTACGATATGTTCACTTTGGGAAAATCTACTTATGATTTATATACTTTTCTGTAATATTATAGTACAGTATCATGTACTTTTGTTAAAGGGTTACCTAAAATAATTTTCAAACACATAGGTTAGTCTTCTCAACAGTTTTGTGTTGAATACCTTTTCAAGTTCTAGAATTTCTTCACGGAAAACTTGAAAAAATATGCAATTTAAACAACACTAAAACATTCAGCAACAATTGCAAAGCAAACACGTATTTATAAAATATGTATATAAAATCTTCCATAGTTATCACATTATTGTGTACCTTTCCATACATTGTTGCTTTTGAAAAAGTTTTACTTTGAAATATACTCTGATTTCTGTTAAGCATGAAATTCTTGTACACTTCAGCAATTTATAATCTTTGGTCAAAGTTGATGTAAACTTATTAACTGTTATCTCTTAATTGCAAATGTAATCCCATCCCACCCTATGTTGTATTCAAAATCTGTCAACTCAAAGTTCTGTCAGGGAAATGACATTAACTATATGCATAAAATACATGGTTTTTACACAACAAATTATATCCTTAAAACAAAACTATGACACACTTTTATGAAATATATGTACATTAACCTAACTCCACAAAACAGAAGATATCCACTGATATATATCTATCCTGTAGCATAAACATTAGTCTGATAATTTTATTCTATTTTCTACACAAATGCATTGGTGTCATATAAACCATTTTAGCATTTTAACCTAAATTTCTCCTTCTTTACTATGTATTAATAAAACCAAATTAGAGAAACAAGATCTTTAACATTTTTCAAACATATATTCTGAAGTATCAAAGCAACCTTTGAAAATACAAAGCTTTCAGTTGGCTCAAGGACAGAATAAAATGTATTTTGATACTGTTCTATCTTTTCATAAGGTTCCTTTAAAATCTCAAGGGTGAAGAGACAAAATTTATTTTTCACTTTGAAATAATTTTATATCTGAACCAAATTCTAATATGTACAAGATGCCTACCAAACACTTTTAAATCAACGCAAGCGACTATGTTAAGATCCTAACTGTCTTTCTTTTTTGTGTGTGTTTGTTACAAAGTGTTTTTGTCATAGGAAATTTCCCTGTTTCCAGCTAAGGATTGTTTTCAGGGAGGATGAGTTTTGTTCAGTTTATTTCTACCCTAGAGAAGTTTCTTATGCATATGTTTAGAAAATAATTGAGAAGTCTTGCTGTTTGTTCCCAGGGATTTTTTTAAGTAAACTTCTAATATCCCATAAAGGAAATAAGTAGAAAAGGTACAATTAATCTTTTGTGTTGCCTAGGGGTCAGATTGGTTTCTATATAACAGGGAGAAATGAAGGCAACATTTTAACCAATTAAATGATTTAAATTCTTCTGGCAGATATGACCTTATTGATATCATTTTCATCTTTGGATCATCTCTGTGTAGTTGTCATTTAATTCCATGCCCTCTTTTAAGGTTTAATAGCAAAGCTATGTGGTCTATAGTAATTTACTTAAAAAAAAAAGATGTTTCTAGAAAAATATATTGCTGCTTTATGAATTAGATAGCAACAAAAAGGACACAAAAATAAAATATATAAAACTTTACCTTTATTCTCTTTCTATGGTGCAATAAAAAACCATAAGCATGTAAAATGCATTAATTATGTGAGATAAGCATACAGATTTTTAATTCTATCATTTACACTACAAAGAAATAAATACTATCATGAATTTGTGTTGAATAAATTTAGGCATATTTCATGACATTAATCTCCCACACCAACTATATCTGTCATTTAAAATCTCTGTGTTAAAGATTACATTCTTTTACATCTGTCTAGAAATTCAAAATCTACTAGTCTTTCAAGGTTGATATCACAGACATTCTTCTACTAACCATAACTTAAAGAAGTATCTCCCTCCCCTAAGATGGCATAATAATTTCTCAGTGTTTCTACCAGAATATTGAATACATAATCATTTACTAAAATAACATTTTGAAGCATGTTTACTGTTTTTATAAGTTAAGTATCCCAAGACTAGAAATCTGAGTCTACAACCAAGTATATGATTCCTAAAATATTTTCACATTTGTATTAGGTATTTATTGTTGCTGTTAATTTATTGAATTAAACACAGATTTTTTTTTTCTTCAGTAGATAATACACACTACAATCTATGGAGAAATCATCTACTGGCTTCCACAGCATAATGGGATTAAAAATGGTAACTCAGGGTAATTCTATATATTTTCTGTTTTTAAAATGATATGTTTAAAAAATAAATAACATAAAATGATGTGTTTTGTATTCTAAAGATTAGACTTCATATTTGATTTTAAGTTCACCTCTTCATCCAACCCAAGATGGAGTTAAGTCTTCAGTGATTTGGAATTCAAGAGAGACATGCTCTTCATCACTCCCCATGCCCTTTTTCCTCTTAAACCTTCCTCCTCTTGCCTCCAACTTGACTCCCATGATGAAGATGCAATACCCCTGGCAAGCAGAGAGGGCAGCTATATCTGATCTGACAATGAGGTTTGGTGATGCTGTTAAAGACAGAGTCAGGTGCCTTCAGTGAGGAAAGGAGAGCCCCCATGTCCCCTTGATTAGAGTGGTATTAGTATCCTTTGCTAATCTGGCAATCTTGTCATCAGTGGTGTTTTCTTCTGGTCAGTCATATTTGTCAAAACCAACCCAGCTCTACCTTGAGAAGCAATCATGTAGCCTTTGTGCCTCCATCAGCAGTTTCAAATCCCTAAACCTTCTCAGGTTTCAAGATCTCATAAATGTGCTGAACATTATCCAGGGTTTTGGTTTTTTGGGGGGGATTTTGATTTTTTGTTTTTGTTTTTTTCTCTTTGTTTTTTAATCTAGCAGGTGCAGACTGATGGGAATTTTATAACAAGAGTCAGGTATGAATCTCTTTGATGTGGGCTTTTGAGAACTGAGTCACTTTGAAGTCATCTGTGGGCTCTATAATATCTTACTGCTTACAGATGCAGGGAAAGTGCACTATCATTACTTTATAAATACAGGTTACATGTTTCTGTCCACATTTTGATACATATTATATGTTTATGTCACATGTTTTGACACATGTTATATGAATGAATGAAAGGTGATAATCTATTAAATATTTATCACCACACTGGGCCATTTCCCAATTTTGTGGGACTAAAAAATTATATATAATAGTTTACAAAATTATAAACATTACTTATTAAAGTGAATATTTAAAATGATAAAATAAATTACCACAAACTATAAATTATGGAAGTATTATGTATACCACAAACATGTA
This sequence comes from Leptonychotes weddellii, assembly GCF_054177405.1. Lineage (NCBI taxonomy): Eukaryota > Metazoa > Chordata > Mammalia > Carnivora > Phocidae > Leptonychotes > Leptonychotes weddellii. Next base: position 131,234,047 of record NC_138371.1, read on the forward strand.
ATCTAGAAGAAAACAAAGGATACTAATTAGTTTTCTAAAATAACTATATTTATGTATATTTTGGTTATCTATTTTTTTAATTTTGCCTTCAGATGATAACACATTTTTAAAATAATATTCTAAAGAGAGAACAGAAAGAAAATTCAACTTTTTCTTTAGCATAGTTGACTAATATTGCTTATTAGTATTGATGGCTTGAAGAAATTTATCTCAACATTTTAGTGGTAATGTGGTGTACATTTTCAGATTTGTCAAACATAGGGAAGCTTCTTCAAGTGTTTTTATTATATGAGCTGTAAGATTTCAAGGCATTCTAACTATCCTTGTGTAGTGACAACTCTAAAATAATTTTTAATTCCTGACACTCACTATTTTGCTGTCAGTATCTGTTTCAAATTGGATTATGAATTTTACATTATGACAACATAAACTGTACTTAAATAAAAATTATGGAAGTTCACTTCATCTACCAAAGTTAAATAATTCCTCAAAATGAAGCTATTATTTGTATTCTCATATGTGCTGTTCAGATCTTATAAACCGTGCATTACTTTACTATTACTTGCATATTCCTTTTGCTTTTTCATTTCTAGTTTGGAGATGTTCTGGTTCTCATGTTCTTTACCTTTTGTTGTGATTTTCATTATCTCTAATCTAGTGGCTATCATGATTCCATTCCATGTCTTTATAAATTGACCATAAAAGTTGTTAGTTTCTATTACATATGTGAAAGGTTTGACATATCAACGTTTGTGAAATCTTCTTTCTTTCAGGGTATGCTTTGAGTCTCAACTAGAACAGTTTCTTCAATTATGTTTTAATTATATAGGGTCATTATCTCTGCAGAATAAGTAAATTTAATAAGGTAATAAGACATATGAAAGAATAATTCAAATTCCTTTAAAATTTGACATGATAGTGTATAAATCTAAATAATTAGACATCACATTCACTTGTATATTATATCGTATATACTATATAACTTACATACTCACATGCTACATACCCATATATATACTTGTATATATGCTCTATATATATTCACATGCTCTAAATTTATATATTTATATAAAATACATAAAAATTTATAATATATATATATATTTATATAAATACAGAACATGTTAGTGTATGTGTGTGTGTGTATATATCATGTGAGTATATAAATTATATAGTATAAATATTAAAGGGATCCTTCCAAGTAAGAAGCCCTGAGGCTTGAGCTTCATTACCATCAAAGTAGATCTGTCCAAGGGCGCCTGGGTGGCTCAGTTGGTTAAGCGACTGCCTTCGGCTCAGGTCATGATCCTGGAGTCCCGGGATCGAGTCCCGCATCAGGCTCCCTGCTCAGCAGGGAGCCTGCTTCTCCCTCTGACCCTCCCCCCTCTCATGTGCTCTCTGTCTCTCTCATTCTCTCTGTCTCAAATAAATAAATAAAATCTTTAAAAAAAAAAAAAAAAAGTAGATCTGTCCAAAATAATGTCCATCTGTTCCAATGTGTCATTCAAAGCCCTGATCTTCTGCTTAGATGATCTGTCCATTGCTGTGAGTAGGGTGTTAACGTCTCCTACTATTATTGTATTATTATCAATGAGTTTGTTTGGTATTAATTGATTTATTTGGCTGTTCCCAGGTTAGGGGCAGAAATATTTACAATTGTTAGATCTTCTTGTTGGGTAGACCCCTTATTATGATACAGTGTCCTTCTTCATCTCTTATTACAGCCTTTGGTTTAAAATCTATTTGTCTCATATAAGGATTGCTATCCCAGCTTTCTTTTGATGTCCATTACCATGATAAATGGCTCTCTACCCCCTCACTTTCAATCTGGAGGTGTCTTTTTGTCTAAAATGACTCTCTTGTAAGCAGCATATTGATGGATCTTATCTTTTTTTTTGTTTTTAATCCATCCTGATAACCGATGTCTTTTCATTGGAGCATTGAGTCCACTTATATTCAGAGTGATTATTGAAAGATATGAATTTAGTGTCATTATATTATTTCCAAAGTCAATGTTCTTTAGATTGTCTTTGTTCCTTTCTGGTCTTTGTTACTTTTGGTCTCTCTTTACATAAAGAAACATAAGGATCCCCTTTAATGTTTCTTGCAGGGCTGGTTTAGTGGTCACAAATTCTTTTAGTTTTTGTTGTCCTGGAAACTCTTTATCCCTTCTACTCTGAATGACAGCCTTGCTGGATAAAGTATTCTTGGCTGCATATTTTTCCCATTTAACACATTGAATATATCATGCCAGTCCTTTCTGGCTGGCCAGGTCTCTGTGGACAGGTCTGCTGCCAGCTTTATGTGTCTACTTTTGTAGATTAAGGACCTCTTGTCCTGAACTACTTTCAGGATTTTCTCTTTATCTTTGTAATTTGCAAGTTTCAATATAATATGTTGTGGTGTTGACCTATTTTTGTTGATTATGAGGGGAGTTCTCTGAGCTTCTTGGACTTAAATGCCTGTTTCCTTCCCCAGATTGGGGAAGTTTTCAACTATAATTTGTTCAAATAAATCTTCTGCCTGTTTTTCCCACTCTTCTTCTGGGACTCCTATAATAAGGATATTATTTTGCTTTATGAGTTCCCTAAGTCTACCTCCATGATCTAATAGTTTTCTTTCCCTCTTCTTTTCAGCTTCATTATTTCCCATAATTTTATTTATATATTCTATGTTCTGTATCATTGATTCGCTCTTCTACATTGTTCATCTTCATTTTGATGGTCTCCATTTGGGACTGCATCACAGTTATAGCAATTTTAATTTCTGCCTGACTAGATTTTAGTTCTTTTATCTCTACAGAAAGGGATTCTCTAGCATCTTCTATGCTTTCTTCAAGCCCAGTTAGTATCCTTATAATCACTGTTTTAAATTCTAGTTCAGGCATCTTACTTACATCTGTATTGATTAAACCCCTGGCTGTGAGTATTATCTCCTGTTCTTTCTTTTGGGGTGAATTTTTCCATCTTGTCATTTTGTCCAGAAAAGAAAAGAAGAAAGAAAAAAAAACAAAAACAACAATAACAACAACAACGAAAACTTCAGGAAGTGTTTCTGATGTATGCTGTTGTGTTTTGGTTGCTCTTTCCCACTGGTCTGTCCTCTACAGAGTTCTTCCTTGTGTGTAGTGGGAAGTGTTTGGACCTTTAGCTAGGTGTGTTTTGATCTGTTTGTTAAGATAAGCCTGGAAAAGAAAAAAATAAAAAGCCTGATCCAAGACAAAAGGAAAAGGAACAAAAATGCAAACAAGCAAACAAAAAGCTATAAGCCTGATTCCAAAGAACAGGAGAAAAAGAAGAAAAAAGAGTAAGGAAAGAAGAAAAAAAAAAAAAAAAGGAGTGTGGTCCAAAAAATAAGAGAAGGAAACAAACCAACAAATGAACAAAAAATTATAAGCCTGATACCAAAAAAAGAGGGAGAAAAAAAGAAAATATATATATATAAAATAAAAGATTAAAAAATTAAAAAATAAGATATAAAAATTTAAAAATTTGGGGCTCCTGGATGGCTCAGTTCGTTAAGAGTCTGCCTTCAGGTCGGGTCATGATCCCAGGGTCCTGGGATCCAGTCCCGAATTGGGCTCCCTGCTCAGCCGGGAGTCTGCTTCTCCCTCTCCCTCTGCCCCTCCCCCCTGCTCATGCTCTTGCTTGCTCTCTCTCTCAAATGAATAAATAAAAAATCTTTTAAAAAAATTTAAAAATGTTTTAAATTTTTTTAAAAAGCAAGTCTGGTCCTATTTCCACCAGAAGCTGATGCTTTAGAGCACATTTTAATCAGTAGATTTGGTACATGTGGGGGGCCTGTGTTGGTCTTCTGAGAGAGGCCTGTTGGGCTGGCTCATAAATGGGCTTGTCCTTATAAAGTTGCCCCTGCCAGGCACAGGAAGGGCAGGGTTTACTGTAAGGGACTCCAGGCTCCACTGGAGGTGCTGTGTTTCTCTCTGAAGTTTGACTGTGCTGGGGGAAGAGGGGGAGGGTGAGCGGCAGGGAGGAGGGGCCAGGGGGAGAGGTAGGGGAGGAGGGTGGAGGAGGAAGATGATGTCACCCTGCCCTCTCATCCCCAGGGAAGGGAACTCCTGGACACCACTGTTCAGGATGCCCCAACAAAAAAGCAAACAATCTCCGTGTCCTGAGCCTTCCTCAGATCCCTGTCCTGAACCTGTCTGTTCCCCAGAGGTTGCTGCACCTGGCACCACAGATCTTGTGTATTTTATCTCTAGCAGGTGGCTGGGATTCAAAACTCCAAGTTTTAAAGGGCCTGGCAAGGTGCAGACCCACTCCCCTCCTGCCCCAGAAAAGCAGTCACACAGTGCATGCATGGAGGCTAGAGTTTATTGTGACACACAGCAAAAAGCAGCAACCAGTTCATTTGCAGTCTGCCTGTGTCTCTGATCTCTGCTCGGTTCTTTCCCAGAAAAGCAGCCACTCAGTGTGCACATGGTGGTTTAAGTCTATTGTGCCTCACAGCAAAAAGCTGCTACAAGGTTATCTGCCCTATGGGTGCACCTCTGTTCCTGCTGTTGAACACCGCTCAGTGGCTCCCAGCTGGCCTTTTGTCCTTGGAGAGGCAAAATATGCTCTTCCAAATGTACTCTGGGAAGGGGATTGATCTCTCCCAGTGCGACCCAGGGAATCTCCTCACTGGGGTTTATTGTGTGATCCCGACCCACTGTGCTCTTTTCCGCTCTATTCCTCTCCCTTTGTTCCACAAAAAGGGTTTCCTCCCCTTTGAGGCCCCATGGCTTTCCTCTCCCCCAATTCACAGCTCTGAACCTCGTATCTGCCATGTTCTCTCCCTCCAAATGTACAGATTGTTTTCTTAATCCTCAGATCATATTCCTAGTTGTTCAAAATAGCTGGATGTTGATCTAGCTGTGTTTGAGGGATGAGCCAAGTTCAGGGTCCCCCTACTACTCTTCCATCTTAACTCCTCCTTAACTCTCATTCCACAACTTTAAAAAAATATATCCATGTTGTTATATGCAACTCTAGTTTAATCATTTTAACCATTGTATAATGATTCATTCTATGACTATACCAGACTTTTTGTTCTACTCAATATTTGGATATTTAAATTGCATTTAATGGGGGGGGGGAGTAACATTAACCTAACAAAAAGGAGTTTACTTTTTACAAGTAATGTTTATCCACAGGGAGTTAGCTTGTTCCTATCACTGAATCCATAGTTCATGGATATCAATACTGAAGGCTATGTGATTCTCTTGGGTTTCCCCTCTTAATTGAATTATGAAGACTGCAACTACAGACATTATGATCATTTTGAAATGAGGAAGATAAAAGAAGAAAAGTGCATAAAGTGTGTGTGAAAGCTCTCAAAAGAGTTTTCCTGAAAATTCCACTTAGAGATTTCCACATGCATATTATTAACCAGTACCGTGTCATATGGATGCTCCTAAAAGTAATCAAGGTTTGGTAATTTATTTTCTTTTTTGGCGGAGCACAGTAACTCCCAAACAAAATCAAATTTATATTTTTAAGAAAAAGAGAATAAATGATATTTATATTTTTTCTGTAATAAATAATACCATAATAGCACTCTTGTAAATTTATGTTTGCACACATGTATATGTATTTCTCTAGGATATACATAGTAGTGTAAATATAGGATCATAAATAGGATTACTAAATAATTAATTGCCCAAACCAGGATTGTTTTTAGAACAAAGAGGGGAGTTATTCATTCTTATGCCAGGAAAACAGGTGAATGCTTGGACTATTCCATGCAAAACTGGTGTTTAGAATCATCTTGGTCATATAACATATGCACCTTAAAACTAACCAGATATTGCTAAATTGCAAATTAGTACCGAGCTATGATAAAACCAACAGTATTTGAGATTCTCCCTTGATCTCCTTTCTAGCCAAAACTTAGTATTACATTTAGTGTTCATATTTTCTAATATGATGTAGGAAAATTATACCCTCATAATATTCATTAACATATCCATGGTTACCTGGGAAGTGTATTTTTATTAGCTCTTCAAGCTTTTTCTCCTAAAATTTCTGAACAGATCTATTACCCAATTATCTTTCTAAGTTTTTTTCTTTCGAAAACCGATTTTTAATAAATATTTATATACCCTACGTTTTATGACCTCCTCACAATGGTGTTAGTTTTCAGTGTGAAGTAATGATGCGCACACACACCAAGAGGGTGTGAAAGTTTGTTATATAATAAATTTAATGCAGAGAGCAGGGCTGTCTTCTAGAACTGGTCCAAAATTGGTTTGAGAGTAGGCAAAGAAGACTGACTTGTGTTTTTTTTACAGTGGTAGGGGGTGAAGCCTTGCTGAATATTCCCACACATGGCTTAAATTTTAAATTCTTGCCAGCACAAGAGAAGGGAGTACCCAAACTTTCTTACCAGTTTCCCCAGATGTGAGATAGAATGACAATGAGGAGGAGTGAGGTGAGGATTAAAAGCTACCAGCAGCCAAAGGTCAAAAAATGGCCAAGCTCTTTATTACAATTAACCTCTAATGGTTGATTGATAAATGAAATGGGTCATGTTTCATTTCACTGAATTTTAACTTATTTAAGCAAGCCATTATTGCACTATAATGCCTGCAGATTGAGACCAGTAAGGAAGGTGAAAATTACAGTGAAATCTTATATAACAGTTCAGCATTGTGCATTCTGCAAAGTAAAACCAGAGCCTTGGTCATTACCAATGACATCTAGACTGGTATGAAGGGAATAAACAGTGTTTTGGTGAGGCCTCTTGTAATTGTTTTAGTAGATGTAGGGACATGCACGACCTTGATTTATATTTTGGGCAATTATGAAGCAAGACAAGGACTCTCCCTTAAATAAGGAATCATTGTTGCTGCCATTGGCCTGCAGATTACCCCTCAAAACAATCTGTGTAAATGTGCATTTTTTGCTTATTTCTGGCCAGGGCATCCTTTGCCAAGATGCCTACATGATGTTTGGTTAATTATGCTAATCCTTGCATCCCATTCTTTATTAGGGATGTTCTGCTTAAGGGATAAAAAAGCAGCAAAACTCCCCACTGAGCTTTTTGATATTTAATAATAGTGATACCATCTACAAAGTTTGTGAACTCCTTTGATATTTGTTTAGTTGATCCTAAATGGCTACCCAGGCAACCAAGTGTCTTAGTCCATTAAGGTTGCTATAACAAAATATCACAGACTAGGTGGCTTATAAACAGAAATTTATTTCCCACAGTTCTGAAGGCTAGAGGTCCAAGATCAGGGTGCCAGAATGATCATACTAATACATTTCTGTTTTTATTAACATAAGCTGGCCTGAGGAGGTCGTCCTGAGATTCCAATAGGCTAAAGCCTCTAAGGAAAAGAATTCTCTTCTTCGGCATTAATAGAAGTGCCTGTTGTATTGCAATTTAGACAGATTTTAGGACGTTTTGCAGGAGGGAGCCTGATGCAAGCTGTGCTGATTTGCAAGTAACAACAAATGGACTTCAGTAAAATTTGTTGAGGAGTATGTTGCCTCTAGAACTCAAGGATGACTAAAAGATGCTGAGCTAGTATTAACATTGTGGGAGGTGAAAGGATCAGTGAGCATTACTTGATAATGTCAGGGATGGAGTGGTACTGGTTTTACCAAATAATGTTTAGGAATTTAACTGAGATGGGGAGCCTTGTACTATGTGTGGGGTAATGGTCTACCCCCATCTAGTAAGCTCCTTTGTATTTGTATGTTCTCAAGTAGTGTTCAAATGATTCTCTCCAGAGGAAGAGATCATCAGGGTAATATCATATCTGTGTCCTTAGAGGAAATAGTGTGGGATTGAGATCTTGCTTGTAAATGTTTTGTGTAAGGCTACTGAGGTACCCCATAAGTAACTGGGCAAAGATTACTTTAGGGTAAAGGCAAATTGCAATTATGTTAGTTACTTATTTCTGATGCTGTAACAAATTAATTAACTCCATCTGTAACTTTAATTTACCCTAGCCATGCTATATAACAACATATTGACAGTTCTGAGGTTTAGTATATGTATTCTCCAGTATTTAATAATCCTATATTCCAAAAATTACAAACATGCACTTTACTTCTTCCATTTGTTTATGAGCATCTTGCTTCTATTTCATTTATAAACTTGTCTAAGTTGGTCTATTTTGTTAGTGTTATTAAAGAAATTGTTTTTGTATACTATACATTGATTTATTTGATATGTGTGCTAACTCTAACTCAGAGTATCTTGTCGTTTTTTTTTTTTTTCCTCTTGTGTTTTATGATTTTGGATAGTGAGCTCATTATTTTGGATCGCACTCTGAGGAAAAAAAAAATGCTTCTTCTCATCCCTCTGAGATGATAGTTCTTGCCCCCCAATCTACCCCTTGCTAGCAAATTCTTTCCATTTTCCTTATTGCCTCTTTATGTTATTTTATCGTTCTAATCAGCTTCTTGCTGAGCACGAAGCCTATCATGGATGCTAAATATATATATACATCTCAACCTCTTACTTCTCATGTTCAAAGTCTCAATTCCTGTCCCCAATGAAGCATCAAAACTTAAGCTTCTTAATTCCTAAAATTATCAACCAGCATTATGAGAGTATTTATACTCTCAGTAGTGTTCTATTTTTTTTTCACTTGATTTTAACTGATGGAAATTTCCCTTAGTTTCTTTGAAAATTATCTAGTCATTTATAGGATTTCCTGAAGTATTTCTAAATGTTTGTAGTAAGAGAGTTTTTAGATTATCTAATCTCCCATATAGCTTTTTCTTATAAATTTATGATTTTTTTTGTATTTAAAGAGACTTCTGGGCGCCTGGGTGGCTCAGTTGGTTAAGCGACTGCTTTCAGCTCAGGTCATGATCCTGGAGTCCCTGGATCGAGTCCCGCATCGGGCTCCCTGCTCAGCAGGAAGTCTGCTTCTCCCTCTGACCCTCCCCCCTCTCATGTGCTCTCTCTCTCTCTCATTCTCTCTGTCTCAAATAAATAAATAAAATCTTTAAAAAAAAAAAAGAGACTTCTAAATAGAGAAAAGAGCATTATAACTAATAGTTGACAGTGAGACAGTGATTTATCAGTTTACTATGTATATCTTACATACTTTACTGCACTTTACATACTTTACTTTAATCCTCACCTTCTGTAAAATATGTATTATTACTCCAGTTTCATCAGATAAGAAACCTGTGGCTTATTGACATTAATAGGAAATTCTAATTTAGGTTGGCCTGATTCCATCCATTCAATCATTCATGCATGCATTCAACCATTTATTTAACAATATGTGCACAGTCTAGTGGGAGAGATGGATATAAAACAAAAGTAATTGAAACATAATTATCTAATTGTAGTTGTAATGATAACTATGAAAACAGATTGTAGTTTGCAATGAGAACTTATGCCACATATGTCATCAAGGGAGACTTCCCCAAGGAAGTAATGTTAAACACTGACATAAAATTTGTATCAGTACAGACTATATTAAGGTTGTATGTATGTACATGGTATATGAGCATATGTGTGTGTGTCTGTGTGTGTTCTGAGAGAGGATGTATGGGGGAATGAGAAAGAAAAAGAGAGATGAATGAGGAAAAATATGAGGGTGCTGACTTTGGCATGTAAAGGCATTTTTAGACTATGACATGAAAAGCTCAGAAAGTCCACTCAGAAAGCCATAGAAGGATTATATGAGGAGTATGTTATATAAAAATGAAGAATCCAGGCTGGAACCAAAGCATGTTGGACCTCATAGGTTATGTTAAAAGCATTAAAAAGATATTGAGTGTATTGGGCACGTCTTGGTGGTGCAGTCAGTTAAGCGTCTGACTCTTGGTTTTGGCTGAGGTCATGATCTCATGGTCATGGGATCAAGCCCCGAATCAGGCTCCATGCTCAGTGTGGAGTCTGCTTGATATTCTCTCCTTCTCCCTCTGCCCCTCCCACCTGTGATCTCTCTCGCTGTCTCTCAAATAAATAAACAAATCTTTAAAAAAAAGATATTGAATGTTTTTACTGTATTGAACATATGGGGAAGGATGATATGCTTTAATTTTTTATTGTCCACGCTAATCCAAAATTTTCTATTTTAATAGTCACTTGAGATAAGCGTTATTAAGTATTATGGCCTTCAAGACTGGGGAGTTGGAATTCCAATCATTCTTAAGAATTATAGCCATATACTGGGTAAGTAAGGCAAATGTGAGAAAGACATTACAACTTAAATACACTAATGCTTTCAAATGAAATGGTATAGAAAGAAAAGGTATGGAAATTAATGGAGAAATTTTGACTCTCTCAGGTAACATGTGAGACTAAACTAGTTTAAATATCAATTGAGAGCAAGTTAGGATGTTCCTTCTTTTTTATTATTACAGGGAGTGCTTCAATAAACATTAAACATTCCCATATCATTCTCCTTGTACACGTGTGAGAGTTTCTCGAGAGTAGACACTTAGAAATGAAATTTAAAGGTCATAGAGTACATGCATTTTGACTTTCTGGTATAATTAAATTCTATCCAAAATAATTTAACCAATATACACTCCCATAATAAGTGAGATCTCATTTTCATCACTTTAAGAACATTGTCTTTATCAGTCAGTGAAGAAATATCAAAAGAGTTACAGTTATGTAGTCACAATGAGGGCAAATAAACACATGTCAATCCCAGAAACTGCTAATGCAAAATCAAGGCAGTTATATATCTCTACTCTCTTATTTTTCTTTTACCATGATCCAAGAACTTGGCAAAAAATAGTAGCTATCTACTGGAAGTGGAGGGCGAAATGGAATTTGTGGAAATGGAAAAAAAGTTCCTGAGTTACCCCACACCTTCCCAATTAAGTCTTTAGACTTGGATTAGCTCAAAATGAAAGAGATGTTTTAGGGGCGCCTGGGTGGCTCAGTCGTTACGCGTCTGCCTTCGGCTCAGGTCATGATCCCAGCGTCCTGGGATCGAGCCCCGCATCGGGGTCCCTGCTCAGCGGGAAGCCTGTTTCTCCCTCTCCTACTCCCGCTGCTTCTGTTCCCTCTCTCGCTGTGTCTCTCTCTGTCAAATAAATAAATAAATAAAATCTTTCTAAAATAAATAAATAAATAAATAAATAAATAAAAGAAAGAGATGTTTTAGATATTCCAAGTTTTATGAATGGTCATTTATATGACAGTGCATGCACAAAACCTTATGATGTGGTTGCTATTATTCGTCTTATTTTATGATGAGAAAAAAAAGCATGTTTTTTATGTTACAGATATTTTCAAAGTCACAGAGTTTATTAAGCATTCACACTGGGACTTGAGCACATGCAAACTGTCTGGAGAACCCATGGTCTAAAATCACTGTGTGTTGAAATTTTCTAGGATTAAAGACTTATTAATTACCAAAGTGAAACTGTTTTTGTATCTGGGTAGGACCAGATAACATAATATTTTCTAAGAGCTTTAAAAATAGCTCAGGTTTCATTTAGGGACAAAAGAAGAATGAGTGTGAAGATTTATAGGTATTAAAAAAGGAGTGGAGGGTGCCTGGGTGGCTCAGATGGTTAAGCGTCTGCCTTCGGCTCAGGTCATGATCTCGGGGTCCTGGGATCGAGTCCCGCATCGGGCTTCCTGCTCCTTGGGAGCCTGCTTCTCCCTCTGCCTCTCTCTCTCTCTCTCTCTGTCTCTCATGAATAAATAAATAAAATCTTAAAAAAAAATAAAAAATAAAAAAAATAAAAAAGGAGTGGAGGATATTTGCTTTATGATAACACTGTATTTAGTTTCTGTACGTTCAATGTAATAGTTAAATATTTCCTTCAAATCAGATTTGGGCTACTCAGGATGCCTCTGGCTTGAGAATTATCTTAAAGCACCATGAACTGAAGTGTTTCTTGCCAGAAGTGATACCAGTCTGTAAAGACTATAGACATGTTGGTAGGTACTATAGCAGAGATAACAGCTATATGATTAGAAAAAGGACAACTTTGGCTTTATTGAAGAAGCTATTTCAATTAGATATCTGCAGGAAGAAATCTCTGAGGAAATTATGGAGGAGCATCCTGGGAAAATCAATTAGAGCATCTCTTAAACCCTTAACTACTAAGGACAGATAAAGACAATATATTTTTTTTTTTAAACATTCTTTTTTTTTTTTTTTTAAAGATTTTATTTATTTATTTGACAGAGAAAGACACAGCGAGAGAGGGAACACAAATGGGGAGTGGGAGAGGGAGAAGCAGACTCCCCGCCGAGCAGGGAGCCCGACGCGGGACTCGATCCAGGGACTCCAGGATCATGACCTGAGCCGAAGGCAGTCACTTAACCAACTGAGCCACCCAGGCGCCCAGATAAAGACAATATTAGTCAAGCAGATATTTCCTGACCAGTATCACTTCTCTCTTATAGCTGGATCCCTACAGGAACTAGAGGTAGTCCAACTGGGGATGTGTGGGGGAAAAACATGAAGAGGGAAATAAAACAAATCAAGTATGCCCTATTCCTTCACTGAAAGTTTTGTAGCTTGAAGCATTGCCAAGCTAGGAGAGAGTAAATTGTTTTTTACATGAAGTTTGAGATCTTTATCATTAGAATGAAGTAAAAATTTTATCCAAACTGTAGGGACTATTATGTTATCTGAGGGTGACTAAAAAGTTATGGGAACTATCTGAACTTTCGTTTAAGGAATTATGAAAAACCAGACTCATAAAATGGTTTTGAAAGGATATCAGGGGAAAAATAGTAATGTTTTCTATTTGTATCCCATAGAGCTGCAGTCTTTCAATAACTAGCTATATATAGATAGCTCTAGAGATAGAGATGCAGATGAAAGATAGGTAAATAGAAAAATAATTTTATTTTCTGGAAACAAAATATGAAACAATTTTAAAATGCATTAACTTAATTGAAAAAAGTATTAACTAACTATTAGGTCATGAACTAGACCATGAAGTAAAAACTCAGTTAATTTCCACAGCAAATAGAAAGAGTAAAGAGCAGTCCCTAATCTCAATGTAGTAAAAAGAATCTGAATCATAAAATAGGGGGAAAAACTAATTCTGGAAACATTAATAAAAAATAAATTTTAAAGTTAAAGATAAATATTATGTCAGAAAAAATCAAAACCAAAATTACAAAATTGTAAAATGTTATTAAAACAAATACAATGAAAAAACTCATGGGTCACAATATAAAATAAAGCCATGCTTTGATGAATTACTTCTCAAAGTAATGCTATATAAAATAAGTAAATAAAATGTTTCAAATATCAAATTAGTGAAAGAGTAACAAAATGAAGACTACAATAAAATAATAAAAGTAGGAGGAGAGAGTCCAAAATGGCAGAGAAGTAGGAGACCTTAATTTCACCTGGTCCCAGGAATTCAGCTAGATAGCTATCAAATCATTCTGAACACCTGCGAACTCAACCAGAGATCTAAGAATAACCGCAACCCTACGAATAGAAAAGTGACCACTTTCTGCAAGGTGGGAGATGCAGAGAAGTGAATCCGAAGCATACTTGGGAAGACAGACAGCAGGGGGATGGAGCCTCTGTCAGCCAGCTCCCAGCAAGTGATATAGCAGCAGAGCACAAAATCAGAACATTTAGAAGTCTACTCTCCATAATAAAATAAAATTAAAAAAAAAAAAAAAAGAAGTCTACTCTCGTAAGGGATATCACTCAGGCTGCTAAGCAGGAGCAGAACCCTAGCTGGGACAGTGTAGCCTCAGGATCTTCAGGGTCACAGGAAGACGGGGGGTGCCTGAGTGCAGCAGAGTTCCCAGGCATCAGAGTGGGGAAGCCAGCTGCAAAGAGTGAGCCCAGGAGTGGACTTTTACCTTGAAGTGGTCATAAACTATGAACCACAGGACAGCTGGGCCACCACTCTCTGAGCAAGGGGCTAACAAGTGGCAGAACCAGTGAGACCCTCTTTCCTCCCCAGGAGGAGTGGCCTGGGAGTGCATGCCGGAGTCTGCAGGGTTTGGAGACTCAAAACTGGGCAGTGTGCTCAGATAGAAACACTTGGTCACAGGCCTGGTGAGACAGGAGGGATTGACTGCGTTTCTCTGAGGGTGCACTGAGGAGTGGGGCCCCGAGCTTTTGGCTCCAGGCTGGAGGTTGGGAGGCCACCATTTTCATTCTTGTCCTCTAAAGCTGCTCGGAAAGCCTTCAGGGAACAAAAGCCACAGAGAGCAAACTGGAGCAGATTATTTAGCCTGGCCCCTGGCAAGGGTGGTACAATTCTGCCTGGGGTAAATGAAAATCATTTGATATTTGAGATCATTGAGATCACTTGAGAATCAATGCAACAGGACCCTCCCGCAGAAGCAAGAACATCCAGCCAAGACCAAGTTTACCAATCAATGAGAACTGCAAAACTCCAACGCTAGGAGAATACAGCACATAGAATTCATGGCTTTTTTCCCATGATTCTTTAATCTTTCAATTTTAATTTTTTAAATTTTTTTTCTTTCCTTTTTCAACTAATTTATTTTATTAACTTTTTCTAAATCTTTTTTAATTTTCATTTTACAGTTACACTCTATCCCTTCATTGCATTTAATCTTCTTTTTGCATATATACAAGTTTTTCTTTCTTTACAATTTTGGGATGAAGTTTCTTCTAATAAACCAGAATACACCCAAAATCTAGTATATGACTCTGTTCTACTCACCTGTCTGATCATATTCTCTTTTTTGTTGTTGCTGTTTTTCTTTTTTTTTCTTTATCTTCTTCCTTTTTTTGTTGTTTTTTCCTTTTTTTGGATTTTTTTTAATTTTGTTAAAGTCTTTTAATTTTCATTTTTACAGTTACATTCTAACCATTCAATGTATTTAATTTTATTTTTGTATAAAAGTTTTCTTTCTCTACAATTTTGAGATGTAGTTTCTTCTAACATACTGACCAAAATACAGTCAGGAGATAGTGTATTGCTCTAGGCTGTTTACCTGTCTGATTATATTTTCTCTCTCTCTCTCTTTTTTTTTTTTCTTTTCCCCAGTTTCAGATCTTGTCTGATTTGTTTAGTGTATATTTATCTGGGGTTGTTGTTGCTATTTTAGTATTTTGTTCTCTCGTTCATCTATTCTTCTCTGGACAGAATGACAAGTTGGAAAAACTCACCTCAAAAAAGAGAACAAGAGGCAGTACTGACTGCCAGGGGCCTAATCAGTATGGACGTAAGTAATGGATGTCAGAACTAGGGTTCAGAATAATGATTATAAAGATACTAGCTGGGCTTGAAAAAAGCATAGATGACACTAGAGAATTCCTTTCTGAGAAATTAAAGAACTAAAATCTAACCAAATCAAAATCAAAAAGGCTATTAATGAGATGCAATAAAAAAATTGGAGGTTTTAACTGCTAGGATAAATGAGGCAGAGGAGAGAATTAGTGATACACAAGACTAAATGATGGAGAATAAAGAAGCTGAGAAAAAGAGAGATAAACAACTACTGGATAATGAGGGGAGAATTCGAGAGATAAGTGATACCATAAAGTGAAACAATATTAAAATAATTGGGATCCCAGAAGAAGAGGAAGGAGAGAAAGGAGCAGAAGGTATACTGGAGCAAATTATAGCAGAGATCTTACCTAATTTGGGGAAGGAAACAGGCATCAAAATCCAGGAGGCACAGAGAACCCCCCTCAATATCAATAAAAATAGGTCAACACCCTGACATATAAACTTAAAAATCTCAGAGACAAAGAGAAAATCCTGAAAACAACTCAGGATGAGAGGTTGGTAACCTACAAGGATAGAAATATTAGATTGGCAGCAGACCTACCCACAGAGACCTGGCAGGCCAGAAGGGACTGGCATTATATATTCAGGGTGCAAAATAAGAAAAATATACAGCTAAGAATACTTTATCCAGCTAGGATGTCATTCAAAACAATAGTGATAAAAAGCTTCCAGGACAAACAGACACCAAAAGAATTTGTGATCACCAAACCAGCCCCACAAGAAATAGTAAAAGGGATCCTCTAAGCAAAGAGAGAGGCCAAAAGTAACACAGACCAGAAAGGAAGAGAGATGATATAAAGGAGTCACTTTAGAGGTAATACAATGGAACTAAATTCATATCTTTCAATAGTTACTCTGAATGTAAATGGGCTAAATGTCCCAATCAAAAGACACAGGGTATCAGATTGGATAAGAAAACAAGACCCATCGATATGCTGTCTGCAAAAGACTCATTTTAGACCCAAAGACACCTCCAGATTTAAAGTGAGGGGGTGGAAAACCATTTATCATGCTAATGGACATGAAGAGAAAGCTGGGGTGGTAATCCTTATATCAGAAAATTAGATTTTAAACCAAAGGCTGTAATAAGAGATGGGGAAGGACACTATATCATAATTAAAGGGTCTATCCAACAAGAAGACATAAGAATTGTAAATATTTTTTTTTTTAAGGTTTATTTATTTGAGAGAGAGAGAGCACGAGCAGAGGGAGAGGGAGAAGCAGACTTCCCACTGAGCAGGGAGCCCGATGCGGGGCTCGATCCCAGGACCCTGGGATCATGACCTGAGCCGAAGGCAGACTCTTAACGACTAAGCCACCCAGGCGCCCCAAGAATTGTAAATATTTATGCCCCTAACATTGGAGCAGCCAAATATATAAGCCAATTAATAAAAAATCAAAGAAACACATCAGTAATTATATAATAATAGTAGGGGACATTAATACCCCCCTCACTGCAATGGACAGATCATCTAAGCAGAAGATCAACAAGGAAACAAGGGCTTTGAAAGACGCACTGGACCAGATGGACTTCACAGATATATTCAGAACATTCCATCCTAAAGCAACAGAATACACAGTCTTTTTGAGTGCACATGGAACATTCTCTAGAATAGATCACATACTGGGTCACAAATAAGGTCTCAACTGGTACCAGAAGATTGGGATCATTCCCTGCATATTTTTGGGCCACAATGCCTTGAAACTGGAACTCAATCACAAGAGGAAATTTGGAGAGAACTCAAATACATGGAGGTTGAAGAGCATACTACTAAAGAATGAATGGGTCAACCAGGAAATTAAAGAATTAAAAAAAATTCATGGAAACAAATGAAAATGAAAACACAACTGCTCGAAACCTTTGGGATGCAGCAAAAGCAGTCCTAAGAGGGAAGTATATATAGCAATACAAGCCTTTCTCAAGAAACAAAAAAGGTCCAAATACACAACCTAACCCTACACCTAAAGGAGCTGGAGAAAGAACAGCAAATAAAGCCTAAACCCAGTAGGAGAAGAGAAATAATAAAGATTAGAGCAGAAATCAGTGAAATAGAAACCAAAAGAACAGAATAGCTCAATGAAACTAGGAGCTTGTTCTTTAAAATAATTAATAAGATCAATAAACCCCTGGCCAGATCTATCAAAAAGAAAAGAGAAAGGACCCAAATACATAAAATCATGAATGAAAGAGGAGAAAACACAACCAACACTGAAGAAATACAAACAGTTATAAGAACATATCCTGAGCAACTATATGCCAACAAATTAGGCAATCTGGAAGAAATGAATGCATTCCTAGAGATATATAAACTACCAAAACTGAAACAGGAAGAAATAGAAAATCTGAACAGCCACATAACCAGCAAAGAAATTGAAGCAGTAATCAAAAATCTCCCAACAAACAGGAGTCCACGGCCAGATGGCTTCCTAGGGGAACTCTACTAAACATTTAAAGAATTCATACCTATTCTTCTGAAGCTTTTTAAAAAAATAGAAATGTTAGGAAAACTTCCAAATTCTTTCTATGAGGCCAACATTACCTTGCTCCCAAAACCAGACAAAGACCCTGCCAAAAAGGAGAATTACAGACCAATATTCCTGATGAACATAGATGCAAAAATTCTCACCAAGATACTAGCCAATAGGATCCAACAGTACATTAAAAGGATTATTCACCACGACCAAGTGGGGTTTATTCCTGGGCTGCAAGTTAGGTTCAACAACTGCAAATCAATCAACGTGATACACTACATTAATAAAAGAAAGGATAAGAACCATATGATCCTCTCAATAGGTACAGAAAAAGCATTTGGCAAAGTATAGCATCCTTTCTTGATTAAAGCTCTTCAGAGTGTAGTGATAGAGGGTACATACCTCAATCTCATAAAAGCCATCTATGAAAAACCCACAGCAAATATCATTCTCAATGGGGAAAAACTGAGAGCTTTTCCCCTAAGGTCAGGAACACAGCAGGGATGTCCACTCTTACCACTGCTGTTCAGCATAGTGCTAGATGTCCTAGCCTCAGCGATCAGACAACAAAAAGAAATAAAAGGCATCCAAATCAGCAAAGAAGAAGTCAAACTCTCACTCTTTGCAAATGACATGATACTCTATGTAGAAAACCCAAAAGATTCCACACCAAAATTGCTAGAACTCATACAGGAATTCAGTAAAGTGGCAGGATATAAAATCAATGCACAGAAATCAGTTGCATTTCTATACACTAATAATGAGACAGAAGAAAGAGAAATTAAGGAATCAATCCCATTTACAACTGCACCCAAAACCATAAGATACCTAGGAATAAACCTAACCAAAGAGGCAAAGGATCTGTACTCAGAAGACTATAGAAACTCATGAAAAAATTGAGGAAGACACAAAGAAATGGAAAAATGTTCCATGCTCATGGATTGGAAGAACAAATATTGTTAAAATGTCTATACTACCCAGAGCAATTTACACATTCAATGCAATCCCTATCAAAATACCATCAACTTTTTCCACAGAGCTGGAACAAATAATCATAAAATTTGTATGGAACCAGAAAAGACCCTGCCCAGCCAAAGGAATGTAGAAAAAGAAAAGCAAAGCTGGTGGCATCACAATTCCGGACTTCAAGCTCTATTACAAAGCTGTGATCATCAAGACAGTATGGTACTGGCACAAAAACAGACACATAGATCAATGGAACAGAATACAGAACTGGCCAGAAATGGACCCTCAGCTCTATAGTCAACTCATCTTCAACAAAGCAGGAAAGAATATCCAGTGGAAAAAAGATAGTCTCTTCAACAAATGGTGTTGGGAAAATTGGACAGGTACATGCAGAAAAATGAAACCGGACCATTTCCTTACACCATACACAAAAATAGACTAAAAATGGATGAAAGGTCTAAATATATGACAGGAAACCATCAAAATCCTAGAGGAGAACATAGGCAGCAACCTCTTCAACCTAGGCCACAGCAACTTCTTGCTAGACACATCTCAAAGGCAAGGGAAACAAAGGCAAAAATGGACTATTGGGACTTCATCAAGATAAAAAGCTTTTGCATAGCAAAGGAAACAGTCAACAAAACCAAAAAACAATGTACAGAATGGGAGAAGATATTTGCAAATGACATATCAGATAAAGAACTATCAAACTCAACATCCAAAGAAAAAATAACCCAGTCTAGAAATGAGCACAAGACTTGAACAGACATTTTTCCAAAGAGGACATAGAAATGTCCAACGGACATATGAAAAAGTGCTCAACATCACTCGGCATCAGGGAAATACAAATCAAAACCACAATGTGATACCACTCACACCAGTCAGAGTGGCTAAAATTAAGAAGTCAGGAAACGACAGATGTTGGCGAGGATATGGAGAAAGGGGAACTCTCCTACACCATTAGTGGGAATGCAAGCTGGTGCAGCCACTCTGGAAAAGAGTATGGAGTTTCCTCAGAAAGTTGAAAATAGAGCTACCCTATGACCCAGGAATTGTACTACTGGGTATTTACCCTAAAGGTACAAATGTAGTGATCTGAAGGGGCACCTGCACCCCAATGTTACAGAAGCAATGTCCACAATATCTAAACTATGGAAAGAGTTTAGATGTCCATCTACAGATGAATGGATAAAGAAGATGTATATATACATACATAAAATGGAATTTATTACACAGCCAACAAAAAAATGAAATCTTGCCTTTTGCAATGATGTGGATGGAACTAGACGGGATTATGCTAAGCGAAATAAGTCAATCAGAGAAAGACAATTATCATATGATATCACTGAAATGTGGAATTTAAGAAACAAAACAGAGGATCACAGAGGAAGAGAGGAAAAAATGAAACACGATGAAACAAGAGAGGGAGATAAACCATAAGAGACTCTTAATCATAGGAAACAAACTGAGGGTTGCTGGAGGGGTGGAGGGATGGGGTAATTGGGTGATGGATATTAAGGAGGGCAAGTGATGTAATGAGCACTTGGTATTATATAAGACTGATGAATCACAGGCCTGTACCACTGAAACCAATAATATATTATATGTTAATTAATTGGATTTAAATTAAAAATGTTAAAAAATAAATAAAATAATAAAAGTAATATATAAAGATGAAGTTAGAAATTAATAAAATATAAATAAGATTAGATATTTTTAACATTACACAAGAAATATAAATGAAATGAAATGAAATCGATCTATTTAATAAACTACTTATGGCAATATGTATGATTTTTAATATATGTAATTTTTTAAAAAATTTGTCAGTATAATTTATAAAAAACAGACTTTAGGATTTTATTTCTGGGAAAAGGAGGAGGGTATAAGATACTTTATAATATTTTGGGTTTTTTTAATTTAGAAAGCAAAATTCAGTATCAGTTTCACTGAGTAGTGACATTGGCTACGCTGATTGTATTATGTGATTTATATATTACTTAATTAAAATACGTTTCCTCATTAAAATGTAAGACAGTGAAATCAAAGGAAACTGAAACAATTAAATGAACTTACTATCTGCCATTGAAAAGAAAGTTGGTAAGTTACAGTCATTGCATGAATAAACACTACACACACACAAACACATGTCTGCTAAAATTGCTAAAGTGAAGGGAAAAAAACATAGGCACTTACATAAGTAAAGTCTACCAAATTTCAAGAAGACTACCAGCTGATAATATTTTACTTTCTTTAGGGTAGGGCATTAGGAGAATTCGGTAAATTTCCAATACCTTAATACTCTCCTTTATTACATCCCTACAGAATAGAGCACACAAAAGAACTACACAAAAGAATTCTCATGTATGAATGTTAATAAAAAACAGTGAATATTAAAATTATCTGGACAATGAAATAAAGCAATGATGCAAATGTTTTGGTGTGCATATGAAAAGATATGCAGGTTACTTATGATACACACATACATGTGTATATATATATACATATTTATGAATGTGTATATATGTTTATTAGCACACAGTAATTTTTCTTGATACATGCAAGGAAGACTAGGAAGAAAATGGAAGTTTCATTGTAAACTCCAACGTACTATTTTTGTTTTGTTCATGTGTTGTTTTTTTTTTTTTCTGTTAATGCATTATTAGCCAACTTTTAAAAGCTAAAATATTTCAAATTACCAAGGAAAAGCCATGGATTTCTGAGAGTGAAAATAACAAGGAAACAGGCTGAATTAATCAAGAGAGGACTATAAGTAAATATCTTTCTTAGGTTAATATAAGTGGGTTAAATTCAAAAAGACTCTTTTGAACATATTTAATTACTTAAATTTGGATGTAGTGTCAACAAATGAACACACCTGGACTATTTTTTTCTTGATTCTGTTCTACAAAAATATATGAACAATCATCTGTACCATCTGCTGTCGACCATCTGTTGAGGGAAGAGAGTGGACACACTGGTGTTATATTTGTTTAACAAAACACTATTTTAAAAATACTACAGAGCTAGCAAACACATGGAGGAAAAAGAGTTTGGAGAACTGCTACCTCTAGCACAAAGAAAAGGGAATAATTCTCATCAGAATAATCTACAAAGCTATCACCTAACTTTTCAAAGAATATTTGATAGGTAAAGTTGATATTGGTAGAAAATTGAATCAATTTACCAATGGAAGATTTTCAGAAAGTTTTATTTTTCAAATAACTGGTACACTTAAAGTATAGCTATAGTGCAATTGTACTTACCTAAAAAATACTACTAAAAATAGCATATTAGGAAATTAATTCTTATCAACTAAACCATTAAAGTTTCATTTTTATTAATTCATTGTACTTTTTTCTTTTCAAAACAGATTCATATTCTCTCTGTTTTAATTAAGAGAAAAAAATATATGACAGAGTTGATAATGATGGAGAATTTTGCCAGCTGTTTCCACTGACTGAAAAACAATTTAGCAAATACCCTTTCTACGAATGAGAATATTCCAACAATATACCATTTTAGTACTTAGGAACCTGTAGCAAAATTGTCTTCTAATAAGTGAGAAAGTTAAAAGGGCTTTAGTTTTTAAGAGAAGGTGATATTTATAATTTGATTGTCTATCAAAAATATGTAATGATTTTCTCCATTGTTTATTTTCTAAATTTTAGACAATTTCAGGTGATTTACATTACATCATAGAATTTAATAATACATGAGGACCATGAGAAGAAAAAGAAATTTTTCTTTGAAAAGAATAAAAAATGACAATATGTGTTATTTGTTAAAACATTTATATATCTTTCTTTAAACCATATACTTCTTTAAAAGAAGTTAAAAAAAATCAGTAAGAAGATTTGAGAGCAATGCCATTCATATTTTTGGTTTTAAAAACAGAGAATAACTTATTTAAATAGTATCTTCACTGGAACTCTAGTATAAAATTTTATAAAAATTGAGACAGCCTGGACTTATATGTGACTAGCAAGGGCCTCTAAGGACATCACTTCAAACCTAGTATGATCGAAAAATTAGGCAGATCGGTGGCTGAAATTTGTTTTTTAATTTTAAAGTTTATTTACTATTTTTACAATTTATTTCTTCTTATCCTCATTCATTTTCCCAGACATAAAAATGTAATTTCTAATCCAAACACTCCAATACAACTCTTCAGAGTAGTGTAATGGATGACCACCTAGTGGCTATTTCCTGGGGATTCTTCAGTTCTCTTATTGTCATGTTTATGATATCTGAAACTATTTTATATGCAAGAATTTAAAAACTTTTCTTCCTGTTTCCTTTTCGCTACAAGCTTTTGATTTATACCACCCTTTTTGTTAGCTTTAATCTTTATGGTTGGCTCTACTTCCTTTTTCAAAATCTTTCCTTAACCCTTTTCCCTCTTATTCTACAAACTCAGGATATATTTTCAACTGCATTTATGTCTATTTATAACCATCTTTATTCTGATGATTATATAATTCTGCAGTCTCTGAGATGTCTCAACATACTTTTTCATGGCAATTCCAATTCAAGTGAATTTATTATCTACTGTGAAATGTAAACCCAAAGTTAAAGAGTAAGCCCCTCCCTATAAGGTTATATAGTTTTTAAAAAACTTATGAAATGCTTTGTTTAGAGGCAAAGCAGGGTCCTCTTCCTCATCTGGGAAGGAGAAATAGCTACTTTGTGAAGTAGCCCCTTTCTTACTTATATACTTAATAAATCTTTGTCCCTTTCTCTAAATGGCTTGCTCTTGAATTCTTTCTCATGCAAAGCCAAGAACCCTGTTGATGAAGGGCATGAGGCCATCTCTCTCAGGGTCTCAGCCTGTCCAACATCACTTATATCAGATAAACAGAGAAAATTAGACATTGCATACCTTCTCTTCAAAATGCATAAATAAGTCTCACCTGAATCTGATAAAGTCTCAAGATCTAATTGCCAGTAAATAAAAAGGAAAAGGCCAGAGTAACATTTTAAATAAAACCACAAGCATGCAAAATCCAGAAAGTGGGAATGTCATGACTATATTATTTAACAGATAAGTTACAAAGAAAAAAAAAAAGAGAGAGAGAAAGGAAATGTTTATTAATAAGAGAATTCAGATATGAAACACTGGAAATATATATTTTGTTACTTACTTGAATCTAACAAAAAAACTAAAATAAAGAGACAATGACAGATATTTGAACACTTACTAGATATATCATGACATTAAAGAACTATTTCTTTACATATGATAATGGTGTCTTGATACTTTAAGACTATATATATTTTTAAACATAATGAAGTATTTCTATTGATTACATAATATTTTGTCTGGGGTTTATTTAAAATAATCTAGAAGGGGTAATGATTGAGAGTTTAAATTGAACAACACTATCTATGATTTGATTATTGAACCTGGGAGAAAAAAACATGAACATTCATTATAATATGTTATTATTCATGGGGTTTTCTTGAAATTTTTCATAAATTTAAAATAGTACTACTCTACATATAGAGAACAGAAACATTTAGAGGAATAGGAAAAATGCTTTAAACATTTTATGTATATTCAGAAAGGTTTGAGAGGATATTGTACTCAAAAAACTGTAACAGTTTATTAAGAAAGAAAAATCAGAAAATGAAGCAGTTTCCAGAAACTTTTTTTTTTAAATATGATTTTGAAATTAAAAATAAAAGGAAAAAAAAATCTTGTTTTGACTGTTTGACTGTTTTGACCCTAAAAATAAAACTTGTTATTTATAAGGCAAATGGAAGAAACTATACAAATGTAGAAAACGTTTCAAACACACTGAATGTATGATTTCTTAAAAAATAGCAGTAAAAAACAGGTCCAAGAGATTTATTATTCATGCTATCAGAATTCCAAAACAATAACTAAAATAATGGTTATAAGGGGGGTGGTGGGTTATCAAAGAATAAAAAGAAGAAATTTTCCAGAGTTGATGCTTCCCCATTCTTTATCTCAGGCTCTAAATGAAAAATGTGTATCTGCATTTGAATGAACCATAATCATCTGAATCTCAGTATAACCTAGAACAGGGTCGACTGTTTTCAGGCAAAAACATATTAACAAATCTTACACCAAGTCCACTGTTCGTATGAGTCCAGTCATTTAAAGGCATGATTCTAAATTTTCTAAACTATGTAACCTTGGAAAAATAATTTAATATCTCTGAGCCTCAGATGTAAATAAAGAACATTTATAGAACCTTTCTTAAAGAGTTCTTATAAACTTTAAATGAAAGAATGTATGTGAAATCCATAGCACTGATTCTAGCACATGTAAAGAGAATAATATAATCATGGCTCTGTTGCAGTATTATCATTTTTATTTAATTTTTATTTATTTATTTTTTTTAAGTAGGCTCCATGCCCACTGTGAAGCCCAATGTGGGGCTTGGACTCACAACCCTGAAATCGAGACTTAAGCTGAGATCAAGAGTAGAATGCTCAACTGACTAAGCCACCCAGGTGTCTCTCATTTTTAATATTATCATCATTATCATTTTTATAGTTTTTTGTAGATTACAGGTCTTACCATCATATATCCAGTAACCAAGATTAAAAAACTAAGGTTTCCTGAACTACTCTGTTTTGCAAAATCTTCCCATTTCATAAATTTACCACACCCATTTTGTTTGTTTGTTTCTATGGCTACATTCACAATCTTATCCTGTGCCCTTCCTATAATTTTAATTAATTATTGCAGTTTTTAAACTGATACCACTTACTCCAATCTTGAGGATTTTATACAGTGCCATTTATGGGTTTCCCACTGATTTCTACCTCAACATTATTTTTTACTAGATCCCTCTACATGTTAAAATCTAACCAATATTAAAATAATTGCGGTCAGTAAAATGGGTATGAACGTTTATGCCATCTTGTATTTGTACTATTGTTCTTTCTTCTTAGAATACTAACTTTGCTTTTTCTTTCGGTCATTCCTTTTTCACTTCTTTTCATCTTGTTAACCCTAAGGTATGCTTCGGTTATCTTCTCTGCCAAGCCTTTCAAAAGACATTCATCCAACTTTCTTAAACTGCATTAGTACTTCCCTTCTTTCCTCCATTTGCATTCACATTCTCATTTATTATAATTATCACAATACCATGATTGCCTGTGTACTTATCTGCTTCTCCCAAAGACAGTTTTATATATCTTTATAAACACGTCAGCTCATGTAATACATTGCATGAAGTAGAAACATAGTAAATATCTGTTAAATTGAATTTATTAAAATTACCATGAATTATTACAGTAAAGATTAACTACAAAGAGTACTTTTATGAAAGGCAAAACAGGGTTAAATATAAGACTTCTTGCAGAAAAGAACACTGAAAAACTGGAGTCCAAAGAGATAAAGTAGGAAGTGATAAACAAATTCAGAGTGGCAAGAGGGAAAAAATGAACAGAAAGAAAATGTCAAAGAAAGGAAATATTAAACAAAGCATGTAATGAAAAGAAATGGAAATTATACTCATGAGCTTCCTCCACATGACAAGTGTGACAGATTTTTATTTCTACTGATTTCCATCATTGATACTACACGGATGGTCCTGTTTTGGGTTACTATAAAGCCTGGAAATAGGAATTCCTGCCATACCATGTATCATAGTGAGGTAAAACCACAGAACATTTCACTTCTTGCTTTCCTGTGGTTATACCGACTCAGATAGTGAATTTTATTCAAGATTATAAAATGTTAGTGAGTTATTTTAATGAATTATGAAAGAGGCTTCATTGTATATGCCAAGTATTATAGTATATTAAATTTCAGTAAACATAAAAATAAGTTCCTACAAATTCACTTAAATGTGTACTGAAAAATAAGTCAAAATGTTCTGGAAAAAAAGGTTAAATTATTTAAAGAGAAAATGTACTTAGTTGAGAAGCATTCTCATAAGATTGGGCATTCTAACTAATTTCAACAATTTTATTCCCAGAAGATTTATGAACAGTAATTTCATTGAATTTGGAGGTGATGTTAATTTGGAACATGGTATAAATATTACTGATAGTACTATAAAAACAAAACAAAAAAATACTATAAAAACAATCAGTTACATACATATCTACAGCTTCCACAGTTCTTAGACATAAAATGAGCAGGTGTGCTGGAATGTGGCATGCTTAATTCTTTGAACCTTGAGCATCTCATTTCTTTTGCTAAGCCTTGGGTCTTTTAGAGACAAATTAATACCTAAGAGGGATGTGGCACTATGCTGGGGCTTTTGCGGTGTTTTATAGTGTACCTTCTTGCACAGAAATTTGCTTGAGTTTGACAAGTGACCTAGTGTCAGTATGGCCACTTCCGTGACTATCCTAGCATGGGAGTTTTAGACGTTAAGTAGAAAGTGCTCTAACAGCTTTTAAGTGCTTGGCCCGTGTCCACCAATCTTGTGGCTTTGGCTTCTGAGGTTCCCATTAATTCCCACTAATAATGGACCTATTATTCCTTTCAAAAGATTTCTTTCTAGGAGGAGACACCCCAGTGGTTTTTAATAGTGTAACCTGTGACTACTTATATTATGATTTTGATGGTCTAAATCATCTCATCTTTTGGTCTTATTTTCCCAAGTCTCTGAGTGGTTTATGCTATGGCCTGACCTCAAGGCTCTGTGAGCCTCCGAAGAGCTGCCAGCCATTGCAGACTCCCAACATAGCCACCCTAGAAACTTTCTAACATTCTGGGGACTTCAGTAAATTCCAGAAATTTTGCAGGACCTAGAACTTTCCTGGGAATACGCACGCACACACACACATACACTTTTTCTTTTTTTTTTTTAAATAAAGTTTGTTTGGCTTGGAGAGCTGCACGCAAGGGAGCGGAGCTCAAATCCGAGAGTGACTTACCCACAGCCCTCAGTAACGACAACGGGAACAGTGAGCTCAAAGGATTCAGCAGGGGTCTCACCTGTGCATCTCATTGTCCCATAGGACATTGGCAGTCAGTTTTGGATCTCATTCCTCATCACCAAAAACTGTTAAAGAAACAATTTAGGTGATACAAACAACTTTTAACACTTCATGAAGCAGGGAATATTCTTTCAGAGAACTGCTAAATGGGGCTGTTTTTTTAAAAAAACTGGCCCCTTCACATGGAGGGCAAGGAGAAACCCCCCACTCCATACTGGCAGGTGGCAGGTTTAATTAGCAAGGGAACTTACATATGAGGCTTATATTGGGCAGCCAGAAGACACACAGATCTCTCTACTGACCTGCCTGAAGCTTAACAATTTATATACATGCCTTAACTGGGTTTAGTCACCTATTCAGTCTAGATGGTCTCAACAACTTTCTCTCTCACGTCTATGTACTTAAAACAGCTCCTAGTATGGGAATGGTGGGCAGAAAACACGTTCCAAAGATGGGAGAGGGGGTGAGGAACCTCCAACTGCCTGGGTCTAGCTCTTAGATTCATCAGCAGTCACATGCTCTGGATGACCTCCTTCAACAAGAATGTAAAGCAGGAAGCTTTTTAGGATAAAGAATAAAGAACAAGGAAGAGCTAAACAGAAAATATCTAATTAGCTGGGGCCACATAGTCAACTCATTCGGAGTGAGAAAGCCCAGAGTTGGTCTCGTGATTTGGGATTGGCTGGCTGGATTTATGGCATTGCTGGTCAAGCAGAATATTTATAGGGACACAATAATTATCTAAATTTTAGTTTGTTGACATGACACCCAGAAAAGAAACAACTCCATCTTGGGCCTAAAAACTAATTGCAATACTTGGAAGTACTATTTTTCTCATACCTCTTAAAATCCTGAAATATTTCACTTTTGAACACATTCCCTTCCACTGACATCCATTCCAGTTTACCTCCAGTTAAAGTTTTAATTTCACCACAATTGCATGCTAGGAGCCATCAGTGTTCTAACTACATTAGCGGTGATATTCTCATTGCCGGCTGCCCTGTGGGTAATCCAGTTTCCATTTAAGAATCTGCATCCTCAGACTAATCCTGGTTAAAACATCAGGTTGTGTCCTCTGGAGAGCAGATGTTGAAATTCTAAAATTTGCAGGAGGTTTTTTTTTTTTTTTTTAAAGATTTTATTTATTTGACAGAGAGACATAGCGAGAGAGGGAACACAAGCAGGGGGGGTGGGAGAGGGAGAAGCAGGCTTCCCAGCTGGGCAAGGAGCCTGATGGGCTCGATCCCAGGACCTTGGGACCATGACCTGAGCTGAAGGCAGACGCTTAACCACTGAGCCACCCAGGCGCCCCCAAAATTTGCAGGAGTTTTATTGAGAATTGCTTAACCAAGGAGGATTGGGCAGAAAGAGAATCTGAATTGCAGTGCAGTTGCAACAGGGACCTCAGCTCATCCCACAAGGAGCTCTGGAGCTGTAATGGCTTTTTATAATTTTCCCATATCAAGGAGAGGACGTGTGCCTCATTCAATTGATGCAATCTGCCCAAATGAGGGACATACTTTTAAAAGACATAGCTTTTTGTTGTTCTTGTTGTTGAGGACAGTTCCTAGAGAGAGACTCATCTGTGAACTACTGGAAACCAACACCGCCAGCAGCAGCAAGAATTCATTCCTCATTCCTGAAAGCATAAACTACAGTGTCTCCCCCTATGTTGGCCTGTATTGACCAAACTGAGCTCATAGAAGTTTCTAAAATTCAAAGAAATGAATTTCATAAATATTTACCTGGGGATCAAAAGGGTAAGGAATTAATTCATATAACTCTGATCCCCACATTTTAAGGGTAGTTCTATGTGCATTTATCCCTGCGAATTCTACGTTGCTCATCCATAGGGCTCTTCAGTTTCCCTTAGGCATAATATTTTAAAGGAAGCCCCTGTGAAAGGTTTGTGGTGCTATAAAGTAATATTTTATGGTATAGACCAAAGGTGAGGCATTGTAAAATTGAACAGATGTAAATCTTTGAAAAAAAACCTATGCAGAATTGACCACTGCAGCAGTAGCTGGGGTAGGGTGTAGGGCTGAGATGATTCAAGGTTGCTCAAAAGTTTTATCTGAGACAAGAGTTAAATGAAGGGATTGACTAATAGATTATTCCGTTTGATCAATACAACTTGTTGACAATATCAGTAATGGTATATTCAATGGTGTCAGTAGTGTAAAAAATGACCTCAGCCTTGAGGCAACCAGCCTACAAAAGAGCTATCAATGATCTTAATCTCCTGTCCCTCACAGCCCCATTTAGCACTCTCACACTGAGTAGGGCTGATATGTATAACCCATAAGTATTGAGGAAAAGTGGTGTGTGACTTCCAAGACTAGATCATGAAAGACTTTGCACCTTGGATCATTTGCTTTGGGAGAAGTCAGCCACTAAGCCAAGACAACACTCAAGCAACAATATGGCATCCACAGGGCAAGGAGGGGCCTCCTGCCAGCAGACATCTGACTATGCCAACTTGGAAGTGTATTCTCTTCCTTAGTCAAGTCTTCAGATGACTTCAGCCACCCTTATGAGAGACACTGAGCCACAGTCACTTGGCTAGGCTGCTCCAAAATTTTTGAACCACAGAAACTGTGTGAGGTAATAAATGTTAAGTGTTGTTTTAAGTCATCATATTTTTGGACTATTTATTACACAGCAGTAGAAAACTAACACAATCATTAGGTTACCAGTATTCTGTCATTTTTTTTTTCAAACTGCAAAATTTATCATATGTATCATGGCAGAAGTTGGCAGGTGCCAAGTTCAGGCTTCCCACTCCTAGCCTACCTGATTCTCTTGGGATGTGTTGGGACACAGAAACTCATGTCCTCACTTTTCTAATATGTCTAGTGTTTAAGAACCACATGGGATAAAGCTTAAATCCTGGCCTGACCTATTCTGACATTCCCTACAAACTCTCTGGAGAGTGTGGGGGACGTGAACACAAAGAGGGAGAATGATTGAGGAGTTCTACCCTATTACAACCCACATCTAAGTTCCAAGAAAAATTAGTTATTCCAGCTGCCAGGAGAATTTTCTCTTGTCCACCAAGACAAAGTCTACATCAAATCCATATTTTTTAAGTACAAATGAGTTCTAGGAAGAGTGGGAGAATAATAATAATAGAATATGTAACTATAGGGGCGCCTGGGTTGCTCAGTTGTTAAGCATCTGCCTTCGGCTCAGGTCATGATCCCAGGGTCCTGGGATCGAGCCCCAGATTGGGCTCCTGGCTCAGCAGGAAGCCTGCTTCTCCCTCTCCCACTCCCCCTGCTTGTGTTCCCTCTCTCGCTGTGTCTCTCTCTGTCAAATAAATAAATAAATAAATAAATAAATAAAACGTACCGAATGTGTCATTCAAAAGAGATATCCCAGAATGCAAAATACAAAGGACAGTGATCTACCTATTTAATTTATAAATCTCTCTCTTTTTTTAAGCTTTTATTTATTTATTTGACAGAGAGAGACACAGCGAGAACAGGAACACAAGCAGGGGGAATGGGAGAGGGAGAAGCAGGCTTCCTGCAGAGCAGGGAGCCCGATGTGGGGCTTGATCCCAGGACCCTGGGATCATGACCCAAGCCGAAGGCGGACGCTTAACGACTGAGCCACCCAGGCGCCCCTATAAATGTCTCTTAAATACCTAAATCCACACTTGACATACAGCAGATGTTCAATAAATACTTACTGAAGAGAGGAATTAAAAAATGAGTTTTTTTAGGGAGGCTAAGAATGAGCAGTCACACAATAAAAGTGGGTTTCAATAGGATCTTTACGGGTATCAGAAACATCTGGCACAGTGATTTTGAGTCATTTGAGGAAGAGTGGGATTACAAAGTCAGAGAATAGCTTGTATCAAATGTCAGACTACAACCACTCTTACATGAAACCTTTATAGAGGCAGAAAAAAAATATGGACAAAAGTGTCTCAACTAATTTGTCACATGGGGATATTAATTCAGCTGACCTTATATATAAATTGCTCAAGTTTTTTTTTTTCTCCTAGAAAACTCAGACAGGTGAGGTCAAGGCAATATTCTAGTTAAATATTGTAATTCAAATTCGTGTGAAATTTTTAAGTCTTAAAGAAGGCAATTTTATTTTGTAAAAAAATGATGTTGCTAATGGCTACTTAAAAGGTATTCTCTGAGCACTTGATTAGAAAGCATTAAAATATTTGTTATGGACATATACAAAATACTTAGTAAACTGATAGAAAGCATTACTAGGAGGAATTTTAGTAGCATTAGATGTGTTAGAATTAAGAGTAATCTTAGTTAGTGTAATATTAAGTTTATATAATATTTCCTTTCTTAGTGTTCTGTATATACATACATTCTTCTAAATTTTAAGTATGCTTATATATGTAAACATATGTTCAGTATGTTATGTTAAGTGAGATTCATATATTTTCACACCTCATTATGAGCTCTGGTATGCAGGTTTGATGCTATAGCTATTACTCCAATTTTGCAGAACACAAGTTAAGGGAAAAATGATTTTCTCAAAGTCATAAAATTTTAAGATAGGATGCAAACTTCAGATCTTCTTATTGCAATACGTATTCTCTCTACCCTCAATTTTAGCATTTTGTAAGTATAACAGAATTTGGTAAAAGTGTGTTTGGGTTAGGTTAGAGTTTCCATATATGAATGATTAACCTTGGCTTCAGAATTTATTGCACCCAAATGATATTTTACCTCGAATATAACAAGGGCTTTTATTAAGCAACAGCTCAAAAGTTTTTACTGGCTTACAGTTATGTCTGGGCATTCTTCTTCTTATCGAAAACAGGAAGATAATTGAGAAAAAAAATGCTTTTTCTAAAGTTCTTCTAATCTAAAAAGACAATAAACAGGTAAATAAATAAGTTTATAAAATATATTAGTGCTAGATAAGGTATACTCAGGTAATAATGGCAGCATAGCAAAGGATACTAGCTCTACCTAGCTGTTCAAGCAAAACTACTGGGAGAGCACATCAAGATGATATTGAGGGCACCTGGGTGGCTCAGTTGGTTAGGCGACTGCCTTCAGCTCAGGTCATGATCCTGGAGTCCCGGGATCGAGTCCCGCATCGGGCTCCCTGCTCAGCAGGGGGTCTGCTTCTCCCTCTGACCCTCCCCCCTCTCATGTGCTCTCTCTCTCTCATTCTCTCTCTCTCAAATAAATCTTAAAAAAAAAGATGATATTGAGAAATTAAGATGATAAAAGGCTAAGAAGAATTATACAATAAGTGATGATAACTTAAATACAGAGTACAAACAGTTTGATATGACAGAATGAAATTCAAGGAAGAGAACGTCAGGAAATGACTGAATAAATATAGTCATGCAGGCCCTTGAAAGCATAATAAGTTCTTAATATACAATTTAATTTTTCCCTAGCTGATGGGTAGAAAATGAATGAGTATTGAAAGCCTTCCAAAGCAGTGTCTAGAGTTCATGACTACAAAATCTTCCCAAAAATGATGGTTGAGGCATCTAGAATGCTTCAGCTCTGCATATACAGACGTAGTGGATAGAAAAACCACTGTTCTAAGGGACAAGTGAAGAGAACAGATGGCTGCTCACTGCCTCCTCACGTAGGATCATTAAGTGGGCATTCTTTGGGTTCTCACCAAACAAGGAATCTGCCAGTGCCTTGGATCCTAGACCTCCCAGCCTCCAGAACTGTGAGAAATAAATTTTGTTTTTAAGTTACCCAGTCTATAGTATTATGTTATAGCAGCTGTTACAAAGAAACAAGCCCCAAATGGAGTCATTTTTGCTACTCCCTGCCAAGACTTAATACCTAACCTAATTGCCCTTTTAGCCTCTCTTGGAAGTGGGATTTTGAATCAATCAGTCTGGAATTTTCTCATCAGTGCTATGAGGTATAAGACCCCCTGGCTTCCCCTAAGGGAAGGTCAACCTGCCTGAAATAATCCATTCTTTTTTTTTTTTTTTAAGATTTTATTTATTTATTCATGAGAGAGAGAGAGGCAGAGGGAGAAGCAGGATCCCAAGGAGCAGGGAGTCCGATGTGGGACTCGATCCCAGGACCCGGGGATCATGGCCTGAGCTGAAGGCAGACGCTTAACCATCTGAGCCACCCAGGCGCCCCAATAATCCATTCTTTTAACTTCCTTGTCTCTTTCTCATTCTGCCTTCCATTTTGTACAACTCCTGGAGCTCCTTTCTACTTCACAGATGAGATGCTACCCAATTCATGAATTTTCAGATAAAGTCAATCAATTTATTCAACGCAATTGCCTCAGGCCAACTGACCAAGACAGAAATTGACACTGACAAATACTTAAAATTGTGGAAGCAGCTTTGGAATTGGGCAATAATAGAGACCGGAAGGGTTTAGAGGTGCACGCTAGAAAAAAGCCTACATTGCTGGAACGGACCTTTAAAGGTGATTCTGGTGAGAGCTCAGAAAGAAAAGAGCTGTAGAGAAACTCTTCATCTTCTTAGAAGCAAATGAAGTAATCACCAACGGAATGCTGACAGACATACAGAAAACACAGGAGGCACCTGCAGAGGCGGCCTGTATACTTGCTGTGGGCTCCAGGCTGCAGTCACGGCTTCGCAGCAGGCGGTGCGGCGGGTAGCGCCGGGCGCCAGGAAGCGGTGCGCAGGCGCAGGAGCGCACCCGTCGCACTATGTTCTCCCCGGCGGGGTCGGCTCAAGCTAGTGAGTGTGGAGGCTGGACGTTCAGCAGGTATGGCTTGGCTTTTCTGACTGCTTAATACTTAATGACAGAAAAGAGAAACAACTTAAATATGGAATTGTTAAGAAAAAAGGAAGCAGAATTGAGAGATTTGGAAAATTTTCAACCTGGTCATATTGTGAAAAATGAGAGGGTGTGGCCCAGTGGCTCTTTGATGGGGAAGTTAATATGGATGTGAACTCTGGATTTAGTCGCCTCCGGAAGAAACTGCCAGTTTTCACTAAACACGAAGGAGATGGGAAGAAATGAAGGAAGGCTGTGGGATTTCTGGAATTTTATGGGAAGGGACCATAGCTATTTGGCTGCAAATGCTATTCTTTAAGACAAGGAAAGAACGGCTCTGCAGGTGATTTGGAGAATCAGGTCTGGCTCTTCAGTTTCAGATGCGGGAACCACTGCCTTGCTTTCACCGGGTCAGATAGTCACCAACCAAAGCCGTGGGGACAGGGCTACCCAAAGTCATGAGGGTGCCCAAACCAAAGAGGATTATTCTCAATCTCTAAGGTCTAGGTTTTGGACTTGCTTGGGACCTGTCCTGTACTCCTTTCTTCTTTGCTATTTCTCCCTGGTGGAATAGGAATGTCTATTATATGTTTATCCTATCATATTGTTTTGGAAGCACATACCCCATTTGGTTTCACAGGTCATAGCTGGAGAGCAGTTTGCCTCAGGATGAATCTTACTTTTAGTCTCATCCATATCTGATTTAGATGATAGTTACATGCAACTCTGGACGTTAAAGCTGATGCTGAACAAGTTATGATTTGGAGAACTACTGGGATGTGATGATTATTTTGTATGCAAGAACATGGATTTGTAGTGTCTTGGAGTAGAATCCTGTGGACTGTTGTGTCCTTCAAAATACATATATTGAAACCAAAGAGGTGAGGACTTTGAGAAGTAATTAGATCATGAGGGTAGAGCCTTCATGAATGAGATTAGTGTCTTTACAGAAAGAGACCCCAGATTATTCTCTCACTCCTTTGGCTATGTGAGGACACAGAGATGGTAGCTATCTTTGAGCAAGAAATGGATTCTCATCAGACACTGAAACTTGATCTTGGACTTCCCAGATTCCAGAACTGTAAGAAATAAATTTCTGTTGTTTATAAGCTACTCAGTCTATGGTATTCTGCTATAGCAGCCCAAATTGACTAAGACATAGCCCAGTAACATAATGGAAGAATGGTGGGACTGTCCCTTTCAAATTGTAGTAGGTCTCTAATTATGGAGATAAAACTTATTTGGGAAGTAATATAAATCACAGTAAGAAGGGGAAAGCCATAACATGTAATTTTCTGGGTATGTTTGCATTTAAAATTGCTTCTTTTAGCCTAATGCTAAATCAGAGAAATGGAATTCTTAATTCCATGAAGCCTATAGTCTACCTCAGAATTTAGTGTTTTGGGTTTTATTAATTTTTATTCACCTTTGGATTCTGTGATAATGGAGTACCTTTACATGGAGCCTGTGTTAACCCATTAAGAATGAGTTTGCTCATTCTTTATTTTCTTGCAGATATTTAAAATAGTACTCTTTGTATCCTAAAATAAAACAAAATATTTACTCTCAAAAATTTAACAGAAACAAAATAGATCAAGATCATTCAAAATGTTTGAAAAGTGAAATAATAGAATGCATTAGTTTCTGACAGATAATCTCTGAGATTACTTCCTTCTTTATTTCCTATAATATCTCTTCTACAGTTAATTCTCTATAAATTCCTCACATGTTGCCAAGAACACTTTTCTGGTGACCCGGAAACTATCCAACATTTAATAGCATGACTGATATTGTTGAGGCTTTTGGACTAAACAGAGTAAAAGAAAAAGAAATATTTTAAAGAAAACTTAAGTTTATTTCTCTGTTTTATTGTTTCATTTTTGCAAACTGCTTCCTTTAAGTGGTGATGGAAAATTGCAAATTTTCAAAATTTCAGCTGGGAGAAACAGATCTTTGATCTGAGCTCAAACATTTGTTCTCACTTAGCTTCTCTATATTTTCACATGTCCTGTCATTTTCATGGCAAAATTAAAATCTTTGTGGTAGGCATTGATTACCCTTCAAGAAGGGTTTTCAATTCTTCTGGGTACCTCTGAAATTTCACTTTTTTTTTTTTTTAAACAAAATTCACATTTTATTTAGGTTAAAATAAACTATACAAAATTGATTTTCTTCACCAAAAATAACAGCAATATTTTCTGTATTATTCCTAGATAAACCACAAAACACTTATTTTTGTAGGTTTTCCAGGTTTTGTTTATAAATCAAGACGAGGCAGTAGATATAGTCATGGAAAAAGAGGAGAACAGACAAATCAGTTGTCAGTATCCATGGCCTCTGATCCT
>NC_138371.1:131271176-131321661 GCF_054177405.1 Leptonychotes weddellii
CATCTGGCCGGATCCCGCGGGAACCTGAAAAAGGCCAGGTCCGACTGCGTACTCTTCCTCGTGCAGTTGGGGGCAGCGCAGAAGTTCGGCATCGTCGCCCACCCGCCGGCCGGCCCAGCCCTCCCCTCCCCGCCTCTTCAGGGCAGCCCGCCCGCCCGTCGGGGCCGGGGAGGGGAGCCAGGCCGGCCTGAAATTTTACTTTTCAATCTGCTTGAATTTAGGTGTTGCCATGAAATTTCCTTTGGCCAAGGAAATGTGACTAGTAATGGACAGTCCTTAAGTCACTATCCTCTCCTATTCTCTCTTGTTATCTGCCAAGAGAAGAGCCATACTCTGAGCAGTGGTTACTCCATCAACTGGGTACCAGAGTAAAGATAATGTGAAGCGAGCTTGCAATGGACAGATAGTTTATATGAAAATTAAAACTTAATTTTTCAAGTTAGATTTTTTTATTATTTATGTTACCATGACATAATAATCAGCAATTATTAATATTCTGAATCAGCAATTCATACATTTCATCATTTCATCAGTAAAGAAAACTTAGCACCCTGTGATACTATTTTTAGCCTTACAGTTATTATTTTTATGTGTTTAATATCTTTATGTTTTATTAAAATACGGGGGCTCCAGATGGCCAGGACCCATCATACCTATTTATTCACCAGTATCCCATCAATACTTATATACTATCTAGCCAGAGTAAGCAATGATTAAATATATTTAAATGAATAAACTGGCTTCATTGTTTAAAAAACAAAAAACAAAAAAAACTTAGCCATTATTTGATGAGGAATCAATGAATTCAATGTTTCACTGTTAATAGATATGCAAATCATCTTATTCGTAGAGTAATTAAAAGCACATATCATTAGTAGACAGAACTAGTGATAAGTCTGATGTCTTTTAAACAGGTGGGATTCTCAAAATATATAGCCCAATGTTTCACATCTGATAAACATTTAATAAGTAACATGCAAAGAACATAGTCTTTGGGTCAATTGCAACTATTTTAAAATCTTATAAATATTGCTTACTACCTATATATGTGTTTATACCAGCCTCTAATATTTTCTTCACTCCTTCAGCCTAAAAATGAAAGAGCCTACAAAAGTTTCTGAAAATACTTTTTTTGAAAATACTTTTTATGCAAATAAAGTCATCACTTTATTCAGTAAATCTAGTTCTTTTCTTCACTTACATATAAAAAATGTAGCTGCTGATGAAGGATGTAACCTCTGGAATCAATGTTGTATGATTAAATAGAAGTGCCAGGGCGCCTGGGTGGCTCAGTTGGTTAAGCGACTGCCTTCGGCTCAGGTCATGATCCTGGAGTCCCTGGATCGAGTCCCGCATCGGGCTCCCTGCTTGGCAGGGTGCCTGCTTCTCCCTCTGACCCTCCCCCCTCTCATGTGCTCTCTCTCTCTCATTCTCTCTCTCAAATAAATAAATAAAATCTTTAAAAAAAAAAAATAGAAGTGCCAAATCACCATCTCTTTAACCTTGGACAAATTAATTACCCTAACAATCCTGTACCTCATCTGTATGGAGGTAAAATATCATTTATCATCATTGTATTAAGTAATGTAAACTAGATAAAGTGCTTAGTAAAATAATGGACATAAAGTCAGTTCTCATAAAACTATCTTCTCAGCGTTAGCCCATAAGTAATTCATAACTTACTGAGAAAAAAACATGTAAAAATAATTCAAATATTATCAGTTCAAATAAAGATAGGTACAGATATAATTCAGCAGAGGGTAGTGTTTACTTACTAATTGAGATAATGTTGGGAAATCTCCAGCAAGGAGGTAACACTTAATACTTAAGAAACTTGAAAAACAATTCGGATTTAAGCAAATAAAAAAGTGAGAGAAGTCCTATAGCACCAAAATTAAAGAGAATAAGGTATGTTGAGGCACAGTTTCTGAGTGAGTGATGGTGCTAAATTGAGATGGAATCCTTTAATTTGCACTGGTAAAGATGTGGTATAAGTCCCGCCTTTAATCTGATATTAGTGAAGGGAAAAATCATTAATGTCTTATTTTTTAAAAATTGGTGAGTGGATATTTAGGAAAAGAAAATATCACTAAGTTTAAATATTACTATGATTCATGAAGAACATGTCAAGGAAAAAAAAAAGACATTTCCTTCCTGTGACGGGGTCAATAGATTGAAGACCAAGGAACAATTAGAGAAAAAACTGTTTTTTGGCTTGAGAGAATAGTTTTCTCATGATTAATAAATCAATGAGAACCTGGAGGAAACTCCCTATTGGTATGCCATTTGATCTGTTCTTTGTTTCTAGTTTCCTGTTCAATAGGTTTATCAATAAGTTAAATTAAATATACATGTGAATTTTGCTAGTTATATAGATTTGAAAAGGATGGCCCTGTTCAGTGGATTACAAAAGAAAAAGGGGTTATCAAACAGAAGTACCTGAAAGCCATAAAATAGATTATTAAAAAAATATATGCGGGGCGCCTGGGTGGCTCAGTCGTTAAGCGTCTGCCTTCGGCTCAGTCGTTAAGCGTCTGCCTTCGGCTCAGGTCATGATCCCAGGGTCCTGGGATCGAGCCCCGCATCGGGCTCCCTGCTCTGCGGGGAGCCTGCTTCTCCCTCTC
Organism: Leptonychotes weddellii; assembly: GCF_054177405.1. Lineage (NCBI taxonomy): Eukaryota > Metazoa > Chordata > Mammalia > Carnivora > Phocidae > Leptonychotes > Leptonychotes weddellii. The sequence continues at coordinate 131,273,801 of NC_138371.1, forward strand.
CCCCTGCTTGTGTTCCCTCTCTTGCTGGTCTCTCTCTGTCAAATAAATAAGTAAAATCTTTAAAAAAATATATGCAAAAATTCTCTTTTGAAAAAAAAATCAACCATAGGAGAATAATATCTTTCATTTTAAGTAAAGACACTCATTACTTTAGATTCTGGGATAGACTATTTTAAAAGGAATGACAACAAATATTTAAAATAAGAAAAACACTTTATATTTGAATACATTTGAGAAATCGTAGAATACACAAATTTAAAGAAGTTGACTTATTAAATAACGTCTTAGATTTACTGTGCTAATATCAATTTTGAATGTCTATATGGGATAGCATAAGTAAAAATTCAAATTCATTTAAAGTGAGAAATCTACCTCTTTCAACAAAGTGTCTCCTGGGATCAGTATTCCTTAGGACAAAGGTTAAACATTTCTAGAAGAGCAGAAAGTAATAGAAATTTGTAGTCTAAGAGGTCCTACCAGGGGTTAAGTCTGTAAAATTAACTGAGTTAGTACCTTATTAATGTTGCTATTAATGCCTAAATAATTATTACATAAGATAGATAGAGACTATTCTTTTTCTTAAGTGAATTTACATTTCTGAAGTGAAATTACATTCATTAATAAAGATTAAATGAGCTTGATAATTTTGGATTATGATAAATACTTTTAATGAAATACTTAGAATAAAATAATACAAAATAACTAGATTATTCTTTCAGTGAATATAGTTCTGGCTAGGTATCCTTGAGAAGACACAGTTTGAGATAAGTCAAAAATTATGTAATGAATTACTTAATGGATATATGCAGAATAAAAAAATAGGCTTAGTAAGGAAGATTAAGAGTGTAGTTCACTCAAAAATTCCCATGGCTACACCATTATTTTTGTCTTAGTGAGGAGGGAGAGAATGGGGAAGCTATTTTACAGACATGGGTGTTTTTGAGAAAATCTTCTGAATATAAAATTTTAAAAAAATGTTTTATTTTCCATTCTTCTCCTTTGTCTTTTTTTTTTTTTTTAAGATTTTGTTTATTTATCTGACACAGAGAGAGACTTCAAGAGAGGGAACACAAGCAGGGGGAGTGGGAAAGGGAGAAGCAGGCTTCCCGCTGAGCAGGGAGCCTGATGCAGGCTGGATCCTGGGTCTCCGGGGTCATGACCTGAGCCAAAGGCAGACGCTTAACTGACTGAGCCGCCCAGGCACCCCTCTTCTCCTATGTCTTAATACTTACTGGAGATTAATCTTGTATTTTAACATTATAAAAAGTATCTTTTCTGTTTTTCACATTTGTTTATGAATTTTCACACTGCTTATATTTTAGCAAGACTTTTTTTTTCAGTTTAATTGGAAATTGGCGGAAGCTGAACCAGCAAGTACTAACAAAACACTACTTAAACTAGGAGTCTCTTTTAATGTTTGATTAATATTACACATTAATCATAATAATTTAAGAACAAGGGCTCATAGCATCTAATAGAGTTCTGTATATATTCAAGGGAGAAACATTGGGGACATAAAGACTAGTTCTGTCTTATGATGATACAACTGTGTGTAGGAAAATAAGGGCTCCTTGTAAAACACTACTGGAAATAAAAGAAAGAATTTCCCTTCAGCTTCTCATTGTCATCTAAGCTCCTTGAATTAAGGCATGATTCTTCAACTGCATACATATTGCAGTATCTATGAAATATTTAATCAGTGTGGTTTTATGGATTCAAATTTTTCAAACAGAAAAAACCTGTTATACCTGTTATAATGTTATATTAACATATATTAACATAACATAACATAACATAAAAATATTAACAGTTGAATAGTAACAAATACTCACAAAAGTCAGAGAGAGTAAAAGAATATGATCCCCAGAGGCAAAAGAAATTAACTCATTTAAAAGGTTATTTAATTAAAAAATAAAATTATACTTGTGAACAGATCTCAGTTTCTAATATCATTCTTCAATAAAAGGAACTAGTGTTCCCTAGAGAAATAAATGATTATAAGTCTGGAGCAGAATATGTGCAAGAGGAGTCTCAGGCATCTGGGAAGAAAGGAAGTGCTATAACAAACAAATTAAACTCTCAGTGATGGGGGTGGGGTTGTAATGCCAAAGGAGCCAACTGTAAGTGTTCACAAAGCTGGGTTATTTTGAGAAAACAAATAAAGAGGTACTGAATTATAATCTAACATAGAAAATAATATCTATGAGTCCATACTGATATAAATAAATGATTGAATAAATAATGGGGAAGAAGAGACAAATCTCTTTTGTAGAAGAATTCTGAATAATTTAAGTAGATATAACCATCCTGTACATGGAGTATAACTACCACTCTCATGTGTGGTTTGGATATAGTGTCTTCTCTGCAAGCAGTGTGATATAGAAAGGGTGAAGAAGTGTTGTTTCCAGTAAGGAAACCTGATAAATGTGATAAATCATGTTGATTGTATGTACACTTGATATATGACATGATGAAAATGGTACTTTACCTCTGTGGTCTTCTTTCCAAAAATCTGTATGCCGGTCTAATCAATGAGAAAACTATCAGAAAAAAATCCCAAGTGAGGGATATTCTATAGAATACTGACCAGTACTCCTGAAAATTGTCAAGATCATCAAACCCGATGTTAGTTTGAGAAACCGTCGTAGTCGAAAGGAACCTAAGGAAACATGACATCTAATTGTAATGTGGTGTCCCTAAGGGGATTCTGAAACAGCAAAAGTATATTACATAAAAACTAAGGAAATATGAATAAAGTACAGACTTTAGTTTATAATAATGTCAGTAAGAGTTCATTAATTGTGATAAATAAACCAAATTAATGCAATATGTTTATAATAGGGGAAAGCAGATGTGTAGTACATGAAAAATCTCTGTATTGTCTTCATAACTTTTCTGTAAGTATAACCATTCTAAAATTTAATAAAATTATTTGAAATAACTTACTCTGCTTTCAGGGAAGTAGCAATTAAAAATATATTTATATGATACGTAACACAAAAAATTATGAGCATTTTATCTTCAAAAGAAAGTTGCTTTTTAAAAGGGTAAACCAAATTGGAATTTCAGAGGAAATCATTTTTTTTTTAAAGATTTTTATTTATTTATTTGAGACAGAGAGAATGAGAGAGACAGAGAGCACATGAGAGGGGGGAGGGTCAGAGGGAGAAGCAGGCTCTCTGCCGAGCAAGGAGCCCGATGCGGGACTCGATCCTGGGACTCCAGGATCATGACCTGAGCCGAAGGCAGTCGCTTAACCAACTGAGCCACCCAGGCGCCCGGAAATAATTTTTTTAAGTGCTGAAGACAAGAATGTTTAGAGTTTTAAACTCGAAGAAGCAGATTTTCTCATTACAAATTCAATGTCTTCAAAAAGATTAAGCACAAAATTACAAGATGTTAAAAACTTGTAAATAGTTTAGAAAAACTTAGCTATAAAATGTATTTTTTTGCTTAGGGAGAAAAATAAAATTATTGGATAATTTGTCATAAGACAACAAAATGGTAGTTTTTATTTATCTTTAGTCTTTTAAAATTGGTGAAATAATATTGGTAAGAACAAGTTATGTTAAACTTTTTAAAATTTAAAATTTGATAATTTACTTGAAATTTTCAGCACCATTAAATTCATTTCTTCCTTCACTCTATGAATTCCTTGGAACTAAATCTCAATTCTGGACTTCGTATGGCATAGATGCTATGGGAGAGGAAAGGCAAAAAAATGAAAACTCCAAAGAATGTAATTCCAAAGAATGAATTTTAACAGTAGTGAGTCAGCATTCTGGAAACCTCAGCTCCAAAGTAGAATCATAATATGCTGGAAATAAGGATAGATAATATGTAGTATGATGAATCTTAAAAAAAAAATTGGGGCAAAGAAATTATTATAACCACTAACCTCAACTTTCTCAAAGAAATTATTCCCTTAACTGATAGAACTAAAAACATTTGCTAATGTAAGATTTTGCCTTTTTCTGTCAATACTAAAGTAATAAAAGAGTAAAATTCATGGAGTCACAAAGAAATTAAGTCATCTTTCCAAGGTCATATAGGTACTTGTGGTGTCTGACATAATCTATTTAAAAGCCTTCTTTCTTGTTCATTACATCAGATTGCTTTTCATTAATTTATTGGGTCAAAATCAGGTACTGAATGCATAAAATAGTATGTACCTCCATATAAATATGAATACCAAAAAAAAAAAACCACTTTTTTTTTTTTTTCATAGAGTTTCTAGTGTCGGGCACCTGGGTAGTCATGATCCCAGTGTCCTGGGATCGAGTCCTACATCGGTCTCCTTGCTCAGTGGGCAGCCTACTTCTCCCTCTCCCTCTGCTGCTCTCCATGATTGTGCTCGCTTGCAATCTCTCTCTCTGTCAAATAAATAAATAAATCTAAAAAAAAAAAAAACAAAAAAACAAGCATCCTGCTATTCTTAAAAAAAAAATAAACTTTCTAGTGTCATCTTCCTTTACAATCATTCTAATCCTAGTAAAATTTTGGGGGTCTTCTAGCTGTCCTTAATTCCCATGGGTTATATGTTATTCTATTTTATATCTGTTATTCTATTTTATATCTGTTATATTTACTTTTTCAACTAATTCACATTAACCAATTTGTAAAAGTTATATATTTTTGCAACACTTGTTAACTAAAGAACAAGATTTAGATAGAAACGATTCTCTGGCATATTAGAAGATTCTAATCAATTATGTGGTAATTGACTGTTGATTGACCTAATTTGATTAAAGATGATTATTAAAAAATTAATAATATTCATCTTTCTTATATTGGATTAGATCTGCCAAAGAATAATTTAGGGGTGCTGAATCTAGATACGTGAAAATTTATCATTTTTATTCATTCAGTCATAGTTATGACTTTGTTAAATTAACATTTGCTAAGTGGAGCATAGGGTGCCAGTTGGTGAGCCTGTTTCAAAAGACCACTAGAGAAATTGAAATAAAGAAATTTGTTACAGGTCCTGGAGGAAGTACACTGCATGCTTCCAGTGGGCATGGGGAAGTAAAGACAGAGTAAAGACAAGAGAGGCAGGACCTGTGACACGTAATTTTATTAGGATTCATGAGGGGGAGTTTTGGGGTTCCAAGGCTAGGGCCAGATTGGTCAATTCAAAACAAAAAGAGGAAGGTTTTGGTAAGCTTGACACAGGTGTTATCTAGGGGACCTATAAGCCATAGAGGTGCTGGGAGACAGGTGAGACTACTGATTGCAAGAGCTATTGGGAAAGTCATATGGCATTCTCTTGTGATTCTCTGTGCTGTTATCAGGGCATTTCATTGCATGAGGAGCTAGTGACTAAGGTCCCTGCAGGCCACTTGGCCAAACGAAATAGATGCCAAGGCAGCAATACCATGCAGTAAGTTAGCTAAATTCTTGACAATTATTTACACATCTGTGCCAATAAATACAAGCAGTATACCTATTTATATGTACAGTAACCTGAGTTATTATGTATCGGGTAAAAACAAACAATTCTCTCTTCTTAAGGAAATTGCTGCCTAGTTCAAAGTGATATCATATAAAAAAATACAGTATTAGTGAGAAATACTGTTACAGAAAGTCATGTAATCATTGATTAAATGAGTACATACATTTTTGTTATCTGTTTTAACTAGGATGAGCTCACCGGTATTAAAAAGTACACTTCCTAGAACAAAAATTTACATTATATTAAAATTTAAATATTTTAAATTCAGCTTTATTGATAATATTTTTGTGATTTAGGTTTTAATAATATCAGAGATTTTGACAAACCAAGTGTATGCTAGTATATGGCCAACTGTTTGCTATCAATATCTTACTTGATAAATTGTATTCTACTGTAATAATCATATTCCAGTGATTAACTGTTAACCAGGCTTTCAAGCATATCATAGTTATAATTCTTTAATTTAATTCAATTGTTTTAAATCACAGACTCAAAGGAGTTTTATATCTGTCTTAAGAAAAAAAATAGAATAGGTAACATACTTTGGTCCCTAATATTTTTTTGACAACATAGTAAGGATCATATCCCTTTATTCTCTTAACATATAGTTATGATACTGTATAATTGTAGTAAAATATATATTATTAACAGAAATGAGCTATTTTGGTGGGGTGGGGGATGCAGAATTGAAAGTTTGGTACCACAATTTTTATAGTAGATCTTATTATTTCTCTTGATTACTCTAGCCAGGGGTTATGAATTTATCAGTTTTATTACTATTTTATGAAGAAACATCAATTATCACTATTTTTTAAAAGATTTTATTTATTTATTTGAGAGAGAGAGAGAGTGAGAGAGAGAGCACAAGCAGGGGAAAGGGCAGAGGGAGAGGGAGAAGCAGGCTCCCTCCGATGCGGGGCTAGATCCCAGGACTCTGGGAACATGACCTGAGCCAAAGGCAGACACTTAACTGACTGAGCCACCCAGGCGCCCCAGTTAACACTATTGATCTTCATATTCTGTGTTTGTTTAATTGTTTTTTAATTTTATCGTTTTCTCTCCTGACCTTTATTCTTTAGTTTCTTTTCTTTTCTTTGGAATAAAATGTTCTTTAACTTCTTGACATATATGTGGACATCATTAATTTTCATCTCTCTCCTTTTCTAATAAATTCATTCCAGGCTATAATTTTCTATCTTAACACAGTATATCTTCCATACCAGTAGGAAAATTATAAATATAGCATAAGATTTAAAATGATTTATCTTCAAAAAAATGATTTATCTTCCTCTAGAGAGGATTTACATGTGACAGCAAACTAGGAATCTTAGTAGTCATTATTAACCTAATCCAATGTGAGGGATTGAGATCATTTGAGGTTGTATTTGAATAATTGACAAAACTATTCTAGTTTTTTTCTACCATTAGGGTATAGTGGATTATGGTCCACTTTCACAGGCCTGAGATTCCAACTTTTGTCCTCCTGGTTCCATAGGGTATGGAAAGATTTGCTTAGTCTCTTTTTTTTTAATTCTTTTTTTTTTATTTGAGTGTACTTGACACATAATGTTTCAGGTATACAACATAGTGATTCCACAAGTTTAAACATTATACTGTGCTCATGAAAAGTGTAGCCACTATCTGTCACTATACAACATTATTACAGTGTCATTGACTATATTCTTTATGTTATGCCCTTTTATTCTTGTGACTTATTCATTCCATAACTTGACTGACTTTTTAACTTTTAATTAGATCCCTTTAAGGAAAAATCACTCTCAAGTTCTGGGGACTTTACACTGGATTTCTATTTTTATTCTGAAGATTGACTTAAATTCCTTACTGCCATGAGAACTCTCTGTGTTTTAACCTACTCTGCTACCAAGAGGGGAAGACCCTTGTGCATTATTTTAAAGGACTTTATTTTAAGCAAAAGAATGAGAGAACAATAGATCTATGTTTTATCTAACCTTCTTTACAAACTCTTAACATGCTTTCAGTTATATATTGAAAAAAAAAAGTATGGTAAACTCCTTGCTGTAAAGCTTTGCTATGACAGTTTTCAATGGCAATCTTTAAAACTTTGCTACTGATTATGTATTAGTTGCCGATTTTATTTACATGTATTCATTTAAAATATTAATCATAAAATGCTGTCAAGGAAACATGATAAAGCACTAAGTAAATTAAGTTAATCAATGCATCTTAAATTTAAAAGTTTTAAAAATATTGTACAAGATTCATATTTAATTTGCAATATATCTCCTTACTACAAGCAAAATTTTAAAATTTACAAACCCAGTTCATGTAATATGTTTTTGAAACTAAATTATTCAATAAATTATTGTATTTCACAAAGTCTGAGAAGAAATAAAGTTATCTTTCAGTCCATAGTGTATTCATTCATACAGGAACTATCTTCGTGAAGAATTTTCAGCATGCATGAATTTACCATATGTGAAAAATTCCAAAATATTTTTAATATTTAATATTTAAGCAGAAAATTATTCTCCTTATTAAATATATTTTCCTACTTTTTGCATTCTGATCACATGCAAGTAATTTGTTAAATTTATTTCCCTTTCATAGTGCATTTGTTCATTAAGCTTTAACACATTGTCTGTGTTTTTCACCACAAAGAGTTTAGTTTCTCTCAGTCTAATCAAAAGTTGGAGGGTCCTAGGATACCTGCTTTATTATGTTGCTTTTTACATCTCATTAACTTCTTCTAATTGACATTGGTACTCAATGTATACTTTTTGTGCTGCTGTTGCCAAGAAGCAAATTATTCTACCCCTCATGACTGCTCTGGCAGCTTCCCACAGAACACCCAGGCTAGTTTCTTGGTTTTTATTGATATTAATTTATTCTGAAATAGTCTTCATCTGTTGCACAAATGCTGCCGTTTAATTAGAGAGTTGTTAAATCTCCATACTTCAGATCTCCTATAATTTAGTATATCACCAGAGACATTGACACCAGGAAATTACCAAGCAAAGTTAGATTTTCAATAGCAGATGGTTACATTCTTCAACATATCTCATATTTCTTTTAATATCCAGAAGTCAGTCTTCAATTAAACACAAAAAATAAATCATATTCCATACCTATTTTTCAATAGTTCATTTCTCAATTAATATGAAATCACATATAAAATTACCTACACCAAACAACTTTCAGCACCTTGCCTTTTCTTTTGTTTTGTTTTTCTACCTTTCAGTATGTTGTGAAGATCATTACAAAGTAATATGTGAGGACGTGTTTCCCCCACTTGGGGAGAGAGACCTGCACAGTATTATGTCATTTAGATATATTAAAATTATTTAACTAGTTCCCGTAAGTGGCATCAAGGTGGTTTTAATGCATCAGAGAATATCTTGGAACTGTGTGGGAGGTGTATTCAAATCAATTTTTGAAATTGAATTTTTTGGACTTTTGACATTAAGATCTTCATGTCTAGGAATTTATGCTCTCAATATCATATTTAGTTTTGTGGAATAATTTCACTGATTGATTTGATTTTATAATATTTTTCTTTCTTTTATTTTAAAAGAACAGTACACAAGATAATACCCAAAGAATATAGCAATCTGAAGAATATGTGCAATTATATTTAAGTATTTTTTTCAGATTTTGAAATATATCAAATATGTAGAAACCTCAAAAGAGACGTAACAGACAAATGCATATGCTCTCTCTTTCAGTTATATCTGAACAATTATGAACTGTTATAGTCAGATATGTACAGCCTACCAATCCCCCTTTCCCTTTCCAACACAAGTAATTATTCTGGAGGGCATGCTTCTCCCAATTGATGTTTCTGTACTCTTTTTAATATGAAAATATCAGATTTCAATAAACTATATTATCAGTATTGTTAAGTCATATTTTCCTAGAAAATTGCCTATATTTAAAGCCATCACAGGAAAGTATTCATCTTTTCTACATTATCTTTTTTCCCTATTGTTCACTATATCTATATGTCGGTGTTTTTTCCTAATATTTATTGGGACACTGTTTTTTTCTCTTATTACTATTATTTTTTTAAAGATTTTATTTATTTGAGAGAGATAGAAAGAGAGAGAGAGAGTGCACAAGCAGGGGGCAGGGGCAGAGGGAGAAGGAGAAGCAGACTCCATGCTGAGCAGGGAGCCTGACATGGGGGTCAATCCTAGGACCCCTGGATCATGACCTGAGCTGAAGGCAGATGCTTAACTGACTGAGCCACCCAGGCCTCCCCTGTTTTTTCTCTTAAATGATGAGTTTAGTTTCTATCAGATTAGTCTATTCAAAGAATGTATTTTTGGCTTTATTGACCCTATTTTTGTTTTGTTTTCTTCTACTTCTTTTCTTATACTGTGTATGTCCTTATTTGGGTTTACCATATTTTACTTTATTTATTTTGAATTTTGTGCTCAAATTACTTATTTTCAATTTTTTATTTCTCCTTGTTTGAATTGGTCTCTAGAACCATCCACTGTAATTATTATTTTTTAACTCTTCCACACAAGTTTGGATATTTAGTAATTTTATTATCATTTTTATGTAAGAATGATCTAGTTTCCATTGTATAATTTTAAACTGTAAATTAGTTTTGTCTTTGTTTTTTGAATTTAATATTTTTCAGTTTTTAAAATTTATTTTTATCACTATGTTTACATATATATACACAAGTAAGCTAGAATTTTTCAATTTGTCAAATGTTTGTATACTTATTATTTTTGTTTGTTTGATCTATGCTATCAATTAGTTTGGAATGAGAATAAAAATACTATTAGTGATTTTGGACATGATTTTTTTTTTCAATCGATGCCTATATATTTATAAGAAATTATTTTATCATTATTAAATATATTTATTCACCTATAATATCTTTGTTTAAAGCCAGTTTTATTTTATAATATTATATATTAAAGCTTCATTCTGACCTCAATTTTCTAGGTATACCTTCCTCTTCTTCCTAATACTTTCAATCTCTATGAGCATTATATTTATGAATTTCTCTTAAAGACTCTGCTTTTATTTTTTAAACATTTATAGAGTTTTTGTTTTTAATCTTGAGTTAAATCCCTTAACATTTATTCCAATAACCAATATATTGTGATTTATTTCGTCCATCTTTTTGTACTTTCTACTTACCACATTTCTTTCTATTCTTTTTGTTTTTTCTTACCATATTTCTTTTGGACTCAAAATTCTTTTCTATTGGATTTATAAAATTACCTTTATTCCTTTGCTTATCTCCTTGTGATTAGACATTCCATATCATTTTTTTAATGTTCACAGTGTTCTTTATGGACAACTCAATACTTAAAGATGTGCACTTGATTTAACTAAATAAAAAAATTCAATACAATATTCTCATGCTGAATCATACAACTTTAGAATTTTTATAAATAGAGAAGCAGATAATATTTTTAGTAGATTCTCTATTTAAATAGATTATTTAATAGATATATTTAATAGATTATTTTTAATAGATGTTTACTTAGGCATACACCTATGTTCACCAGCTTAGTTGCTCAGAACTGTTCTTATATTTCATTGCTTTTTTCCAGACTATATTATTTTACTCCTGGAGGATATCCTATACTTACAATAGTTCTTTCAGTATCTGTCATTGGTTACTAATAATTATGTTGGTTAATTATGTTGGTAAATATTTCTTAGTTCAATGGTTATATTCCCCCATTCTATTTTCTGTGGACTTGTGTTTTTCCGTTGAGAAGTCTGGTATCAGTTGAAGTTTAACACTTAAAGATACTCTGTCTTTTCTCTGTGGTTATTTTTGAGATCTTTTGACATCCAGTCCCGATTCTTTACAAAATGTCTAGTTATTTTTATTTATTCCATCCCGAACTTGTTGAATGTATTAATTCAAGCAACTGCATCTTCTGACATTTCTAGAGAATTCTTGGCCAATTTCTGCTTAATTGTAGCATCTTTCTCATTATCTCAAGCCTTTTTTCATGATAATTATTTTCAGTGTGCAGTCTATCTTTCACATTGCCATGTTTGTTTGTTTTTTTCCTTCTGTATGGAATTCTGTGTACATTCTTTAGATCTTTCTTACAATTTACGAGTTTCCTTTTATGTATCTTACTCATCTACTCTACATTTCTGTGTCTACACATTATATTTGAAGTGCTTTTATACAGTGATTTTTTGCCTTTTACTATGTATCCTGGGCCTGTGTTTTAAAATGAAGCATATAGGTTAATGGGGCTGCAAAAATCTTATGATTTTGAGTTTCTTCCTCATTCAGTGTTCATTAGTATTTCATTAGTATTTTTACTTATTTCTTAAGATTCAGTATGCATCAAAAATACTCAATTTTATCCAGCATTTCGAAGTGTTTCTCATGAGAAAAATTTTTTCCTATTTCCAGAACTTTTACTGCTTACTGCCATTTATTTAATAGTGACTAAATTTATTTAAATTTGAATCAATGGAAATTAAATATGTCCAACTTATACCTGGAAATACATATAATCATCTTTCAACATCTCTGTTAGATAGATACATATGTAGATTTTAAATGTGTACAGAAGCCTTATATATAAGTAACTTAAAATAGATAATCTAAAAAAATGATCAGTGAGGTAAGGAGAGATTACACAATTTGATTAAAAATAGACTGAACCTTGTAGGTATTGTTTATTAATTTCCCAGTTTTGTCTTCTTTTCATATTTATACTTACCTAACATTATATCTGAAATTATATGTGTGTTTTTTCCTACCAATACAGATGATATATTATTAATGTTATGAGATATATGTAATCACTAATGGAGTAAAAAAATATGCTTCTTGGCTTTATTAGTACATTTGAACTAACCTTTTTTTATTTTAAGGAGATTAGTACACAGTACAATGTTTTTTTTTTTTTAAAGATTTTATTTATTTATCTGACAGATAGACAGCGAGAGAGGAAACACAAGCAGGAGGAGTGGGAGAGGGAGAAGCTGGCTTCCCGCCGAGCAGGGAGCCCGATGCGGGGCTCGATCCCATGACCCTGGGATCATGACCCGAGCCGAAGGCAGACGCTTAACGACTGAGCCACCCAGGCGCCCCAGTACAATGTTATTAATACAAAATGTTGTCTTCAGGAATGAAGAGACTTTATGGAGCAAAAGAACAGATTGGAAGCTGTTGTGAACACCTAAGGTTAGTATATGGTAACAGATAATCAACTTAAAAAAGTAGGTTTAGATTTTATTTTGAGAAAATTTAAAACACAAGTATTCAGGAGAAAATTAGAAAAGGTCAAATAATGAAATGGTAATTTCTGGATTGTAGAAGAAAACAATACAAATGAAATTTGAAAACATCTAAATCAAACCTAATCCTCAGGCCACTTACAATACATCATTGAATCCTATTACAGACAAAAATAATAATTGAATAGCAAAGTGATTAATTTTTTTCACTAAGTATACTCTTGTTTTCCACAGCTTGCATTGATGTAGGATTGAAACATTCTTTCTTACATACTGATAGGCTATAAATTGTTTTCCAGCTGTGTAGCATTTGAGCTTCTTTTGGGACTTCTCCCATATGTTGATATAATTTTTAATGTACAGTATTTCTTTACCTTCATTTACTTATTTTTCTGTTCTTCCAAGCTATCTTTCTTAACTTGGTATTATAAACATTCGAAAATGGAATTCCATAATACAGTTCTACTACTTTTGTAAAATTATCTGCTATACCAACAATACAGTGCTTAAAATTGCATTATAAAATACAGGTTTTCATCTATATCAGTGAGCTATTTTCCTTCCTTTAGTTCTATTGTGTTTACTAAAAAATAATGAGTAATTGGTTTGATTTTATAGAAAAATACTAATTTTTTATTTCCTGTTTTTGTTGACTAGAACATTAGAGTATTTAAAAAGTATCTTATTCCAATAAATATATGAATATTATTTTCATAGTTACTGGAAGGATTGACACTAAAATAGAATTTCTGGGAATAATGTCAAAATTTTGATTAATTACTATTAGCTGATACAATGATATCATTACTTAGACCATCACTCTTCCAAATAGGCCAATTTTAAAAGAGAATAAATTAGTAAAGGTTCAACATGCATACATTTATTACATCTATCAAAATGTGATCAACAAAACGAGCAAGATTAAACACTGGGATTTCATAAAAGATTCTAACTAGAAATATGTATTTGGTATTTATTTCCCCATATTTCTAATATTTTTTAATTTTTTAATCAAATGTATACACTATTAAGGACTGCATTATATTTTCTGTGGATGAGCAGTTCAAGTATATGTCTTTAACATTTCATTGCATGAGTGTAACACCGTATACTCTCACTTAACATATTTTCCTAGACATTTCGCTGGGAACGAAAAACTAATAAGTTTCAGTGACATGTCTTTCTGGAAATCATAGAAAAGGGCATTTTAAATTAAAAAAAATGTTAAAGATTTTACTTATTTACTTGAGAGAGAGAGGGAAAGAGCAAGACAGAGAGATAGCACAAGCGGGGGACAGAGGGAGAGGGAGAAGCAAACTCCCCACTGAGCAGGGAGCCCGATGTGGGACTCAATCCCAGGACCCTGAGATCATGACCTGAGCTGAAGGTAGAAGCTTAACCGACTGAGCCACCCAGGTGCCCCAATTTAAAAAAATTTAAATGTGAACATTTATGATGTGAACTAAGATGATATTTTTCATAAGAGCATTTTATTACAGATACATGCTAAACAATTTACTTAAAGAGCAAATGAATCATTACGTGTCATGGTTCTAATGCTTTCCCTTTCCATGTATCTTATATACCTAGGCCTGATGTACTGTTTAGTTTTTGTTTAATCACATCTCTGGTCTTCAATGAAAAGTCCGGATTCTAACTTTAATCCAAAGAGTTTGTATTCCTGGGAGATTTACATAGATTTTCTGTCAGGAGGAAATGAACCACTGGCCACAGGAGGCAAGCCTAAATTAGTATGTATCCTCAAGGCAAACCTCCTGTTCTCTGACTTGCCCGGAGCCAGTGTAATTCTAGCGTCTCACTTAGTAGAACAAAATAACTACATTTTATTTTCAGGTGTCTGAACCACTTCAGGAGGGAGATCACTTCCTTTAATGCTTACAACAGAAGGAAGTTCAGGTAGAGAAAACCATTTTTTTAAGCAAAAACAAACTAACAAACAAAAACCAGCCTAATACTTTTGGTAAAGTAAATGATTTTTCTCATTCAGGAATCCTATGGGGCTGAATTTCAGAAAATACTTTTTTTTGAAAACTATAACTGCTGACCAATATATGTAATGGGAATTATCCAAAAATATTTATAATATAACCTAGCCAAAAATGAAAAATTAAAGCAAAGAGTGTCATTAAGGTTTTAGGGATTTATTTTAATGCATGACCTCCAAACTTAAAATACCAAACAAATTTGCTGGTTTCTAAATTTCTGTGCTTATGTCTTATGCATAAATTAAAACTTATATGGGAGATATGAATTATAAAAACAAATTAGCAGATGATCATTTTCTTACTAAAGTCAAGTAAAAGGAAAAGATGAAGTCAAATTTAGGGTTAAAAGCCAATGATAATTTTCCTTTGTTTTATAAAATACAATGTTTTAAAGACTTATTTAACCCTTCTAATATAATCTATTCCATTATTTTTAGATTTGAATAACAAGTATAAAGTTCACTCCTTTTACTGGTCTATTTGGAATAATGAGCCCTTTAAGTGCCTGTGTTGAGTAAGATATCAGAGTTTTGCAGGTGGATCAACAAAAGTGCAAAAAATCTTTAAAATACTTAAGCAACACTAGAAAGAAATCAAGGTCCACAGTCTCTGCATTGATGATGAGACTAGGCTCTTTCATTCTCACTCCAGTTTCAGCCACACCATTCAAAGAGATATTGCCTTTATAAAAGCAGTAATAATCTGGAAAGTTTTCCAGATTCATTTATAAGAAAGCAAAGAGCTCAATTTGAGCTACATTTTGTAGGGCTCTTCATTCTTTCATTATGACCTGAATCTCTTACAAAGGAGTCTCTGTACTGTTTGTGTGGGGGGCAAAGGAGCCTTTATTGTGTGCATCCTTTTTCTGCTTTAAATGCATTATTCTGTATTGGGTATGCAGGAAACAATCCAAACCCTTCACATTACTCTGTGGAAATGTAAGACAGTAACTCAATTTGAGAACAATGTGTTTTGCTTTCTTTCAGATGGAGCTGGTCAATGTGTACTTGCTAGTTTCCAAACTTGTTTCCCCTGACATTTCTAAAATTTACATTGTGAAATATACAATAGACATAGTAGGAAATTGTAGAATGCTTATATGTTCATTTGGGATCACAAATGTCACCACAGCTCAATTTAATTACAATTCTAGGAGATAAATTTGGGTACTACCACAGCTACTGTATTTTCATAACCATGTTTGTGTTCCAAAGTTGTTGTTTTTTTTTTTTTTAATAAAATGCTTTCTTTACCCTTTCACTGTAACTGTGTTGTGGTGGTCAACTTGGATATTAAGCTTTATTTAACATTTCTGATTTGAAAGCAACCTATCCTAACATATACTGTCACTATAGTTTTCTACTTATTTAATATTTTATCACCATTCTGATAGCATTCCCTGTATCTAAGACTAGAGGAGGAAAATATAGTAACTACTAGGTGTGTTTCTCAATGAGTCTGGTCATACCCATAAAAACCTTCATAAACAGTGGTCCAAAGAGATATCAGCAAAATGACTGATATTTGCCAGCAAACATCATTCATTCATTTTCCCATTCTTTTATTATGTCTTTCAAATCAATTTTTTCACCTTGTAGTATTAGGTACTGTGCTAATTGTTCTTATTATCTCATTGAATTGTCACAAAAATTAATACTATAGATGAATATAAAAAACATAAAGATCTTAAAAATATTTTTAAAACACAATTGAATTAGATACTGTACACACATTTCTAAAATTACTATGTCTATGGTTCTATGTATAACACTTAAAAGTGTTGCAGGTTTCTCTGCCTTTAGTGCCCATGGTTATTGGTAACGCTGCTTCGAAGAATGAAGAGGTAGACCAGACGAAGAGTGGTGGGCAGCAAAACAAAGTTTACTAAGCAATAGTACAAACCTCCTGAAGAGGGAGGGGACGCAACAGGGTTGCCCTTGGAGTGTCTAAGTTTAGGGGTTTTTACGAGCCCTTTTGTGGAACTATCTTGAGCAATCAGGGTGTGCTGAGTGGTGCCAATCAGGGCTTTTGGGTATGGTCTGTCTACCTATTAGGCTAATGTCTCCATGCTGATAGTCTTTTATGCTGACATCTGCCCATGCCCATGATAGTGACAAATTCTTTGTGGTTAATTGTTTTATTTTAGGACGTTTTGCAGAAGTCATTTCTGCAAAGGCTGCAAAACAGAATGCTATTGTGGTCCTATCTAAGCTGCAAAGCAGGATGTTAGTGCTGTTTTATCTTAGCTGTCCTGACTCCATATTTTCTTGCTGGGGACACTGGCCCTGACTACCTAACTATACAACTAACTCCTAACAAAAACAAGTGATATTATGTAATTTTTATTTATTCAATGGGCAATGTATCAAGGATTCTATTCTGGGTTTCCTGTTCATTGAACTAAAGATCTTTCAAGTTAGTTAGATCCACACAATATTATTTAATAACATATATTACTTATTTGAATAGTAATCTAATACAAATAATAATCCAATTCAGTTCTTAAAATTAGCAATTTTTTGGTAATTCTTTGTATGCCATGTTGATGTCCAGAATGCCATTTATGATAGTTTTGAGACAGAGAAACAGAAGGACTCCATAAAAATGTACTTTTTGCTCCTTTTTCTGCTTCTATTCTTGCTAGGACCTGCACCCCCATCCCACTTTACACATGCCTCAGAATGCAAATAATCTGTGTTCTCTTTGTAAGAGACAAGGAACTAATGATTTCTATAGAATAGATAACATCTAAGGAAGGACCAGGTAAGAATGACCAGACGAAACTATCATATGGATATTCCAAACCAGCAGAACTAGGTATATTGAGGCCAGACCCCCTGGCTCTAAGGAATAACACCTGGACGCTCATCTTTGTTCTGACCAGTTTCTGGATGCCTGAGAGGATGTGTACACCAGACCGTGATCCACAGTAAAAACCCTCCGACCCCAAGCAAGGATGAGACTCATGCTCCTTTCCTTTCTGAGTCTCCCAGATACTCCATCTGTATCTGCACTCTCTGGATCTTCAATAAACTCTACTCTCACTTCCTGCTGGCTCATGTTTGATTTCCATCCTGCATGAAGCCAAGGACCCTCTTGGCTGGTCCTATGCGTCCCCCTCTGGGTCCTCAGACCCAGCCTGCCCGCATCAGTTTCAGATGAAAAGCCAGCTTCCAATAAAAAAAAATATATATAAGGTAAACAATATGTCCTCATGAAGTATTGGTCCCTTTATTACTTTGTAATGTTTCTCTTTATACATGATAAATTTTATTTTGAAGTCTGCTCTGCCTGAAATTAACAAGTTCACTCCAGCATCTTTTGATTAGCATTAGTATGGTATATCTATTACAATAATACCAAAAAGTAGGTAGGTATATGTCTAACAAAGTATGTGCAGGATTTCTATGGGGAAATTTTTTTTTACACTGATAAAGATATCAAAGAGAATCTAAATACATGAAGTATCATTCCATGTTCATAGATAGAAAGACTCAATATTTTAAAGATGGCAATCATTGCTAAATTGATTTATAGATCTAAAATAATCCCAATGAAAATCCAAGCAAGCTGTTTTATAGATACACAAACTAATTCTAAAATTTGTATGGAAAAGCAGGAGCTCCCAAATAACCAACAAAATACTGAAGGAGTAGAACATTTGAGAACTGATGCTATCCTACTTCTAGACTTACTATAAATCTTTTGTAATCAAGATATCATGATATTAAAGAAAGAATGGACACATCAATTAATGGAATAGATAGTATCCCATAAATGGAATCACACAAATGTAGTAAACTGATCTTTGACAAAGGAGTAAAGGGAATTCAATGCAGAAATGACAGTTTATTTCAACAAATGGTGCTAAAAAAACTAGACATCATATGCTAAAAATGAATCTAGAGACAGATGACAGATCTCACACCTTTCACAAAAAATAAACCAAATACATAGTAATATGAAATATAAAACAATACTATGAAACTACAAGAAAAAACCTAGGCAAAAAAAACTTATGGGATTTTTTATTTGGTGTTGTGTTTTTAGATACAAAACTAACATTACATTTTATGAAAGAGAAAATTAATTTGAGAGTTTATTGAAATTGAAATTTTTGCTCTGCTATAGAATGAAACAATGAAAGGACTAGTCACTGAAACAATGAAAGGACTAGTCACTGACTGGGAGAAAAAATGATAATACACATACACACATATTTCCTTGCTCTGTCAAATGAGCGAGACTAGAAGAAATGATACCCTGGTAGTAAGAACACAACTAGCCCTGGGATATTGGTTTTAACTGCCATTCTCCAAGAAGAGTAGCCAGTGCTGCTTAGAGAAATTGCTGATTCTGGGTCTAAGAGGATATGTACAAGATAAGCTGGAACATCTTGAAATGCTACAAACAAAAACAAAAACCCGAACCCCCACACATTGATGGAATTGTCAAGTAGCACAGGAGCCAACTGAGAGTTCCCAGTGGTCAAATCTATAACAATTTGGGCAATAAAGTAAGTAAAATAGTATGGTACTGTTATTCAATTTAAGATAAATATTCATTATTCCACACTGATATAAATGATTGGATGAATTAATAATCCTGAGATGATAGACAAATCTCCCATGCAGAATTTCAAGTAATTTGTGTAGATACTCTGCCCTTAAGAAATAGAATAATAATTCCTCACTCCCTTAAGTGCAGACTATTCACAGCAACTCCATTTCAAAGAACACTGTATAGAAATTAGGGGTGGGGGTTGAGAAGAATAACTTTACAGTGGAGAAAACTGACACTGTCAGCTAGGTGATGAAGATTAACATCAATGGTGATAAATCCTATGAACAGTGTAGACCTTTGATATCATGTGATGAGATTGACAGCTTAAGTCTGTTGTCTTCCTCCACAAAATTGATAACCCCAATCTAATGCAATCCTGAAAAATTAGGGAGTCCTAATTGGAAAGACATTCTACAAAATAGTTCTGCAATACTCCTCTGAACTATAAATGTCATCAAAGCAAGGAAAGTCTGAAAGACTGTCATAGCAAAGAGGAGCATAAGGAGACATGATGAAAAAATGTAATGTAATTATTCTGAATGCAATCCTGGCACACAAAAAAGACATTGGGCAAAAACTATAATATATGGATTTTGATTAATAATAATATACCAATATTAGTTCATTAACTGTGACACATGTACCATAGTCCTGTAACTTGTGAATAATATAGATAATTGGGTGTGGATATTTGGGAGCTCTTTGTACCATCTTGTGAACTTTTCTATAAATCTAAAACTGTTCTAGTAAAAAGTCTACATAATAAAAACTCATGTAAAAATATTTTGGTATTTTGAAAGGATAAGAAAGTACCTATCTGACTCAAGTTTTCTTTTTTTTTCCCTAAGTCCTATTAAAACTAAAAAGTTATAAATAGGTAAACTCCCTTACCATCCTTTTTTTTTTAAAGCAATTGAAGAAATTGAAATTGAAAGTTCGAAATCGAACTTTCCTTTAATATTTTGCACAGAGATATAACTTAATACTGACCTAAAATTTTCATTATTGTCTTATTTAACTAGTTTATCAGCCTGGCAAAACTCTCCAGAAGTGGTGATACCCAAAACACTTAGCATCTAAAAACTATGTTGGATACCAACTTTATCTAACAGTATTATCTTAAGGTCTTCATTCTTGCATATATTAAATGCATTTATAGCCACTGGGCAATGGGAAAAATCAAATCACTAATGTGGCTGATATTCAAGGATGAAGAAGAAAACTATCAGGCCTCTAAAGTTCCACAACACCAACAAAACTTGACTTACTTGGTAAGATAATATAATTATGACAATATTTGCCCACTTCACTGTTTCATGTAAGAATGTTCTGAAATATAAATTATATAAGAACATGGAATAAATGCTGCTAAGTAAATATTTTAATTGCTTACTCATTATTCATTGCAGTAAATTGAGTGGGAATCACTTTTTTCTTTAAACACTTCCCTGTTAATGAAACACAAAATAAAACATTTAAAATTTGTTTTGTGAGGCTCCTGTGCTTAATGGAAAGGCAAAGAAAATGTGCATAATCAGATGTGTAATGCCTGGAGAAAAAAATAAAACATGTAAATCTTTAAAGATTTCAGATCTTGATTAACCACTCAAAGTAAATGCAATTGTTTAAACCCCTGCCCTTTACTAAAAATTAAACTACACACACACATAGCAAAATATGCTCACTATAAATAGAAAATAAATTAATTTACAAGTTACTGAGAACAATAGAATTTGAAAATGCAGTGTCTGATGAGTTTCATAATAATCCTGTACTAAATGTATTTATGTAGCACTCTTTAAATCAACCAGTCCATCTTCTAGTAAAAGAGCAACATAATATATGGATAGACTGTTTTTGGTATTTTAAAGATTTTTTTTTTTTATTTATTTGAGAGAGAGACTGAGAGAGAGCGAGCATGAGAGGGGGGAGGGTCGGGAGGGTCAGAGGGAGAAGCAGACTCCCTGCTGAGCAGGGAGCCCCACGCGGGACTCAATCCAGGGACTCCAGGATCATGACCTGAGCCGAAGGCAGTCGCTTAACCAACTGAGCCACCCAGGTGCCCCTGTTTTTGGTATTTTAAAGCAACTGGTGAATGCATGGAAAGACATCTGCTAGTTTTATCACTCTGAACCATAGGTGCTTTATTAAGAATTAGAGCAATCATAGCTCCTACTTAAGTTTATAGTATCTTAACTGTAAATAAATGGAAATGCTCTAAGTATTATAGGTCCAAAAGAGATTCCATCACTGTGTATATAATTACGTTTTAAAAATAAACAGGATGGATGGGAAATTTCTTATCTTCAATCATCTTAAACAGAAAACCAATTATTTCATAAAATATCTTCATTCAGCTCACTAGTATGACATTTAAGTAAGTACCAAAGAGATGCTTAGAAGAAAATACTATTCTCAAACTTTTTTTAAAGATTTTATTTATTTGACAATAAGAATTCTTAAACACAAATGGAGTGCTCTAATTGGTTGACATAAAACTTCTCATGAAAATAGAGTTCATATGTAACAGAAGTCTAGGTGTGGGTAAATTTAAAACAATCAGAAGGGACACCTGGGTGGCTCAATCAGTTAATCATTTGCTTTCAGCTCAGGTCATGATCCCAGAGTCCTGGGATCAAGTCCTGCATCAGGCTGCCTGCTCAGTTGGAGCCTGCTTCTCCCTCTGCCCTGCTGCTCCCCCTGGCTTGTGCTCTCTCTCTGACAAATAAATAAAATCTTAAAAAAAAAAAAAAAAACAGAAAGTTACAATAGTAAAATTTATCATCTACGAGAATTTCTGGTTATTAGTGGATTTTCTGTGGATGTATGTACTTGTCTGCTCATTCAAATTTAGTATATCATTCTTAATGTAACTGGAGAGCTTTGGTACATGTTCCAAAAAGATCTTTGTAAACTTCGTTTTAAATACTGTTTTAAAAATTTCTTGTTTTCATTTCTTGTTTCTCTTATTTTTAAAATGTCGCTATCTTCTCTAAAGCTGGAATGTTGTATTACAAGATTTCAGAAGCCAGGACCATCCTATAGGTGCCAGAACTATGGAAAGGACTGCCTTGCTGAAAGGATGGTTTGGTGGAAGCTGGAATAATGGAGAAGTAGGAACTAGGGCCAACTTATCCATTAGGTTCAGTAGGCATGGTGTCTGGGGCTCATGATCTTTTAGGCCCATGAAAATGGAATATATCTTATCTTGTCTTACATATATATAATATAGGCATTATTTTATGTTTTTCATTATTATATATAGTAAACATCTCTATCTATCATCTATTTATCTATATCTCTATCTAAAATAGTTCAGGCAGATTTAGGAGTCTAATATATGATTTATGCAAGTCCACATAAATGTTTCTTTTTTTTTTTTAATATTTTATTTATTTATTTAACTGACAGAGAGAGAGACTCTGAGGGAGGGAACACAAGCGGGGGGAGTGGAAGAGGGAGAAGCAGGCTTCCCGCTGAGCAGGGAGCCCGATGCGGAGCTCGATCCCAGGACGCTGGGATCATGACCTGAGCCGAAGGCAGACGCTTAACCGACTAAGCCACTCAGGCGCCCCTACACATAAATGTTTCTATCCAAGTCTTAACATTATATTGTTTCCAAATTAATGTCTATATGCTAGTGAGCCTGAAGAAACTTGAAATTATAAAATGTATGTATGTATGGGCTTTCTTATGACTATATAAATATATTTCAAAGTACTATGTAATGTTATTTTGTTGAAAATATTTCACAGAAAAAAATATTGTATGATTTATAATTAAATAATAAACAGTACAGTTTTGTGAACCTTTTTTTCCCACTGAAAAGCAGAGTTATTTTAACACTTACTTTATAGGTTTCTATTTTAGTAAAATAGCATGAAACTACATTTAATAAACAGACCATCCATCTAAACAGGAGAAATACTAGTTTTTATTTTGGTGGATGACAAAAATGTAGATACACTGCTTCAAAGGAACATAATAGTCAGCTCTACCTTCATATACAAGTACTGATGATTTATACATTTGCTTCTAAGGCAAAGTTGTTAGGGCTTCTGGGTGGCTCAGATGGGTAAGTGTCTGCCTTCTGCTCAGGTCATGATCTCTGGGTCCTGGGATTGAGCCCCACATTGGACTCTGGCTCATTGGGGAGTCTGCCTCTCCCTTTGCCTCTCCCCCCACTCATGCTCTCTCTCTCTCAAATGAATAAATAAAATCTTAAAAAAAAAAAAAACAAAAAAACCCAAAAAACAGCCAGAACTGCCTTGGAAAAAAAAAAAAAAGACGAAGTTGTTAGGGATAAACTTATATGCGTTCATTTGCATACTCCGTATGGTGTACTGTAACCCTGTTTGGTTAATATGCAAAATTTAAAATAAGTTCGTGCTTTTTTGGTCACTATAAAAGGTTTTATTTATTTTTATCTCAGGTAATTATGATTTCTGAATGTTGAACTATTACCACGGCGAGAATCTGCCTTGTGTCAGTGAAGGTCTTGATCCCTGGATTCCCCAGGAGAAGATTTACATGGGGATCCACACTGGAATAAAGACAGCCAGAAGGAAACTAATAAGCACAAAACAGTTTATTAAAGCTAAAGTACACACTCAAAGTGGGAGAAGGGCAGGTTCTGAGAGGTGGAACCAGATCTAGGTTGTTTTGGGACTGGATATTTGTTGTGTCTCTCTGGGCTTGTGGGGCTATGAGGTACAGTGGAGTAGTCTCTTATGGAGGCTCTTCCAGTCATTTGGGTAACTCCTCCTACAGGTGGGGAGAGGACGTTTTTGACCCCACAAGGTTTGACCCTTACCATTTGCATTGCCATGGTTGGGGTCTGTTTCTATTGATTGATTTCTCTCCTCAAGATTTCTTTATTGCTTTACATACCTTTTGAGTTTTGATAGGATGTCAGTCATTATAATTCATAACTTTTTAGATGCTGATTATTTTTATATTTCTATAAGTATTTTTGAGATTGTGTGGAATATAGTTAAGTTACTTAGAAACTTTTCAATCTTTTCAAGACTTGCCTTTACTTTTTGTTAGATTGAATCAGAACATCTTTCATTACAGGGCCAATTTTCCCTCATTACTGAGGCAATGCATACTGAGTACTTTAACCAATGCCCCATGCAATAGAAGGTTTTTCCACTGGCTGGTGGGCCCACAAACTATTCTGGGCCTTGTGTGTACTCCGGAGATTTTCCTGCCTGCCTGTTTCTAGTGAATCATTCCCAGGCTCAGGAATTATCCTCACATGAATTTTCTCATCAGTATTCAGTAAAGACTCAAGGGAACCCATGTCAGATTTCTGGGACTCTTTCCCTGTGTAGCTTTCTCTTCTTTGGTACTCTGCCTTATGAATTCTAGCTACCATGGCCTCCACCGATTCTTAAATTTGTCTCCTTAACTAAGCATGACTGGTAGGCTCCATTTTGATTTCCCCTTCCCTTTGGGGACCTGGAAAGTGTCCTCAGACTAAGCTTGTGCGAACATAGGGTTGGCTTATTTGTTTCAATCACTCAGTGGTTACTGTCTTCTGTTGCCTCTTTACAAATTCTTGAAACTTACTTCATACTGAATACCCGATTTTAATGAAACAATACAAAAAGTTTTATTGATGTGATATCATATTGCACTTGGCAACTAATCCTCAAAAAATGAAAGGAAAAGCTGCTTGTCCATTGCTTGTGTATTAACAAGAAAAATACCACCCCACTTGTCCAGTGGGTATATTAACAAAGGATATCCACAATTGGCTGAAAAGCCTATTGGAATACTGCTACCCTTTCTGTAAAAGGCCATATTTCTTCCCATACTTCAACCAAAATAACATATCCACAGATCGAATACAGAAGCAGAAAGAATTTAGATCTCTTCTATCAAGCCAGACATTTTTTTAAAAATGGAAAAATGTAAAACAATTCCACTCATCACTATTCTGGGGAAAAATATATTTTTTAATCTTTCAGTTTTGTTAATATAATGGGCTTATTTTTTGTGAGTTCATAAAAAATATTTTAAAATATGTTTTGATTTCTAATATAGTAGATATTACTACTTATAAACCAAACAAAATTTCTTTAGTTTTTCCAAGTATTTAAAGAAATTAAATATTACTATAATCAAGATTTTGAGAATTGATCTATTTCATTTCCTTAGCTTTATTATAATTTTTACTCATTTGAAACAAACAAATGACAACAATTTTCTGTATGCTATTTTTTGTTCTTAGTGTAAATGTATTAAACATTTGGTTAAACTAAATATTTTTATGTGAAAGTTGTGTGAACCCTTCAAATATTTGAAGGTATTTGCCCATTTTTTTTTTATGTCAGTGATTCAATGAAAAGGCTGAAAACTATGTAAGACAGAAACATTTATGTAATTTCTCCCGTGGCTTCTTGTCAATTAGGATGAGTGCCGTGAGATAGAGGGTATGGTGAGAAGGTTGTATAAGGGATACTATCCTTTCATACTTATCCTGAAAAACTCAAGATTCTGCTCGGATTTGAGCTGCTACTTATAGAGATCTCTACATGCCATCCAACTATACCATTGTCTATCTGTTTCTGAGATTTATACTAAAGCATCATATAGGGAAATCCACTAACAGAAAAATGCTCAAGGGCCTGCACAAATCCCTATACCTCTTAAAAGATCTGGCAATAGAATATGGAACCAGGATTCTATTTGCATTCCCAGGAGCATTGCAATTTATCACTTCCCTAGCTGTACTTCTTCAGCAAAGAAATATATAAATTTCACCTTGGAGGAATTAGCTCAGCTGCTTTTGTGCATTTGTAATGTGTGCATGTATTCTGACTCTACTATTTTATTAGTGTGAATCATGAATCAGTTCTTTACTTTATTTCTTAGTCTTCTACATCTTCCACTCAAAGAAGACCTTTAAAAGTCACCTAAAAAAAAGGCACTGGGTCCCTTGAGACTAGTAAATCTCTATTCCTTATTTGATTTGTTACAATGTTAAAAATCTTTTCCTGACAAGCCTAAGGCTCTATGTAGGAAATTTTTGTCCTTTTTTAAAGGTCTTCCTTCAGGATGAGGATTTAGATTGTATTTAATTTAAAATCTAGCAAAACTTGACACCATCTAAGATTAAAAGAAAAATTGATTTTCATATTAAATTTCTATAATGTATTTGCCTATGATAAAATCATTTGTATTTCAATATCTTTGGTAAAAACTATCCTAATTTATTACCTTTACAAAAAATAATTATAATTATTCTTCTTCTTTTCCTTGCTGTTACAATCTTAGAAAATTACACAAAGATGCCATTTGATAAATGCCTGTTAAATGAATTTAAAAGTATTTCTTGCGGGGCGCCTGGGTGGCTCAGTTGTTAAGCGTCTGCCTTTGGCTCAGGTCATGATCCCAGGGTCCTGGGATCAAGCCCTGCATCGGGCTCCCTGCTCTGCGGGAAGTCTGCTTCTCCCTCTCCCATTCCCCCTGCTTGTGTTTCCTCTCTCACGGTCTCTCTCTCTGTCAAATAAATAAATAAAATCTTTAAAAAAATAAAATAAAAGTATTTCTTGCAATGGAAATATAAATATATGACTGTAGAAATGTAAATCAACTTAAACAATAATGTTTAATCCCCTAAATAGAAGTTAATATATCTATGGTAAATGATTTAGAAGAAAATATAAAGAATTGATTAATCTATTTTATCTTTAGTTTTTAAAGTGTCATAGACAAATTTATCTTTGTGTATATATGATTGTGTGTGTGTGTGTGTGTGTGTGTGTGTAGACAAGTAGATATCTGTCACCTCAACTCACCTAATCATAAGTTTCCTGAGAAAATGACAAGGATTAACTATTAAAACACTTGTATCTTTTATGTCACTAACCAAAGTATACTGTAAATAATAAATAAATTTTTGATTGATTGTAAGGCTGGTAAACTTATTAATACACTTTAACTTTATTTAAATTTCCTAAATATAAAATTGAAGATTTACCTAAGCCAGGTATATAAAATATAATCACATACAAACACAATATGATGCATATAAAAAAACCCAAAGACCCAGAGTCAAACTACATACTACTGATCAAATTTTCAACAAAGAAAATTAGACTAGCAGATGATTTCATATTAGCAAAAATAGAAATCACCAAAACAATGGAATATTTATCATCAAATACTGAGAAAAAATTATTTGTCCACCTGAATGAAGTTATCATTATATTTATCATAAATTCAGACCAATTTCCTTCTTCCTCCTTCCTTATAGAGAGGCAATTGTTATGCTAACATAAGTACTTGTGATAACCAAGTGTATATCTGTGCTATATTATATATGTATGTAACCATAAAATGGTTTGTTGGTTCATGCATATATCCTTTTCCATATTTTATTATTTATTAATAAAATCTATCCCATCTATATATAAATATTTATTATTTATATGTTAATACAGTAACTTGTTCTACATGCATTAGTATCAATAAAGTTTTATAAATTTTATGATTTTATTTGTGTTTTCTCTTCTCTTTGACCAATCTTCAGTCTTCTTATTTTATACATTCTTTTTTTTTTTTAAAGATTTTATTTATTTATTTGAGAGAGAGAGAATGAGAGACAGAGAACATGAGAGGGAGGAGGGTCAGAGGGAGAAGCAGACTCCCTGCCGAGCTGGGAGCCCGATGCGGGACTCGATCCCGGGACTCCAGGATCATGACCTAAGCCGAAGGCAGTCGCTTAACCGACTGAGCCACCCAGGCGCCCCTTATTTTATACATTCTTGCTTTAGGTTGAGTCAATTGATTGAATTGCTACTTCAATATTCCGTTTACTAATTTAGGCATTTTTTGATTCTTGCTTGCAATTATTTTGAGTGTACTTGGTTAATCTTTTTCAAAATTCCCTATGTCGGTGATTTTATTTCTTTTACTTCTCTTTCTCTTAAGATATGTATAGATGTAATATAATTTCCATTCAATATTGTTTATTGGCATCACACAAAATGATAGTTTTCTCTTTTAGCAGTGCCTAAAACTTAAAATGTATTTGAAGGTGTTGTAATAATAAAATCAGTTGCTCTTTCTGTTCCCAATAGATGCCAAGGAAGTGTGAGACTCCCCAAAAAGGGAGGTAGGAAAGGAATTTTCCACAATTCTGTGAGAATATATTTGTCATGTATACTTGAATAATATTTTAGCAGTTACTTTCCTTCAGCATTTTATTTTATTTTTTATGTTCAGCTAGCTACCATATAGTACATCATTAGTTTTTGATGTAGTGTTCAACGATTCATTAGTTGAACCTTCATCACATGAATGAATGATGAACATTCATTCATCACCACAGGTGCCCTCCTTAATATCCATCACCCTGTTACCCCATCCCCCCACCCCCTCCCTTCTGAAATCCTCAGTTTGTTTCCCAGAATCCAGAGTCTCTCATGGTTGGTTCCTTCAGCATTTTAAATGTAGAGTTACATTGTCTTCTGACATGTATTTTTGCTTCCAGATGTCTATTGTCTGTTATTCGTCCTTGTAGAAAATTTATTTTCTGTTTTCTTCCTTCTGCTTGTTTTTAAGAATTTTTCTTTGCTCGTTATGTACTGGGAAAGATCTGGTTTTCAGGTGTGTTAATTGTTCAAGGAAAAAAAATTCCCAACAAGTACCAGAGCGAATATAAACTTTCTCCTTGACAATGGTTTGTGGATGGAGTTTTGCTCTCTTTTTACTCTTTTCACTGAGATTATATTCCTTTGAGTATAACTGACCTTATGCAGGCCTGTCTTCAAGATTCCAAGGTCTTACCTTCAGTTTCTTTATAGGCAAAATTATGGATCCTCTAGCCATTAATGGTTAGCAGCTACATGTGTGAGCCCCACCTGGGCTCTCAAGTCTCTCTTCACTCCTGGCACCTGAGCAGTTCTCTTTTTTTCGTGGAAGGTCAGCCAGGAATTAAGAGTGTTTTGATGGTTATGATTTGCTAGCTCTCTATTAACCAGGCATCTCTCCATATTTTTAGTGGAAGAGGTTTTCTCTAACCCGGTTCTCCATTTTGCCAAAGTCCAGAATATGTTTTTCAGCAAACTAAGGTATGTGTGAAACAAACTTCTTAAAACCTTGAAAGTCTCTTACATAAAACTAATACACTGTCCTTTATGGAAATGCTCTCTTCATTCCTTTTTATCTGTGATCCAAACGAGAGCTGTTGTCCTTTTACAGTATTCCATCTCCATGGTCTCAGTGACTGTAACTTGTGCCAAATCAATCACTCTACACATCTTTCATTCATTCATTCTTCTTTTTTTTTTTTAAGATTTTATTTATTTATTTGAGAGAAAGGGAGAGAGAAAGCACAAGCAGGTGGAGGGAAAGAGGGAGAAGCAGACTCTCCCCTGAGGAGGGAGCCCGTTTTGGGGCTTGATTCTAGGACCTTGGGATCATGAACTGAGGCGAAGGCAGAGGCTAAACTGACTGAGACACCCAGGTGGCCCTATTTATTTACTTTCTTCTTTTAAAATGCAACACGTGGTGATATACTCTTATCTCACTGATTTAAAACTGTGATGTCATTAACCGGTCCACATGATGCCTATAGTTTTAGCCTTGTGGAAAAACAAATTTGAATGATAAAACCAAACCGCAAAAAGAAGTGGAAATGAAAAATGGAACAAAATCTTGATGGTACTCAGGTCCCTGATTCCAGCCATTTCCAAGGCTAACCCCATCCCAGTTCTTCCTGCAGTTGACGTATATGAACCAATATATTTCTTATTTGCCTCTTAGTTAGATTTACATGTCTGTCCCTTGTAACCAAAACAACTATTAATACAGTAAGTAAAGATAAGGTCTCTGTAACTGGATAAAAGCACTGTTGGCATTCTTTATTGCATTTTACATACTCTTATGATTTATAGACACATTATTTTGTCTCTATTCTGAATAGCAATGATATACATGTAATTCTATTAATAAACACATAATTTTTAATTAGTTCAAAAGATGGCCTCATGATTTCTCTCACTCATAATAATAACATTCTAATTGTCTTCCCTTCACCAACCTCTTTTCCTTCTAATCAATCCTTCACACCTCAACTAGATGTACCTACAAAAAGCTTAAATCCAATCATACAATCTCTCAAATGGCTTTCCTCTAAGGAAAGAATTATAAGAGAAGAAAAAAAAAAGCAAGTCAAATTACCTTGGTATCACATTCAAAATATCAAAAATATGTAACTAACCAGCACATTGGACTTTAATTATCATTTAAATTGGACATCATCTCTTGAATCATGTGATTTTCTTGGTTCAAATGGGTTTCTTCTACTTCTTTATCAACTAAGATTATGTCTACTCTTCACTCAAATGCTTTTTCCTCTGTGATGTTTTTTCAAAGTTGATACTGTAATTAATCCCATTTCTTTGGCCCTATACCTATTTGATTTTATGTTACTGGACTCATGCGAGTATTACTAATATTTTTGTTAATCATTTACATTCCTACATTTCTATATAGATTATAAGCTTTTTGAGGGCTAGAACATTGTCAGATACATTTTCACAAATACCAAATATATAATTATAAATGTTTTTGGATGGGATTAATATCCAATTATTTTACTGCTTTATGCTGGTACTGCATCCAGTTCAGGTTGTCTTTTTTAATTTGCATTTTAATCCCAGCTTGACTTCCCTCTAGCTCTGATTTTAGGAAACATTTTACTTATTATACCGTACAAAGTAAAATGAAACCTATAGAAAAATTTGGAAGTTTGCAAGGCAATTTTTAAAGTATTACTTAATAGCGTAACAGTTTATGGTTCAAAATGCCATCCCTTTAGAAGAAGATGTGAGATATAAGGATTTTCAGGTATAAAAAAAATCAACTTTTCAGAGGAGCAAAAAAAAAGGTAGATAGCCATTAGAGTGAATTAAAATGATGTGAATGAACAAAATAAAGCATTTTAGGTTAAAAAATTAAAATTCAGGCTCACAATTATATTGGGAAGTTTTAGAAGTACTATAAATGTGTGACTGGCCATGAAAGAAGACACTTACTTTTGTGTCATCCATTTTAACCACCTACTGAGCCAGAAGCTTGTGTTAGGTTATAAACAGTCTGTTAAGCACTGTTTAACCAACAAGGCAAAAAATGTGTGAGTTCTGAAGGGAATTCCGTGAAGTACTATTGAATGCTCCATCTAAATCATTGGGTAGTCTTGAAATTGGGCTAGCTGCTGTATGAAACACTGATGAACAGACATATAAAAACTCACCATTGGGGGCGCCTGGGTGGCTCAGTCGGTTAAGTGACTGCCTTCGGCTCAGGTCATGATCCTGGAGTCCCTGGATCGAGTCCCGCATCGGGCTCCCTGCTCGGCAGGGAGTCTGCTTCTCCCTCTGACCCTCCCCCCTCTCATGTGCTCTCTCTCTCTCTCTCATTCTCGCTCTCTCAAATAAATAAATAAATCTTTAAAAAAAATAAAAATAAAATAACATGCACATCAAATACCTATATTTATAAAGACTGAACTATGTTGTTTTTATAGCTTATGAATAAGGTTTTAGGAAAACATTTGCTCAAAGGGTAAAAAAAAAAAAGAAGAGTTGAAAATGGCCTAGCGCATAACACACAATTCAGAAGACAAACCTAGACCTTAAAAAAACAAATTAAAAGTTACTGAGAGGGCACCTGGGTGGCTCAGTTGGTTAAGCGACTGCCTTCGGCTCAGGTCATGATCCTGGAGTCCCGGGATCGAGTCCCACATCGGGCTCCCTGCTCGGCGGGGAGCCTGCTTCTCCCTCTGACCCTCCCCCCTCTCATGTACTCTCTCTCTCTCTCTCATTCTCGCTCTCTCAAATAAATAAATAAATCTTTAAAAAAAAAAAAAAACTCACCATTGGAAACTAATATGTCAATTTTGACCACAATAAAATTAATTCATTAATTAATAAAAATAAAGTACAGTTGGGACTATCAGAGAGGTGTATGTATGTATATGTGGTTGTGTATGTTTGTGACTAAATTTTTCACAAAAATGTTAGGAATAAAAAATTTAAGTAGATAAAATTGACTATACAGAATATTGCTAGATGACATTTTCCTAAAGATTCTATTAGTTAAACACATAGAAAGCAACTATATTATTTTATTTATAACAGATAGCTTTTGGTCTTCTTTTATAGGACACTGGTGACTGCATTTTGCACATCTAACTTCATTAAAGGACAGATTAGACTATTCTACATACATCAAACTAAAACTTTAAGATTAAATACACTCACTTTTTTAATACATGGTAACCACCTAAATAATCAGTAATTCCCATTATGTCTATTAATGTTACAATAAGATGCTTAAAGTTGTTGTCAGAAATTACACATAAATCTTTGTTCTTTATTGCTTAGAGGTCATATCTTATCGAATATTATGGAGATTTGCTGGGCAATAATGGATGACATTATGAATTGAATACCATAGAGTCAACTGACAATTTCCAATTTATGTTCCAAAGGATTATTTTTAATATGATTTTCAAAACTTGGATGCAGTGGGGGCCCCTGGGTGGTTCAGTTGGTTGAGCATCCAACTCTTGATTTTGGCTGGGGTCATGATCTTGGGGTCCTGGGATTGGGCCCCTCATCAGGCTCTGTGGTCAGTGAGGAGTCCACTTGGGGATACTCTTTCTCCCTCTGCCCCTCCTCCTGCTCTCTCTCTCTCTCTCTAAAGTAAAATAAATAAATCTTAAAAACAAAACAAAACAAAAACCTTGGGTGCAATGTATTTTTACATGCTGGTAACATTTTAAAAATGGAATGATTCATATATATATATATATATATATAAAATCTAATGATCGAATATAATCTATTTATATATGTTAGATAAATAGTGATTAATTTAATTTTCAAACCTGATGTAAAATATCACCTAATATTCACTAAAAATAAATTTTATGTTTAAATAGAAAAATGCAGACTTAATCCCAGTGATAACTTCAAGGAAGGAGGAACACAACTCCATCATGTAATGTCGTAAGTCAAATCCTTTTATTAAGTTCTATCTCCCAGTGTCCTCCCTCTCCTGACAGTGTCTATCTACCATTTATTCATTCAGTCAGCATATATAAATCACATACTATGTGCTAGCAGTGAATGCTCATGACACAGAAGTAAAAAGGCTAAAGATCATGCTACATTTATGCAGAGCATAAAAAATGTGTAAGTACATAACATATCTAAAAATACCTAAATAAATATATTCAGACTATGATAAAATCTGTGGTGATAGTAAAATTGGGTATTTGTATCTAGAATGGCTTAAATTGGCTTTTCAGATTGTATGATCAGGAAAATGTGTTTGTATTTTAATCTGAGTGCAGAGGAAACCATTGGAGGTTTTAAAGCAGAGAATCATATGATGTAATTTGTGTTGTTAAAAGAAACACTGATTACTAAGTGCAGGATACATTGTGGGGCCCAGAACATAAATATAGGTAGATCATGTAGGAGGCTGTTGCAGTAGGACCAGCATGGTAGCAGTAAAGGTGGATAAAACTCTACTAATCTGTCTGAAGTATCCTCCTTGCCAGAAACTTTTCTCCTGCCTGAAGATTGGCATTCAGAAAAATCCCCTAAAAGAAAGAGAGGGGACTATGATGACATCACATACTTTAAATGAGAAGAGATATTGTTAGAGAGGAGTTCTGTTTGTAAGAAGGCTTTACTTTTCCTCAGAGGTCACTATTTAGGAAAAATATCAATATGATTTCTTTGTGGATGAGAATAATGAATGGGATTAGAGGAATGATGAAAATATGTAATGTTATTTCCATAGACAATTTTGAAAGGATAGAATTTAACTTAATAAAGATTATGGCATAAGATGAAACCTTTAATTCTCATATAAGTTTCCATTATTTGGATCAGTTAATTTACAGAGAGATGGAACATAGCACAATTCAAAATGATCAGCCCTTCAATTCAACTCAAAGTTTTTAATTTGTGTACTTACATATACTGGGCAATAAAATAAGTCCACTACATTTAAAAATATTCTAATTAAATACAAAGTCTGTTTTCAGACCACAGTGGTGCTAAAGTAGAAATTAATAATAGAGATATTTCTAAAAATAATCCTGAAATATTTGGAAACTAAATAACAAGTTGCCTGGTTTGTAGAAATCTCTATCAAGAGGTCAGTAGACTGTCTGTCCCCTGACATTTGAGGGCACTACCTCATATGGCTGAGACATTCTTCATGAGCTCTCCGAAACTGAACTGAAATTTATGGCACATTGCCTTCCTGTGCTGCTCTTTAAAGAGAGTAGCCATTGCTGACTACCTTTTTATCATTTAGAATCTGAAATCTGAATCCCCTTTACTCAATACAGTTTCATATTTATCTAACTACTGTTATACGATTCGCTTGCTCTGGTAACATACGGTAACATACTCTGATACATTTGAAATTGTAAGCTATTGATGACTTTTAGAAGAGGTCCTCAGAGATTTCACAACAGTATACTTCTGTGCACCTGACTTCTTTCAAATTGTTTTCTGCATCTCTTTATGGTAAGACATCACCATTTTTTTTAAAGATTTATTTATTTGAGAGAGAGAGAACGCAAGAGCACAAGCAGGTGGAGGGCCAGAGGGAGAGGGAGACAAGCAGATTCCCTACTAAGTGGAGAGCCCAAGGCAGGGCTCCATCCCAGGACCCTGAGATCATGACCTGAGCTGAAATCAGGAGTTGGACGCTTAACCAGCTGAGCTATCCAAGCACCCCAAAACATCTACCATTTTAAATCTTCAATTCCAATTCAGTCCCTGGCACTTCTTGAAGATATTCTCAGCAATTATTTTCAGTATAGGTTCTACTCTGCCGAAATGCCCCAACATATGAGACTTCCCTATTTCCAAGTCAGTCTCAGCTCAGACAAGATTTTTACCTCTAATATATCCACTCATATCTTTTTGATTTTGGCTTACATAATAACTCGAAGACCATTCCATCAGCTGCTATATTAAGAAGAAAATCCCAGAACATATATACTCTTAAAAGTTTATAGATTATCAATGGTGCTTGCATTCTGTCTAAACAATAAAGGTTGAAAATACAATTTCAATCTCAAAATAATTTTCAATAGTTACCTCTGAATATGAGGTAATGTGAGGAAATTAGTCTTGTATTAATATCCTGTACTGTTTCTTTAAAAAACAGGCATGGGGAAAATGCACACAGGATTGCTTTAATTATTTAGATAATTATTGGGTTCAAGATACAGACTGTGCTACACATAAACTCATAACCACTTCAAATCTATCTGCCAAATGCAATTCAGAGTGGCATTTCAGGTGACTCTCATCTTTGATGAGAAAAATGTCTAGACTCACTTATTATGCTTTTTTTGTGAAGCCTGGTGCTTCTTCTATGATCACTGCATATTCAAGGCGAGACAAAAGAGAAGATTTGGGACAAAGCATAGTATCTTTCATTCCAATGCAGGAATAAGAGACATGAATATGGAACAATTTACATAATTTTTCTCTCCAATGTCCCTTTCTCCATTCCTTTTGCCATATGACTTTGCAGTTTTTCCTAAAGAGAAGGAGACATTTTTCCATTCATTGAATCTGGGCTGAGGCTTTTCAATTCTTTTGACCAGTAAAATAATGAAGAGATGGAAGTGATGGTATTCAAGTTTCATCCCTATACCTCAAAAATTATTGCATATTTTTTTCTCATTCTCTTGCATTTTTGCCATCCTATTGAAAGGATATGTCCAAATTAGCTTTCATGAATCCAAGACAAGGATGACACATACCTGGAAAACAACCATGCATGTAAGTCTGGATCAGTTAACCACTGCTTATACTAATACAGCTTATTTGCTTATATGAAAAGCAAATATTTGTCTCTGCATGCCACTGACATTCTGTGGCTGTTTTTTAATCAGCAATTTTGTGGTAATACTTAATTGATTGAGCTAACTACTCAAAACCAGTCAAAAAACATAGCCTGTTTTAATTGAGTTTTCTCACACAGCACTCGCAAAAAGGATTTATGTGTATGTATCAGATTTACTGAAGGTTTTGGGGCAATATACTGGATATGTGCATGGTTTCCTTAAATCTGAAAATATGTAGTCCATCAGCCACCTTGCCACTGGGAAGTCCTCTTTGCTCATTTCCCTAGAGTTTTACCTCCTGACATAGCTCTGCTATCAAACCAGCATTAATCTGCCTTTACATTCTCTAACCCTCTGTGGCTCCAGCTCCTTTCTTTATTTCATCATATAGATGGATTAAATTCCCCCCTCCTACTCCTCAGCTCTGGGTTTACTTTTGCGTATAGAAAGGATCTTTAGTGGGATTTGCTGAGCAGATCACTTAATCAGTGTCTCATCACTTCATATCTAAAAGAACTGGCAAAGTTTAGAAATACAAATCTTTCCTTTATCCCTTCCTAGATTCTTGTAGATGAAAGTGAGCAAAAGCCATATTTATTTTCCCACTGATATAAAACTATGTATCATCCTTAGAAGGAAGAAAAATCTATAATCACATTTATCATAACTAATAACCTTTCATTCTACTGCTTTAATTTGTATAATACTGATGTTTATATGAATATTGTACATATACACACTCACACATATTTACCAATTTTTTATTGAAAAGTTGTAATTGACAGGGTCCTACCTAATTGGAGTAGATAATTGCTATTATATTATTTGAGAGGTTATGAAAATTATGCATGCCCAAAATTATTGTAAAAGAAAAGCTTCTGCTAAAAATCATGTTTTTTGTTATAGATTAATGTTAACCAAAAGATGCCAAAAGTGATATCTAAAGGTAGAGAAGTATTAGAAGTAGAGTGAATGCATCTGGGGCTCAGAAAACAACTATGATTAGAGTATTAATTTAGTCATGATTAGCAGGTGGTGAAATTGGTCAAATTTCATTTTTTCAAAAATCATTCAGTAGCAACATGAAAACTAATTTGAGGGGATATAGGAAGTCTCATTAGACGTCTTCTATATTTATCTAAAAAAATAAGGATGGTTGTTGCAATGAAAACTGAAAAAACACTAGCAACATTAGGAAGAAATTTAGGAAGCAAAATTTATGGGAGTTGGATATAGATTGGGTGTTACTAATGCGGAGAAGAGACTAAAAGAAGGTAGATCTGTAGTTCACACTTAAATATGAATTAATGGACAGATTGTGATGATTTCTATATCTTTCCCATAGTCACAAAATACATTTAGTGCTTTTTGATCTAAAAGCAGCTGATAGAAATATCAGATGCTACTACCCAACCTGTATTCATTTTAAGAAAGTGTCTCTAGTTTTTCAAGAAGAATCTAGAGGAATTATTTTCCTTTCTCTTTCAGATATGCTTTTTAGAGTGATTTCTGAAACTATAAATTCATGTGTGGAAGTGGGCAGCATGGTTAGCATATTAGGTCACTTATTCTTGAGAAGGGAAATACTGTAGTCCCGCTCATCAAAATGGGCACTATTATACTTGACATCAGTGGGACTTCCTAGAGATACTAAATCTCATGTCCTGAAACGCCAAATATAAGATGGGTAGAATCAGTGGCCTCGTAACTCATAAATTTTGTCTATGATATGGTGATTCCCATTAGCTACCAGAGTACATTTTTAGGAATTTTTTTCATTAAACTAGAGCTGAGAGAAAAAATATTTCATCAATCTCTGCTGAACTGTTAGATTTACACCTCAAGAGTTGTCTGTGGTGAAAGGACAAAATTTGGCTGAGACTAAAACCAACATTCAGAAAAAAGCAGTAAAAGAGAAAGGAGAGATTTCTGGTTTCATTCCTATGTGTAGATTGGACACAACCTTTCTGTAATACATGATATTGGGGTCAGTAAGTTCCCTTCCCCCCCAAACTAATTTCAGTTGGGTTTCTGAGCTCAAAATCAACAGCCATGTTGAATGCTATCTTGTACAAATGACTTAAAATTTTTAAAAGAGAGGTCGCTTATATAAAAAGCACAATATACTTCATTATTTTGCTAGGCATACCTTGAATTTCCTAGTTAACCAAATTGCAACCCTAATTTTGAAATTTTACTATAATGGTTAACTAGTATATTTTACTATTATCCAGTTCATGTTGATGCTTAATGAAGAATACATTCTGCTTACAAAATTAAAGAATCTGTAGTATGTCTCAAATATACAAACCTTTGCCAAATCAATATATGTTAATACCTCATGTATTTAAAAATGCTTTAAGGTTCTTCTATGGTACCATTACCCTATGCTCCATATGTCTAGAAGCATTTGGATATAGAATTTTAAGTGTCACTAATCATGCCTTGTATTTATGTAGCTATATTTTAGGAAATTTGATAAAAATTACAAAAAAATGTAGGATTTATAGCTACTCTACAGAGCAAAATTCCAGTCAATATAATCATTTCTCATTATAAGCCTGGGAATAGAGACAAGACTTGCAGTGAGCAATCGGCTTAAAATCAAGCTATTGAGTCAATAGAAAAAATATTTGAAGTATTTTATTTCTGTGATCTAAAAGAACTGTTGGAATTATAGAGTGATATACAGATAATGATTACTCCATTATGATCTCAGTCTAAACATAATTCTCTTTTGAGTGAAGTTTAAGCTCTGGCTACATCAAAGCAACAATTGAGGATCAAAAAGAGAAAGTCTGAAATACAGGACATTTTTTAAAGATTACATTTTCCAAATAATTACAAATATATTATATTTAATAATAAATGATTATAAACAAATATACTTATTATATAAATAAATCTATTAATATTTAGTTTTGTGACTACAAATGCCAATAGTATTCTTTTCAGTGATATTTCCATCAGTTTTATAGAATGGACTTAATTACATACACACACATAGGGAAGGAGGGGGACAGAAAGATAGAATACCATGCATTAAGAATAGAAAAAATGAAAGTTGTGTGGTGTTTTTGAATATTTTTAGAAAGATATTATACTATCATGCTCATAAAGGAAGAAAAGAAAAAGAAAATCTCTAAGTTACAACAGTATTATTCAGTTTGAATTTTTCTTTTAGAAATATTAAATATTCCTTTACTTCAAACCCCCAATTCATGAAGACTAAAAGATTACTTGAATGTGTGAAGGAATCCAGAGTCAAGCCTTGTGACTTTTTATTTATAGCACTGTACCATAGTTAAATTCCTACCATTACATAGTGAGATCCTTAACAGAAGCATCCTATCTTATTGAGATAACATTGTAATTCCTATCATTCTGTTTAAAATTATTAGATAATGATCTTATCATTTGGCAGATGGTTGTAATGTCTTTACCATAGTTTTAGTAATGACAAAGAGTAGAACAAACATCCTTATTTGTTCTCTAACAGTTTTCAAGTTAGTTGCCAGTGAATGGAGCCAGACTGATATTCTACCCATAATCTATTTGGCACTTGGTTCTTTTAAAACATAAATTAATTAACAATATAAAAATCAAGCTATTTCACATAACAACATGCATTCCTGTTTCTGTCCAAAGTCAGAATATTTGGCAAAAAAAGAAAAAAAAAAGGGACTCACATTTCCAGAGAGTAACAATGCACTTGAGCAGAGTGGCAGTTACCTGTTTACAGGATGCATCAGTTTCCAGCTCTTTTGGAAAGTGATAGGCTTGAATTCCTTAAAGATGTCTACACATTTGAATAGTGTAATTCCATTTTTAGGAAACTATCTATAGATTTTTTAGCCATAAGCTAAACAAATTATGTCTATCATTTTATAATAGGATACAATTGGAAAATTAATAAATGATTGCTGAGAAATGAAATATCTAGTAGGATATATAAAAAAGAGCATATTATAAAACCATCAAAATAGATTTTTCAAATACCTTTATAATATTGAAAATTTCTCATGTTAACAATATTAATGAAATGTTGTTATTAGAAACATACCATTTTGAAGTTGATTCAACAAATATTTGCTGAGAATTTCTCGTGTGCCTGAATTGTGTTAAGAAAATATCAACAAACAGATTGTTTTAATAAAACTTACTATCTAACAAGCATATACATGTGATATAAAAATTAAGGAAATTGGATAATATTTTTAAAGAAAGAATATATTAATACATAAAAAGGATGGTCAGAGGAGCCTTCAATGAGAATTATAATAAGCACATGAAAGAAATGAGGATGTAAGTGATATTCAAAAGAACTTGGTTATAGTAAGAGGGAACCATTTTCAACATTCCTTAGTTGTAGCCAGTATATCATATTCCAGGAATAAAAAGGAGACCACTGCTCTTAGGTGCTTGGAGTGAGATCTTGAGCGGAATGAGTTTAAGGAAACAATAAAGGGGAATTATAGACGGAAGCAATGATCTTTTTGAGGAATTCTGATATAAAGGGCAAATAGAATTTGAAGGGAGTTTTGGGGTCACAAGAAGGTTTTTTTTAAAAAATGAAACAAAAATGGAAAAGATAAAAAGAAAAAAAGAGAGAAGGGACTTGAGTGCTATCTTGGAGTAGGCAAAGAAATTTATATCTAGTGTAGAAATAAAAAAGACAGACTTATATAGAAATATGGGTAAATTAAATCTGGAAGACTTGGGGAGAAGTGGCTTGTTGTTTGGCCCTTTGAAGCCCATCTATGAAGCAAAAACACACAAAAAGTAAAAAATTGGCTCTTAACCTATCTACTGCCAGATGAAATCTTCATCATTCCACTAACTGGCTCCATATTTATTGATGAAAGATGCAGAACTCAGAGAAGCATTTTACTTACTGATTACTAGTTTATTATAAAAGGGTATAACTCAGATGGAAAAGATATATAAGGCAAGGCATGGGGAGAAAGTGCAGAGTTTCCATGACCTCTCTGAGAAGGCCACTGGTAAATATCAGGAAAAATCATTTGAAGAAAGATAGTATCCACATAATTTTTCTCCTGTAATGCTGAACATGGAAGCAGAAAAAAAGTTAGACCTGTTTTCTAAAGATAAAACCAGTAATCCTAGGTTCCTTTCTTTTCTCAGTACTTTGGCTTTATTAGCCATACAAATATTGCTTTATTTCAGAGTTTACTAATAAATATGGACTATAGACTAAGGCTGTGCATTTCTAATTAACAGTCATCCCAGAAAACATTTCTCTACTCAGGGAATTTTATTTACTCAGATGTTTTATGTAGTGTAGTAATTAAAATCTTTTTATGATAAAACTGTAGTGTAGTAATTAAAATCTTTTTATGATAAAACTGTAGTGTAGTAATTAAAATCTTTTTATGATAAAAATGAAAAATCCGTAAGTCCCAGCACTAGAAAATAAAGGCAGATTTATGAAGGGACCTTGCTGTCAGATTTACATTTGTACAATATCTTATAAAAATTTCTCTTCTTTTTTTTTGTGATACAAATAAATCACTTCAATGTTATTGTGAGGAAATTTTATAGATACTCAAACTCTAAAAAGTTTAAGGGTATCTCCTATGCATTGTAGCCATCAA
The DNA here is from genome assembly GCF_054177405.1 of Leptonychotes weddellii. Taxonomy (NCBI): domain Eukaryota; kingdom Metazoa; phylum Chordata; class Mammalia; order Carnivora; family Phocidae; genus Leptonychotes; species Leptonychotes weddellii. Next base: position 131,315,564 of record NC_138371.1, read on the forward strand.
TCTTCCACCAATTCTATTTATTTATTTATTTATTTATTTATTTATTTTTTTTTTTTTTTTAAAGATTTTATTTACTTATGTGAGAGAGAGAATGAGAGAGAGCAAGAGCATGAGAGTGGGGAGGGTGAGAGGGAGAAGCAGACTCCCTGATGAGCAGGGAGCCTGATACGGGACTCGATCCTGGGACTCCAGGATCATGACCTGAGCTGAAGGCAGTCGCTTAACCAACTGAGCCACCCAGGCGCCCCTCTTCCACCAATTCTAATAATTGTCATTTAAAACTCCTTTCAGTTTTGTCTCTGTAAGTCATTTAAATGTTTCTAAATTTCTTCATTTGTCAAAATGTTGTTTCATTCATCTGTCTACCTCCCCTTTTAGGTAGAGGGTTATTAATAAAATTACTGACTCTAGCTGAATATGTTTCTTAAATTAGTATTAGACGGGTGTGTTTTCTACATCAAATGTGGCAAAATCATCCTAGGCTAATGACTATATACCCTGTTGAAATATATATTTATTCAGTTCCTCTGCACACACAGAAAATTCACTGAGTATTTCTGTCCAGAAATTATGAAACTAAGAAAAAAGAAAGAGAGACAAATTGAGAGTGGTGGAAGAATTTGACTCAGTTTTGAGAACTACTGCTAGTTCCTTGAAATAACTGAGGTTTCTTTCCTTCTGTGTAATATGAGCATTTTAACTTCAGAGTCAAATTATAAACTCTAATTCTAGCAACAAATTTATGAAAAAGTTTAGAGATAGTTGAGGGCAAGGTAGAAATTTATGAATAACTAAAAATTTCACAGAAGATACCCACAAAATATCTCCTGATTAATATGAAGCATTGAAAAGGCTATAATCTTGTTTAGCTGAATTATTTAATTTTCATTTCTAATCTTAAAACTATCATTTCTATAGAAATTTAGCTTGTAAACCCTATATGATTATGAGGACGTTTTAAAGATGCTGGCACTATCAAAAGTTCTAAAAACAGAAAGGCATTGCATTTTTTTTTTAAATTTTATTACGCTATGTTAGTCACCATACATTACATCATTAGTTTTTTTTTTAATTTTTTTATTGTTATGTTAATCCCCATACATTATTACATCATTAGTTTTTGATGTAGTGTTCCATGGTTCATTGCTTGCGTATAACAACCAGTGTTCCATTCAATACGTGCTCTCTTTAATACCCATCACCAGGCTAACCCATCCCCCATTCCCTTCCCCGCTAGAACCCTCAGTTTGTTTCTCAGAGTCCATAGTCTCTCATGGTTCATCTCTCCCTCCAATTTCCCCCCCTTCATTTTTCCCTTCCTTCTCCTTTTTTTTTTAAATTTTAAATTTATTATGTTATGTTAATCACCATACATTACATCATTAGCTTTTGATGTAGTGTTCCATGATTCATTGTTTGTGCATAACACCCAGTGCTCCATGCAGAACGTGCCCTCTTTAATACCCATCACCAGGCTAACCCATCCTCCCACCCCCGCTCCCCTCTAGAACCCTCAGTTTGTTTCTCAGAGTCCATAGTCTCTCATGATTCGCATTTTTTTTCTTCATAAATAAGACAGATGTCTATTGACTAAAATACTTTTTTTTTCCTTCTCTTTTTCAGTTTCAGGAATCTGGCAAGGCCCGTTGGGGTGTACATTTGGGAAGATGCCCTGAACTTGGATCTGACTGCTCCTCTATGGGGAGGCCAGCTCTCAGAGGCCTGCTTCTCCTGGGGTCCAACCCTCAGGCGGCAGAGGTACTGGCTTCCCAAGCTTGGGCAGTGGAGTCATCTCCTCAGTGGCAGGGCCACGGGGACGATGGAGAGGAGGCAGATAGGTCCTTGTAGCCCCGTCTGGGCATGGCCTGGTTCTGTGTGCTCACTCCCCTCTGTGCCAGGTTTAGCCTGTCAGGCAGCTGCTCTGGGTCTCGCTGGTGGTCCTAGCAGCACCTTGGGGCTTCCCGGTGGAGTCCTGGATGGGCGGGTAGGGGATGTATCCCCCTTGACCTTTCTGCGACTCTGTGTGCCGTGATGCCTATGCCCTAAAAGAGGATACCCGCTGGGAGAGCACGGGCCTCCGGACTTCCTGGTGCAGGAAGGTTCCGGTAGGCTTCTCCAAGGATGACGCCTTCTCCTTGGACCCGGGCTGGCTACTTGCTCGGGCGGCGGCAATCTCAGCAGCTGCGCGAGAGGCCCAGGCCACGGATGGTGGTCATGGTGACTGTGCAGTTGGAATGCCTTTGCCCTCACCAGCCTGTCCAATTTTCTGTCTCCTCTCTCTCTTCTAGCATCTTCAAGTGAGGTAAGAAAATGGAATACTCGGTGACTTTTTTTTTTTTTTTTAATGATGATTAATGTCATTCTGTGTCGGTATAATCAGTCACACTCCATTTCATTTATACTAGCAAAGGGAATATGGTTTTTGCCAACATCTAGTTATTCAAGTCCGTTGGAAAAAAAGATGGTCAAAGAGACAGAAAACACAAGGCTCATGAAAGGAGTGAATCATGTGTGTTGCTCTAGCTTATTTGATCGAATTCACTGTGTGTTTATACCAGACATATCATTATTTTTCCTTGGCATCCTAAACTAAATTATATTATATCATTAAAGCAAAAGGAATCATAGCTAGGGATTTTTTTACCCCCCTGAGTTTTGAGAACACTTAGGAAGAACAAGAGTTACTGATAGTGATGCTAATGGTAAGAAAGAATATAAAGACACTCTCAGCAGGATTTATTCATTGTCATTGTTCATTGGATTTTGATGACAGATTTTGATATATTTTTAATCAATTGAATTCCTTGAAATCGACAATTATGAGGTTTGTTTGATCACAGAGAAAAAAATAAGGGCTTAAATAGAAAGTTAAAAACATTAGATGTAAGGTGATCTTATCTCAATAATCTCTTTTATTTTAACTCAAAAGAGCCAGTTTATATTAGAGAGCCAAGTGCTTATAGTATTTTTTCTACTGAATGATTAAGATATAAAATAATTGAAAGTCATTTAAAAATCTTCTTTAATTCTATTGGTTAATTCATATTTGATTAAATGATTATGAAAAAGGCAATTTTGTTAACAAATGCTAACAAACTTTTGAACTGAGTCTTGAAAAAATAGTATCTTAAAAAAAATTTATTGTTATTGATGCTATGTTTTTCAAAGCTTCCAACATAGAAGAGAAGCACTGATAATCTCCAGAGGGTAACTGAACCAATTTATTATTATTTTTAAAATAATTTCAATGGTAGAAATTACAAAATGATTTTACGTAAAGTATATAAAGAAGAATAAACATAGGTACTTAAATGATTTTCAAAATGAAAACAACATTCCAAGGACTGTTCCTTATACTTCTAAGATTTGGATAAGAGACCATATCCTTCGAAACAGTAGATTTAAACTTACCTACTCCTTATTCACAAGGGCATTTGAATCGCTGGAATAATATACCTGTGTGTTGACTCATTCTTATTCCCAAATGGCTGGTCAGAGTAAGTATAAATAACTGCTGTCAACTGGAAAATTAATGTGAAACATGGACATGTACATAGGGGGCATATTAGCAAGATATTTCAGGAGAACCTACACCATGAAATAGTTGTACCAAACCCAGTTCAAGAAAACGGGATCAAGAAAGACGACTGTGAATGTCTTTAGAAACTATACAGGGAAGTTTTGTTTTGCAGTACTTCAATACATGAGTGTCAGCATGGCGGGAAGCATGGGGAGTGAGAGGCTGCTGCCTTTAATTTAACAAAATGCTGCTTCCTCTTCCTGACCCTTTGCTTACTTCTCTGTACTTACCTTCTAACATACGTTATTCCCAGGATTCTTCCAACATTCTTGTCCTGATTTGAATACTTTTTAAAAGATATCTCTTAAAAACTATAATCTGCATTCTGTCACTCCACTACAAAGTATGGATTCTCCTCAATTTCCACTACTATGTCTTCCATGAAATCTCCTCTGCTTTCTAATGGCCAATCTTCCCAAACAGTCATTCATTCTCTTTTATACCTATTTTTTCTTCCTAACACTATTTAAATTTAGAATAAGTAAGATCAGAAGCTACAACATAATGGCCAACAGGCATATGAAAAGATGCTCAACATCATTCATCAAGGGAAAATGCAAATCAAACCATAATGAAATATCACCTCATACCTGTTAGCATGGCTATTCTCAAAAAGTCAACAGATAACAAGGGTTGGCAAGATACAGAGCAAAGCAATTGTTATATTTTACCTATAAAAAATTCCCTTAATTTACTGTTACCAGAAGAACAAATGATTTTGCAGAAATAAAAGGTAATGCTAATGAAATTAAAAATGGTTTAGCTAAAATCAGATATGCAAAATAAATTTTATGTATATGCATTTTAATTCATATTATGGCAAAAGTAACATTTTCCTTTATTTTCAAGAAAGTGTTTGCAATTTTCTAACAGGAATATCCAAAGTACCTTGAAGTCTCTCTTTTCTCTTCAATATAATTGGAATTTATTTTGAAAGTTGGATTAGCTTATCTGACTGTGACCCAGGTCATCTTGAAAATATAGTGTGCTCTTCAGGGGCTTTTAAATGTGGTTTGCTACTAAAAGAATATTGAATATATTTCATAAAACTTAACATTTAAAAAAATTAACATTTTTTAAATGATATAAAATCAAAAATAGATTCAGAAACAGATATATTTGAATCTTCATACTAAATCTCTAAATTGTTTATTGTTATCCACCCTATTATTTCTACAAGAAGAACAAATTCCTGGTAAAGGATCAATATATCTGATAAACTACTGATTCTTTTCAAGGTATCTCTAAAGACAGTTTATCCAATTGTTCCAAATTTGACTCTGTTTGAGCCGAAGTATAGAACCAATGAAGAGAACCAATCTCATAGTTTAGGAGAGAAACTATAAAATGGATTAATGATCTATAGAGCATTTACTGTGCTCACTGTCTAAGGTGACACAGTGTTAAAATAGAGAGTTAGGTATGTATTTGTTTTTATTTGGATTTATTTGTTTTTACTACATTTATAACTTTACTGTTATCTCTATCTGAACTAAGCTTTATCAAGTTCTCTGAGAAAAAGTGGTGTTATCATATTTAAGTACAAAATGTTGATATGTAAATAATAATAATAATAATAATAATAATAATAATAATACTTACCACCAGAAAATCACTTTAATCAGTTACCACAAGACAAATTTCTTTCCATGGAAAAAGTCGTACTGGTTTTAGAAAGGCATGTTATTCATACTTTATGTTCAGTGGAACTGTTTTCTTTCACCTTTGAGTCAGTCTCTAAATACTCTTCTAACCAAAAAGAACAATGTATTACCACATGAGACAAATGTAGACCACAAAGTGTTTAGAAGAAATAGAACCCCACAGCTCCAAAAAAGTAGAAAGGCATAATTTCTGGTTAAAAACAATTGGTGGAAGGACAGTTTCCACAAAAAAAACAGTGTCTGGAGCTGTCCTAACACAGGTCTTGAAGAGAAATACAAAATTTAATTCGTAATGAATTCAAAACACATTATAAATTGTAAATGATAAATATATAGTATATGTTTATTTAAATCTAAATTTATATAAGAAGTTCAGTTCAAATAAATAGACTTGAAAATCAACTTTTAAATTCTACTCATAAAGAAGTTGTGGCAAGTATTTTTTTTGGTAATATTATAGTCTGGGTTCCTATTTCTCCATATGTAGCAAATTATTTTCTCTTCAACCCCCACCACTATGGCCTTGAGATATCTTTTCCTTAAGATTCTCATTTTCTATCTTTATTTGGATCAATCATAAGCATAATCCTTAATGACATGAGGTATGATTCTATGTTAGTGTTAAATTTGCTCTGTGCAATATGATCTGGAAGATGCTGTCGACTTGTAAAGCTGGGGCTGGTTGTGCTAACAAGGTGTTGTCTGAAGGATGTAGTTGTCTTTCTACTATGAGAACTTCCTGGATCCGTGGCTTCTTCCAGCAGTCTTTTTTTTTTTTTTTTGTGCCTAGTCCATTTGTGGAATTTATTACATTTTTCTTTGTGGAGAGAAAAACATCTTTTTTTTTTTTTTTT
>NC_138371.1:131322161-131379434 GCF_054177405.1 Leptonychotes weddellii
TCCAGGATCATGACCCGAGCCGAAGGCAGTCGCCCAACCAACTGAGCCACCCAGGTGCCCCAAGAAAAACATCTTGAATGGAGGATGAGCTGATCTGATTTAGATAGAAAAATGTAAAACACTGGGGCGCCTGGGTGGCTCAGTTGGTTAAGCGACTGCCTTCGGCTCAGGTCATGATCCTGGAGTCCCTGGATCGAGTCCCGCATCGGGCTCCCTGCTTGGCAGGGAGTCTGCTTCTCCCTCTGACCCTCCCCCCTCTCATGTGCTCTCTCTCATTCTCTCTGTCTCAAATAAATAAATAAAATCTTTAAAAAAGAAAAAAAAGAAGAAAAAAAAAAGAAAAATGTAAAACACAAAATACACGACCTCTTTTTAAATATCTGTCCCACCTCCCTGACCAGCAGAATTGTAGCAGATAAGGTGGCCAGAGAGTGGAAGGAGAATGTGTAACATTAAAATATTATTTTAAATAACTAATTTCTTCAAAGAAATTTGTCTATACCCTATTCCCAAGCTGTAATAATTCCTCACTAGCAACAGAAAAATGCATGTGACTTGCTATTTATCTCAGTCCCATGTATTATCACACAAACTTAATATTGTTTGTTATCATTATTATATCACCCCTTGCATGTTTACAATTATACCAATATAAATAACTATTGTTTATACACTTTGATATACTTAATCTAAAAAAAATGCCAACCTTCACTAATATAAATCTATTCATTAGGATTATCAATTTTATTAATTACTTTTTACGTATTTGTTAACAGCCACTTATGATTAGGTCATTTCAATTGCAGGTCTCTCTGCCTAGAATTCTCTTCCATTGATTTCTGCATGGATTCTTTCATTCTTTAATTGCAGTTTGCTCAAAAATGTTTCATTATGCATCAGGCTCCATTAGTTTTTAATTTTTTTCTCTTTATCAAGACACTATATTTTAAAGAAATTTAAGATTCTCAGCAAAATTGAGGGGGAGGTTCAGAGAAATCCTGTATACCAACTGCCCCCACAACATGCATAACCTCCCCTGTTCTCAACATCCCCCACCAGAGTATAAAATTTGTTACAATTGTTGAATCTACTTTGGCACATCATAATCACCCAAAGTCCATAGTTTACGCTGCATTTCATTTTTGTTTTATTCTATGGATTTGGACAAATGTATAATGACAGATATCCATCATTATAGTATCATACAGAGTATTTTCATTGCTAAAAACCCTCTGTGCTCTACTTGTTCATCCCTCTCTCCTCCGTACCCCTGGCAATCAGAGATTTTTTTTATTGTCTCCATACTTTTGCCTTTTCCAGAATGTCATATAGTTGGAATGATACTGTATGTAGCCTTCTCAGTTTGGCTCCTTTCACTTAGTAATATACATTTAAGTTTCCTCCAGGTTTCTTCATGGCCTGATAGCTCACAGGAATGGATAATATTCCACTATCTTGGTGTACCACATTTTATTTATCCATTTACCTTCTGAAGGACATCTTGATTGCTTCCAAGTTTTGGCGATTATGAATAGGGCTACTGTAAACATCCCTATGCAGTTTTTGTGTGATAAGTATTCAGTTCCTTTGAGTATATACCAGGGAGCATGATTGCTGGATTGTATAGTGAGAGTATGTTTAGTTTAGTAAGAAACCACCAAACTGTCTTCCAAAGTGGCTATAATGTTTTAGTTTCTTACCAGCAATCAATCAGAGTTCATGTTGCTCCACATCCTGGCAAGGATTTGCTGTTGTAAGTATTTTGGATTTTGGCTATTATGATAGATGTGTAGTGGTATCTCATTGTTGTTTTAATTTGCATTTTCTTGATGGCATATGATGTGGAACATCTTTTCATGTGCTTTTTTGCCACCTGCATGTCTTCTTTGGTGACATGTCTTTTAAGGTTCTTGGCTCATTTTTTAAATTTGGTTCTTTCTTATTGTTGAGATTAAGAGTTCTTTATATATTTTGCATTACAGTCTTTTATCAGATATATCTTTTATCAGTATTTTCTCAGAGTCTGTTTCTTGTCTTTTCATTCTCTTGACATTGTCTTTCACAGAGCAGAAATTTTTAACTTTAATGAACTTTAGTTTATCCATGATTTCTTTTACGGATTGTGCCTTTGGTGTAGTGTCTAAAAAATCATCACTTTACCCAAGCTCATCTAAGTGTTTGCTTGTGTTATCATTTAGGAGTTTTGTAGTTTTGTATTGTACATTTAGGTCTATGATCCACTTTGAGTTAAATTTTGTTAAGGGTGGAAAGTCCATGTCGAGATATGTTTATTTATTGTTGTTGTTGTTTTGCATGTGGATATTCAATTGTTCTAGCACCATTTGTTAAAATGACTTTACTCCATTGTTTTGCCTTTGTTCCTTTGTCAGAGATCAGTTGACATATTTCTGGGGGTCTAGTTCTGGGCTTTCCATTCTGTTGCATTGATCTATTTGTCTGTTCTTTTGCCAGTACCACACTGTCTTGATCACTGTGGCTTTATGGTAAATCCTGTAGTTGGGTATTGTCAATCTTACAACTTTGTGTTCGCCTTCAATACTGTGTTGGCTGTTCTGGGTTTTTTGCCTCCCCATATTAATTTTAGATAAGTTTGTCAATATCCACAAAATGATTTTTCAGGATTTTGATTGGGATTTCATTGTATCTATAGATCAAGTTGGGAAGAACTGAATCTTGATAGTATCTGAATAAATATATACACTCATACTCATACAGGCTGGGGTTGGGTATTTCTCTTCTCCCAAGTGGAAGTCTAGAGTGGGCTGGAGTTGCGTATGTCTCTTTCCCTGGGCCATTTAGGCTCTGTGATAATACCCCAGCAGGTTAGGCTCTGATTAGCTAGTTTCCTCTAAGGGCAGGCCTTGTTAAGAAGAGTAGAGTGCTCCCTCATATTTCAAAAGGGTTCCTTTTCCCCTCCCTCTGCTGGAAACACAAGAGGATTTCTCTCTGATATTTTACTCTAGAAACCTGGTCAAATTGTCAAATACCTGGAGGTGAATCTCCCAGTATTGTGGAGGCCCTCCTATGACTGGGTTTCCCTAAAGGTTTTAACTTTCTGAGTTGTCTACACTGACCTTCTAGCTTTTGGTCAATTGCAGTTTGCATTTTCTACTCCATCCAGGTTTTCCCTGTGGTTTCAGCTCATGAATCTCTGCTCCAGTAAGCTTATAACCGTCTACATTTGCCTGTGTGTCTCTCCAGTCCTGTGGGCAGCAGTTTGCCCTGTTTTCTTCCCCTCACTTTCAGATCCAAGAAGAGTTGTTGATTTTTCAGTCTGTTCAGCTTTTTACTTGTTATTAAGACATAATGATGACTTCCAAGCCCCTTATATGTGAACCCAGAAGCCAGAAGTCGCCATCATTTTTTAATAGCACCAGCCTCCACTGGGTGTATTAGATAGGTATTTGTTTTTAAATTATTATTCCTCTGCCATCTAAGTATGAAAGTTCAGTGAGAGCAGGTAGTTTGGCTTTTATATTCACTACTGTTTCACCAGTATCTGTAAGAGTGGCTAGCAATTAATAGAATTCAATAAATATTTGAATAAGGAAGGGAGGGAGGGAGTAAGACAGGGAGGGAGGGAGGAAGGAAAAAAAGGAAGGGAAGAAATATGTGCCTGAAGTTTGTGGGAAAAATTAAACAACAAAGTGCCATATTTTAAAATAAATGTTGTAGTAAACATATATGATGGTAAAATATACAAATAGGTTTGCACAGTATACTGGAAGTTGGAATTTTTTTTAAAAGATCAATTTATATGAAATCTAGACTTTATTTACATTGTTGCCCTTTGTATTTCATAGACATACAATCAATCTGAAATAAGAAACAGAAACCTATTCAAACAAGACTAACATTGGTTGAATAGTGGACAAGGTTCTATTAGAAAGATATGCAGATGTTTTATAAGAACCCATACCAATGGCAGAAAAGAACAGTTTCACAAGATGCTGGAAGTGAGAACTGAAAAGTCAAGAACCAAGATAATAAAAGGAATATTTGCAGAAAAGAATACTTGTTTTGTTTTATTTTTATATTAGATTTTTTTTCTTCTGCAATTTGGAGTCTTATTTGTTTCAACCCAACCTTTCTTTTGTAATTATGGTTTCCATCTGTCAGGGGCAATATCACATAGGTTTATTTTCCTACTTCTCTCTGTGAACAAATTTGTTATACCTCAACATGCAGATAGAATAAAATTGTCCCAGAGAATGGCTCTGACTGATTCTGCCCAGGCTATAGTTATGCTTGAGGTCACCTAACAAGATGGGGCAGAGAATTATGAGGGTCTGTGGGCAAAAGCTTCATTTATACTGGGACAACTATACTTTTTTGCTTTATTATATTACAGTGAACTGTAAAGATTGGTTAATTCCATTCTTGTCTATGTATTATAAAATCTCTGTCCTTAAGAAAACAGTCCCTTGCAAATTGGTTACATTACTGGGTCTTATCTACCCACAAGAGATTTTCAAATTTAGTAATAAAAATAATAAATAAAAAAAATAATAATTAAAAAACTACTGTTACCTTCTCAAAAAAAATCTTCAAATATCTATTTTGATTTATCACCAGATTAATAAGGATAGTGATTTTTATGTACTTCATCCTACTTTCACACCAAAGTAATGAAACTGGCTAACATTTTTTTCTCTCTGAAGCAATCTTACCAGTCCTACTTTTTTTTTTTTTTTTTTTGCCAGAGGAGGAGTAGAGGAGATAAACCAACTAACAAAATACAAGTAAAAAAATAAGGCTTGAATTTAATTTTCTATGCTTTTTTGTTATATTTTCTTTAAAAATGTGAATTAAAAAAATTAAAAAAAAACAAAAAAAAATGTGAATAAAACTCTCTTAAGACTTTCATCTTTTTATATGTAAAATGAAGATAAAAACTTCAGTTCTGCCGGCTTAAAGTTTGGAAACAATGATGTGTCAAATATAACATCCAGTTTCTATTACTCATCTTGTTAATAATAAAATATTACTGATATGTTATTTTTATGCCTTTTTACTTTTATAAGCAAATATAGGAGAGTTAAAGCTTTTAACATTTTTAACGAAAGTTGATAACACTTCCAAAACTATTGTAATTTCACCTTATCACATCAACAAGTAAGCATGTTCAACAGCACATTATCTTTGATATGGTTTAGTTACAAAAGCTATTTCTTTCATTAGTAAAAATGTGAAAAGAGCAATCAGATTAATTTGGTGACTTTTAAGCAGTAACTAGGAGCTAGCTATCTCTTTCTTTGACATGTTTAAGGTACCTATTTGCTTTTAATTATTAGAACCATCCAAGTAACTATTAAAGCCTTCAGACCAGTCTCCTTCCAAATGGATAGTCCTAGTGATATTATTGCCAGGAAGGGGAATTCAGATTTCATTATCTCCCGTTATCTTATTAGGCATTTTACTTCTGCTAGCTTTAATTAAGTTAAAATCTGTTTCACTTGCATTACTGATTAAAACTAATTGAGTTAGTTGTTTAATCCTATCTAGAAAGCCTTCTATTGCTTAAACAGGTTTACTTCCAAATAGAATTGTTTTGGAGGGGAAGTCTCTACAATTCCAGGACTAGATTTTATATCATCAATTTTATTAATATATTCTCTGTATATATCCCACTTGGGAAAATTTCTCACATTCAATTCCTAGAGAATATCATTTTTTCTGTACATTTAGGAAGGATTGTTTGACAGTGATAAAACTTAATCTCTGTAGTTTGATGAAAAAATTGGCAACATGAAAAAAGCATGTTTTTGATTATTTCAATTCAGAGAATGAAGATTGGCCTGATTTATATTTAACTCATCTATTATTTAAAAATGTATTACTGTGACTTAAAACCAATTATTAACAAATGCTTAAGAGTCTTAATTTATAAAATATTATAGATATTAAGTATTCTATACGGTATTTGTCATAAATGTATCTATAACTATACTTTGTATGAGCCAAGTAAGAAATGAAATATTCTTTTCCTTATCCTGAGTTATAAAAAATAAGACCTCAAAATCAACAAATGCTGTTCCAAATTTACTATTGATGCTGTTCTACGAATTTTCCAGCTCATGTAGCACAACCATTGTACTATAGCCAAATCTCACAGGAGCTCTTTTAATCTTCTGTATCCACTAAGAAGATGGCAAGAATATAATCCTCAAAGCAGAGTAGAGCTAGGATAAAACAGAAGTCCCAAACTCACTGGTCCACAGTTCACAGTAGGCTGAAATCAACAGTCACTCTTGGGTTTCTTTTGCTTTCAGCTGTGTCCAAGGGTCATTATACCTCTGCAGAAATATAACTTGCAAATAGTCAAGGGGGGATAAGAAGATCTAATTCAGATCTTTGCAAGCTAATACTGATTTAATGTTCTTTTCACAGCTGTGGTGGTATGATTTTTTTTTTTTTTTAAGATATCTTGGCAGTTTGAGATTTGAATACTCAGTGTTCACACCCAATTTTCATACCCCAAAATGACCATGGCTTATTGTCATTTGGGATGTTACTCAGAGATGAATGTGGCCCTTGTGCAAGCCTACTAATTAAGTATATGTAGCTAATTATGTAGTTTATATAATGCAGTGCATTTATTGAATTGTACCCATTTCTTCATTCATTTTGATCTTTCTAATGTGAGAAAACTCAGTTTCTTTACTTTAAATATATTCTTCTAAAGAAAGCTCATTAATAATGTTGGTCATGAAGATGAAGACTATGTGATAGAATAATTAAATAATGACATCTCTAATTTGGTAGAAGTGTAGCATGGTTTAATTATGCCTACTTTGAGCTCTATAGGGGAACAGGAAAAAGTAGCTCATAAAAATGTTTGAGAGAATGTTGTATAGCAATATACTCAAGTGCAGCTGTTTGTAAAGAGATCATATTTTTTTAACTTACCAAGTCTATTGCAGACTTAATAATAGCTCAAATTAAACAGTCTAAATACTAAATATTAGGAGAATGGTTAAGTAAAGCATATCATTAAAATAAAATACTATGCAGCCATTAAAAATAAGGTTTGTAGAGATTATAGCAACGTATATTAGTTGAAATGATTTCAGTTGCAATTCAGAAAACCAAATTCAAATGCCTTAAGCAATAATGAATTTATGGGTTCATGAAATAGAAAAGTTCAGAAGTAATGCAGGACTTCTGGCATGGTTTGATCCAGAGGTCCACAATATCATCTGCTGTTATGTCCACATTACTCTTCATTTTTTTCAAGCTCATCTTCATGTGTGCTAATTCCTCAGGCTCGTGTCCCTTATGATAGCCAAACTGGCTATAGTATTTCAAAGCCTCAAATACTTGAACCAGTCCTTGGGCCAAGAAATATAATGTGCTAACTGTTTTAGTCTTGCATGAAGTTGGCAATTTTTTTTCTGCTTTGGGCACTCTTCCAGATACTGTGACTACTCTCCCGACTTCTAATGTCATAGATTAGTTTCCACTACTTTTGAATTTCTATGAAGTATGTATTCTTTGGTGTCTGGCTTATTTCACTCCATATAATGTGTTTTTTTTGTTTGTTTTTGTTGTTTGGCTTTGTTTTGTTTTAATTTCAGTATAGTTAACATACAGTGCTATATTAGTTTCAGGTGTACAATATAGTGATTCAGCGATTCTGTACATTACTCAGTGTTCATCATGACAAGTGCACTTCCTTAATCCCCATCACCTATTTCACATGTCCCTTTACCCATTTCCTGTCTGGTGACCATCTGTTTATTCTCTATAGTTAAGAGACTGTTTTTTGGTTTGTCTCTTTTTGCTTTGTTCATTTGTTTTGTTTCTTAAATTCCACATATGAGTGAAGTCGTATGGTATTGTCTTTCTGTGACTGACTTATTTCACATAGCATTATACCCTGTAGATCCACCCACATTGTTGCAAATGGCAAAATTTCACTTTTTTATGGCTGAGTAATATTCCATTGTATGTATATGTATTCATATTGATGGACACTTGGGTTACTTCTACAATTTGGCTATTGTAAATAACTCTGCAATAAACATAGGGGTACATATGTTTTTTTGAATTGTGTTTTCATATTCTTTGGGTAAATACCCCATAGTAGAATTCCTGGATTATAGGATAATTCTATTTTTAGTTTTTTTGAGAAAGCTCCATACTGTTTTCCACAGTGGCTACACCAGTTTGCATTCCACCATTTTCTCCACATCTTCACCAACACTTATTGTTTCCTGTGTTTTTGATTTTAGCCATTCTGACAGGTGTGAGGTGATACCTCATTGCAGTTTTGTTTTGCATTTCCCTGATAATGAGTGATGTTGAACATCATTTCATGTGTCTGTTGGCCATCTATATGTCTTCTTTGGAGAAATGTCTATTCATGCCTTCTGCCCATTTTTTTTTGGTGTTGAGTTGTATAAGTTCTTTATAGATTTTGTATACTAACCCTTTATCAGATACATCATTTGCAAATATCTTCTCGCATTCATAGGCTGTCTTTTAGTTTTGTTGATTGCTCCCTTCACTGTGCAGAAGCTTTTTATTTTGTTTCCTTTACCTCAGGAGACACATTTAGAAAAATGTTGCTATGGCCTGTGTCAAAGAAATTACTGCCTGTTCTCTCTTCTAGGATTGTTATGGTTTCAGGTCTCACTTTTAGGTCCTTAGTCCATTTTGAGTTTATTTTTGTGTATGGTTTGAGAAACTGGTTCAGTTTCATTCTTTCATTCTAAAGGTATCATATTTTTATTTCTTGAGAATGTAAATTTTCTAATACTTGGACAATGAAAAATCAGTAGACTAAATGTGTTTGTGGGTTGGTACATTGCTCTCACTTCTTATCTTCAATGATGTTTAATATAAATGGGATATATTTTAGTATACATTACTATCAGTTATGGGAAATACCCATGATATTTCAAAACTGGGATAATAGTGATTTTCAGGGAAAAGGTAATGTTAAAATTTCAAAATGTCATCTAAGGAGAAATGAAACAGTAATAGTGACTTCCTAGTTATTATTATTATTTTTTAATGAGAGAAATTCAGTGCACTAAAAGGAGAAAATAATTTTGGTGAGAAGTAGTATTTGCAATTCCAAGATGTTAAGAAAAATAATGGTAGCAGAGGTAAAGAACATGTCCATATGTAACACTTTCATCAAGTGGCAAAAGCTTGAGCTTGAAAGCTGTCAGTGAGCAAGGATTTTTTCAGAGTTTAATTATTTTGAAAAGGTGATCTTTCTCATATAATTATTTAAAAAGGTACTTTTACATACAATGTTAAAGATAAAAATTAAAAGATCAAATATGTAATGTATCATTTACACACATAAAATTATATGAATAACCATGACCATTCAGCAAAATCATTGTTTTGTTTTAAAATGTTTATTGCTTATCTTTTTTAATATTTTAAAATATATATTTTCAAACTTTGAAGAAAGTACTAAAATATAGAAAATTAAAATTAGATTATTAAAAGATAATTTTTAGCAAGTCACAACATAAATAAATCTTTGCAAACAATTGTTCCAGTGTTACTTCCTGTGTTAAACCTATGTTCTATGATTTGCCATTTTGCATTCCAAACTGTAGTTTGATTTGAAATACTTAATTTATTCTTAAGTAATATGAACATTGTAGATATAAGTACATCTCTGAAATCAATTTAAGAAATATCATTAATAGATACATGTTGCAAAATATAGTCTATTTGTCTAGAACCTCATTCTCTGCATTTCTCATGAAATTCTTTCTCAGTATAGATGGTATTGTAGTGTTCACATTACATTTCTCAGAGCCATCACAGCTAGATAATTCCCTGTGTATCAGTGAATGACGATAATCCTGTGTTGAATTTCAATATCTCCAGTTCTGAGTAATTCAGTGGATACTAAAGATCTATCCTAGATGCACTTTCCTTCAAGCAATGCCACACACTACAGTCATTCAAAAACCTCAGAGACCAATGGCTCAGCAGTATGCAGCTCAAACTGGCAATATGCCTGTAGCAGCATTAACTTTTGATTTTTGCTGGTGCTTGTTTTCTGTTTTTAATATTGCACACAAGTGTCAGAATTCAGGCTGTCATATAATGATAATACCCAAATGCAGTGAGATCCATGACTCTACTGCAACCTGTCTTTATTTCCCCAGCCCCTCCTTAAGCACATAACTTATCTTTAAGAATTATGATTGACAGATTATCACTTAATAATTCTTACACATTTAGAAGGGATGGTGGAAGTAAGAAGGGAAAAACACCTTTAAAAGGAGAATTTGTAGTGGATAAAGGGACTATGTGGCTTTGAGCCTGCGGTTTTTGTCTAGTTGTGCTTACTGACTGAAGTCAGTTCTTTTTTTTTTGAAGTCCAGCTCTAATACTCCTGAAGATTTTGCTGTGCATCCAGAAGTAAATAAAAATATCGAGAGCGCTCGTAATGGATCCTTGATAATCTCAGTAATGGAAAAATGAGGAAATATAAACATCCCTGAAAAAACTATTTACTTTTTCTAAAGGATATTAAACTAGATTTCAACCAATAATTCATACTAGCATTGAAAGAAGTAGTTCCTGGAATGGTAAGCAGAGAGTTATAGCTATAGATATATTTGAATGTACATAGGTACATAAGAAATGGAATATAGCAACACACTACCCACATGAACTCAGCTTAAAAAAAATTCTGAACAGGGGTGCCTGGGTGGCTCAGTCGGTTAAGCGGCCGGCTCTTGGTTTTGGCTCAGGTCATGATTTCAGAGTCCTGGGATCTAGCCCCACATCCGGCTCCATGCTCAGTGAAGAATCTGCTTGAGGATTCTCTCTCCCTCTCCCTCTGCCCCTCTCCCCTTCCCCCCCACCTCACAGGTGTGCTCTCTCTCTTTCTCTGAAATAAAAATAAATATTCTTTAAAAATTCTAAACTATCTAAATAGTTGTCTAAATACCTATTTACTAAAACATAAACAATTTTTCATACTATTATCCCTCAATCTTTTTCTTGAAGGTTACTTTTAATTTAAAGATAATTCTAATTAGCTTAGTAATTTAGTTTCTGACCACATAAACATGATACTCAGGGAAAATAACAAGGGAAAAGAAGAACTTCTCAGAAAACAAACTATACAATTAGGAAGCGATCGTTGACAACAAAAAGAGGGGAACACAGAAACACAAAAAGCACGATCTGAGATAATTTTGCATAAGGCTAAATGGTGCTGTATCTTACAGAAGACCTTCAGGCTATAACTGTAGGAATTTCAGCACAATTATATAATTGCTTCTCAGAATAACAACCCTGAATATTCAAAAAGATTTCAGTACTTCTCCTGAAAAATTCAGAATATACAGATTTCTCTATATATACATATATGTGTAAAATTTATAAAATGGAAATATGTTATCATCAATATTTTCTAAATTTAAACTTAAGTATTGAACTGCATAGCTGAGTATTGAATATTAAAAAGAAAATTACCCAAAGGAAGAAGAGAAAGGCGGGGAGAGTCAGTCCAAAATTTTCTTAAAATTCATTTGCAAAAAATGAAAAAGTTGGAATTTTTTTCCATTTTATATATGATAAACTATAAATAGCTCCCACATTTTATAAGTAGAATATTGGAATAATTCATAAAATGTTGTGTTTATAAGTGCTTTGGTGATTGAGGCAAACATATCCTAAATTTATTCAGCCCCTTTGCCTTGCCCATCTGAGCATCAGGAGACCGTTGAGTGGATGTTTCTATAATGTAACCCTCTGAGGAGAAAACATCCCGACCTAAGGGTATTTTCAATGGATGTGTTCTGTTTTGATATTGAAGCAGAAGAGAAGTAGAATGGCCACCGATAGAGTTATCAACTGTAAAGCAAAGCCCTGGAAATAGGTGATTACTTGGGAAATTTCAGTGTTGTCATAGAAATCTCTGTAGCAGAAATCCACCTCAAGACTGCTTCATACAGCTAGGATGCCTAAGGATGGCTTCAGGCATTGTTCAACTAAAGGGAACAAACAATATGATCAGGACTTTCTTGCCATTTCTTGGTTCTGCTTTTCTCCACACTTTGGTTTCATGCTTTTATGTTGTAAATGTCTTCCTTGTGGTTAAGGGAGGGTCACGAGAAGTAGCTTCAAGTAAGGTCACTTTACATTTCTAATAATGGGTCCTCAAAGGCAATAGATACTTTTTCTTAACTGGTTCTTGCAGAGAAGACTTGGAAAGGATTTTGATTAGTTTGGCTCAGTTTACATGTCTGTTTCTGAAACAAATCTCTGTGGTCTGGGGAATATGAAATCAATAGACAGTCTGAGTTAAATGCTCACTCCTTAAAGATATTTAGGAACAGAGTACTATCTGACAGCTCCACCAGGCCCACAGCTGGGAGAGGAGCGATTCTCCAACAGAAGAAATGCCAAGAAGATAAGAGCTTTGTGCAGTTCATGGTCTCTTGGAACATTGGTCCTCAGAGAAAAACTAAGTAAGTGCTTCAACTGGAAGAGAGAATATTTGGCACTTTATAAAAGAACACAGACTCAATCCTATGAAAGCTGCTGAGAGATGGGCCATGTGAGTCCGAAATGTATGAGAAAACAGAATTAAAAACAAATAAAAGTGGTTTTCTTTTGCAACCTCTGAAGCTCTAATAACCAAATTCTACCAGAATGACAAATACCATTACTACTAACTAATATTTATTGAATATCTATGCTATACCCAGCATATTATACAGTTTATCTCATTTAATGTTAAGCAGAAACTCAATGATATGCATTTTATTATTACCCCTATGTAACAAATAGGGAGACTAAAACTAGTTATATTAAGTTGCTCAAGTTTATAACTAATGGAAGAAAGTTAAGATTCACAGTTGGATTTGATTCCAGATGCCATGTTTTTAGATAAATAGCCCATTCCATTTTTAGTTCCTTGAAGCAGGAATTGTGCTTTTTTAAAACCGTTATGTTCAGGGACACCTAGGTGGCTCAGTTGGTTAAGCGTCTGCCTCTCGCTCAGGTCATGATCCCATAGTCCTGGGATAGAGTCTTGCCTTGGACTCTTTGTTTAGCGGGAGCCTGCTTCTCCCTCTGCCTGCTGCTCCCCCTGCTTGTGTTCTGTCTCTCTGACAAATAAAATTTTAAAAAAAAATCTGTATGTTCAGTGCCGATGATTTCATCTGGCACACTGTATGTATGTGCTTGTCCAATAACTACATAAAGGTTGATGTAGCTCCCACCTTGGAAGCCTCATACTTTCCCTTTTGAACTATTCCCAGCATGAAGCTTCCTAAGAAGTAAAGCAGTATTCCCATCCTACTTATAAACACAGAGAAGGAAAGCAGAGGAGATATTTTTACTTAAAATTAATACTAATTTATTTGGGCCTTCATTCAAAACTATGAACTGAGGGCCTTCTACGTGAGGGATACTGCTTTGGCCCCTAGGACCAAAGAAGGATCTCTGAGGAGTTTATTCTAGTGGGAAGGAGGAGGTAGATAATAAACAATGAACATCGTATAGAAATAAATTACTTACAATATTAAGAAAATAAAGTGTTATGGGAAAAAATGGAGGAGGTGAGGGGGATCAGGCATACAGGGGCTTATAGTAGAGCAGGAAGGTAGTGATGTTAAATAGGATGTACCACATGAACATTTAGTCTTGATCAGTAATTGCCATGAAAGTGTTGATTCTTATAAAAATAAGTGAATTTTCTTAACTTTGCTTTTAAAAAGTCCTTTTAATGGTCCCACTTTACTTTGTATTTGCATTTTTAACTCATTATATCAATGCCAGCATAATCACATGTTTTTTGAAAATCTGAACTGGAAAATAATTACCATGAATTTAGATTGTATACACTTATAGAAATAAGTGTCCCACCTAACATTTACATAGGAGAGACTAAGATTTGAACTGTTTAAATAAACTCAGTGTAAATGTTAGCACATTGGATAGGAAAAAAGAAAATATGAGTTCTACTCACTTTTCCATTGCTGAGTTTCTACTGACCTAATAGAAAAAGTATTGTATTTGTTTTCATCTGTAAAAGAAAAATAGGTATTTTTTTCCCCTCATCTTACAGGACTATATAATGAATTCAGGAAGGGATTAATATTTTTATTTCTTTGGGGAATATAAAAATATCACATCATTTATTTATTAAAGAAAATATATTTGGCCTAAGAAAGCACAAGCTGATTTAGTGAAAAAATCTAGATTATAGGACTGCTCTTTGGTTACTTTTTATCAAAGGATGATAACTGAGAGAGCTTCTTAGTGGTTTTTAAGTTTAGAAGCTACTAAGAACACATTTGTAATGCGTACATAATGATTTTATCAATACAGATACAATCAAAATGTTTGTGGTGCATGAAAATATAGTCCAATCAAATGTGTAAAACTTATCTGGCAAACTTATTTACATTATTTAGTTAAACCACAAAACAACCCTGTTAACTAACTAAAGAAACTTCGTACAGATTCTCTATAATTTCTGAGTTAGTGAAATATTTAGGAATGCTTTTTTGGTGGTTTATTATCATGGTCACCATTTTAAACTTATCTTTTGTGGGGTTTTTTTCATTAAAAAATGACTTCATATTTGAATATGTGCTCAATATGTAGACTACTATCATGTAAGAAAACTCATTAGGATTATAATTCATATGATTTAGTATTCCTTCACAATCCTAATGATGCTTGCATTATTGTGAGCTCTTGATAGCATATGTAAGGAATATTTGAATGAATAAATTTTATATGTTAAAATCCCTATATTTCTTAAAATAAGAATAGCATTAAAACAGGGAATTCCAAGGTTCAAGGGCCATCTCCATCATTTACTAATGATTTTTTGCACCTCCTTGAGCTTCATTTTCTTGACCTAGAAAGAGCAAAATAATGCCTAACTCACAAGGGTGTCCTGAGAATTATGTGGACAATGTAGCTCAAATTCTTTGTAATTTTCTAAGTATATTATGACTGCATGAAACTATTAACTTCCCAACCAGGAAGCAGAAGTTTTTGTTTGTTTGGTGTGTTTGTTTGTTTCTTCCAAACCTAGTTCCTGCCATATAGGTGGCATTGAATGAAATTTTGTTGAATGTTGAATAAAAAATTCTTCTTAGCAGAATAAATTCTAAACGAGGCTCTCCAATAAATGTTTAACACACATGCACTCCCACAGTTTTTAACATTTCTTGTATGACAGTTTGCTAAATATAGAATCGATATGGCAAACCAGCAGTTAACCTTAAAGATTAAAGGGAAAAAAAATTGAAAAAAAAAAATAAAAGGTTACTGCAGAGCAGTTGATCCATTCTGTCAAGATGCCAGATGTCTCTTACTCTTTGCTCCTGGATATTATTAAAGCTGGCTTCAAGGCTTCTCAGTCTATCTTTCCCTCATTTTCTTTCTCTCTCCTTGTCCCAATCAACATGCTGGCTGCATTGCTCAATTACTGGACAAATGTAACTTCCTGTCCTCTTCTGCTCAGCCACTTTTATAGCAGCACTAACAGATGCTATCATTAAGACCCTCAATGGGAAATGATGAACTAAGTATATTATTTGCCCTTCTCCCTTTTCAATTTTCTTTAAAAAGCTAAGCCATCTGCTTTAACCCTCTTAAAATTGCAAGTTTCTTTATAACATTGATATTGCATTTATCTTAATAATAAATAGATATTTAAACCCTAAGTTCAGATGTTTAATTTGTCTAGAGCTATTTGTTGATACTAGAATAAATTAAATTTGAGCATTATAGATTGGATCTTATTTTTTGGTAATAATATCATATTTTAATCATATACATGTAAGCATAAGCATCATGCTTACCAGATTTTACCATATGTAATTTTAGTAAAAACATACTTTTATTAAAATATGTCATAGAATTATTGTGAAAACACTAAATAAATACTGTGTTTATAAAAACTTTAGGCTTCATAACATCACACAGGCAGTTGGAAATACTAGTGATTTTTGTATTTACATATAAAACTATCAGAGCTAGTTTATTAAAACTAAAATACCAAGATGAACTAAAATATATGAACTTGGAGCATATATATATATATGATTTTTAAAATAAAGGAAGACCTCATTAATTCAAAATTTATGATATGCATTAATACATACATTTTGTATTACATTAATACCATTAATATACAAAAATTAATTTAAAAGAACATATATCATATTCCTTCCCATTAATGTTGCAGGTCATAAAAACAATCGTAATTTTTCTAAAAAATGAGCCAGGAGTTTTGAGGACCGGATAGAGACAGAAGAGAAATTACCAATTGTTCTTGTATTTTTCATGACGGTAACCAACTATGCAGTAGCTCCAACAAAACAAACTTGAATATATTTTTTTCACAGCAGTAATAAATAGCAACTTTACTTGTATTATCCACTTTTACTATGGTAAAATCTCTGTCCCCCTTCCACCTCTCCTTTTACTTCCTTCTCTTTGTCAATTTTTCCTTTTCTTCTGAAACTAAATCTGAGAGGGCCCCGGGTTTCCTTTACTCCGTAGGCCTGACTGAGGCTATGACACTTCCTAGGCCTTTGGCTTTAAACACACTGGTGATTCAAAAATCCTATGTGCAGATCAGACTTCGCTCCTAACTAATGGACATCGTCTGAAATATTGATTCTTTGCCCCCAAAACCCTCTCTTCGTGCTCAAACATATCTCAATAAAGTATAACTTTACTCACTCTTACATTATTTTTTCTTCACCTGATATATTCCATATTCATATGTTGGTTTGCCAGTCTCCACTATACTCTAGAGGTTAAAAAAGAGCCTAAAGCATTTCTAGCATGAATGGGAATGAGAATGAACAAAACACAAAAAACACAAAAGTCAACAAAATACAATGCTGTATCAGTTTTCTATGCTGTAACTAATTACCACAAATTCAGTAGCTTAAAGACCACCTTTTTTTAATTTTGTAGTTCTGTAACATAGAAGTCTGACACAGGTCATACTTGGGCTGCAATCAAGTGTTGGCCAGGTAGCATTTTTTTTTTCTGGAGGCTTTAGGGAAGATCTTTTAACTTTCCTTTTCTAGTTTCTGTAGAACATTAACACTGCTTGGCTGGTGGCCCTCTTTCTCCATCTTCAAATCCAGCAACACTGCATTTCTTTTACCATTCTTCCTTAGTCACATTTTCTTCTGATTCTTTTCTCCCACTTCCTCATTACACTTTCTAAGGTTCATTGTGATTACATTGGGTGTGCCTGGTTAAAAAGGGTTAATTATCCTATCTGCAAACTTAATTCCATCTGCAAACTTAATTCTCTACTTTGAAACAGCATATTCACATGTGCTGGGGGTCAGAAGTGGGCATGTTTCAGAGACACATTTTTGCTCACGACAATACACAGGAACCTGATCATGGTATGGTATATAGAATTTAAGAGAGTTGGATTTTAAAAATCACTGAGAAAATATTGGCTTTTAAATTAAATTTGGGGGCAGGTTGCCATCCTTACATGAAAATAATATAAACCAGATTACTTCATGCAAGATCTCAAAATAAATGCCAGAATAGAATTGGGTAGAAAAAGAGGAAAAATTGGAAAAATCATATAAGAATATATTTAAAATACTGGGAATTGAGCAGAATATTCAAAACATACAAATTAATGGATGAATCATAAGAGGAAATTTAGAGAATGCATAAGATAGAAATTTAAAAAACTACATGTATATCCACAATTAAAAGACACAATCAGAATGGAAGGTATAGCTCTAGACAAGATGTTGAATCTTTAATTTATAAAGAATTATTAAAGTCTATGAGAAAAATGCTAAAAAGAGAAAACAGGTACCAAAAAGGAAAAAGTAAATTATGGAAAAAGAAATTTAAAACAAATTAAACTAACAAAAAAATTCAGCACCATGCAGTCTATTTAATGAATTAAAACAAAACCCTCTTCTGTATGGCCTTTAAAGTATTACAACTTAAAGTATGATAATGCTGTGTCCTCATTAGGCTACAGTAAAACAAAACCTAGGAATTTTCTTAAACACTTAATGTGGAATTTTTAGGAGAATGATTTTTTTCATGGAAAAATTCATGGAATGGATTTCTTGATACATTTGAAGTACGAAAACATCCGTAAAACAATTTTTCAAACCAGCTGTATTTCTTTTATACACTTGGTAAATAATCATTATAGTAATTATTGATACCATAAATTCCTACCAAATAATCTAGCATGGTTCTAGAATGGGGAGGGCTCTGGATTAATATTTATGCTTTTTGTATTCTGAGAATTGCCTTCAGAAAACAATCATAAAATTAATTACTATGATAATTATTACTACAGTAAGAACAAGAAGTAACTGAAAGGAAAACAGGGATAGAAGCAATGTGGAGATTAGGGGTTATTATCAGGAGCTGCTTTGGGGTGCTTCTTCCAACTGCATTATCAAAGCTACCAGCTTGAGGAGAATAATAGGCTTATGTTACTTCCTGCTAAGCATAAAAATAAATAAATAATAGAATTAATTTTTAATAACAAAAAGATCTGAAATGCATATAAATATTACCATTGCATCCACAACAATGTCTCCTAAAATTTTTAAGAAGGTTCTTTTATGCTTAAAAAAATTAAACTGACTTTTCTCAGTTCCATCAAACTCACTTCAGAACCTATATATTCTGATATTATTGTTGGGGTATTGGGGGCAAAAGAACAATAAAGCTCATTTTAATCCAATTTTATCTCTATAAAAATGATGAGATGTTGAGGAAAAATACATAATTTGTCCTGAATCAAATTCATTCTAGAAACTTCCTAAAACGTCACTGATTATGGAAAAGAAAGCCTGCTTTCACTCGTCACAAATGACCATGACCTGAAAAAATTGCTGATAGACTTCAATTACTTTAATCACATCTCTCCAATGCCTCTTGCTTTTTTTCTTCCTTCTGTCTAGTACACTTTATTCTAATTATGAAATCTATCCTTTCAGGATCATTTTTTTTTTTTTCCCTTGGCGTCTGTGAAGAATTGAAATTCATTTTGAGAGCTAAGAATGCCTAGAAGTCACAGGCAGGTTTAGATAACAAGTTAGGTGTTTTGTCATTTTCCCTGTTATTTATTATTTTGCCCTTATCTCCCTGAGTAAAATAAAGTGCATTGCTTCTAGCCTTTTCAGCCACAATAAGAATGGATAAAGCTTTTTAAATAATAGGTTCCCTAAAAATCATGTTAGAATAGATTTGGGTGTTTTCATTGTTTATTTGGGGGGGCGGTTACCTCTGTTATTTTGTGTTGCACAAAATTTGAGATGAAAAATGTCAAGAAACCACAAACAATTTGAATTTTAGGACTTTGAGATGAGCACCCAGTCAAAATAGTTAGTTAGGGAGTATTTGGATTCATGCAAGTATAACCAGTAGTCTTTGATATGCCTGTATGTGAAATACATCCTGTGGCTATATTTTATACATATGTTACTTTCTAACTTCTTCATTATTAGGTAGATAAATACTTATGTTTACTACTAATGTAGTTTCATTCTGTTTTTATGCTATCTGTAATAGTTAATCAGGAATATGTGAGTACGTCCTCTATTAACTGAGCATCACAACCTTTCCTTTTCCTGGGCAAGATTGCAAATGAGATCAAAAAAATTCAGAGCACTAGTTATATGATAAATGCAAGATAAGTGTCCTTGGAGAGGAATAGCTCATAGGCCCAGGGCAGCTCTGTCATTACCTCTCTCACAAGTGACTTTGGTTTGTATTTTATAACCGAGAAAGATGTCTCTGAGCTTCTATTTTTTCTTACAAATACAAAGAATTCTTCAGTTTTATTTCCTTTTTATTCTGAAAGGAAATTTGATTTTTTTTCATATTACACAAACATACAAAAGCAACTTTTTAAGAAAAGCCACAGACGAGTGTTTTCATATAATGTTCTTTGTCTGAAAGTGCTTTATAGGTAGTAGAGATAATGATCAGATAGGTGGATTTCTGCACACTCCCTGGGTGACTGTTCCCTGATGTTTGGAGGGCTGTGACACTCCTAACCAACTGATCCCGAGGCACTCGACTTATGAACCAGCAGCTCTCCCCTCATTAGCCTTCTACCCTGCAGGCTTTTCACCCCCATCCAGGAAGGCTAAAATAATCAGTATTACATATCACATTGACTTATGTTACAAATGTCTTTAAACTGGCTTGTATTCTCCCTTCAAATCAGATTTGAATTGGTCACCCGGAATGCTAGGACCTCCTGGGTGATTGTTTCTGCCTATCTCATCTTCCCCAAGAGTCTCTCTTCTACCTTCCAATTTAAAATGGTATAATGACTTATGATACCTAGACCTCTCTGTTCTTTTTCTCTGTCCTCTCCACAGTCATCTTAATGGATTGGATTTTTATCTTCTATTATAGAAAAGAATGAAAGAATGCTTTACAGTCACTAACAGCCTTGTTCTCCAAATTATTTTATAATCTTTGTTATTTTCAGGGAATTACATTCACTCTTCAAAGAAGAGCTGATAATACTCTTTATTCTTTGTCTTAATATAAAATTTATTAAAATTCCTTTCTCTAAAATAGTCTAGTAAGTTTCTTTATGCACTGCCCATGGTTAAACATGATGTTTCCAGGGGGCACACACAGGTACCCTACCCATAGGCCAAAAGATGCCTTTTTTTAGAAAAAACAAATTCACCCTGCCCTATTACAGATAATCTTTTTGGGTCATTTAGAAACAGTTGAAATGTCAACTCTCTTTTCAAAAAATGCTTCAGCAATGCAAAGGTCAAGTTAGCTCTGCATTTAAACAAAAGAAATAAAACATTGTGCCCATTAAGTTTAAACTGATGAAACATCCAGCCTCTGAAAATGTTTCAGCTGAGGGCAGAAAAAGGTAGAGAAGACCCTGATGAAATAAATACCTACTTGTTAGGGATTTCTTTATCTAAAATATAAAATACATAAAGGTGAATTCTATAGATACCAATGATACAAATATCACAAATTATTAACAGTGATACAGATATAGAGATATAAATGTGATAGACAAGGGCACACATATGCATATAGGCACAGATGTATATTGACAGCGAATAAGTCGGAATTACACAGGGGTATTTTAGAGACAGAAAAAAAGGGGAATAAGAAAGAGCAGAAAGGAGAAGAAGAACAACAACAAAAGCGTATTTTAATCTAAACCCAGTGGGGGAGGAAAAATAATTTTCTCCTTCTACTGTTGACCTTAAAAGTAAAACAGCCAATAATATTACCAGCAAAATGGGTTTATTCAGTAATAACAGAGGAATTGTAATTCTGGACATGGGGGCTATAGGCAAATCCAGAGATCAAAGGAATATTACTTTATAATAGGAAAAAGTTAGGACGGGCTGCTTTGAACGAGAAACCATTGGAGGAAAGCAAGAATTCAGGGTGGTTTCTCATTGGTTGAGCTGTGGTATTTTCTTATTGACTGAGCTTGTTGCCAGGCAAGGATAAATTCCTTCTTCCTCTTACAGGAGTTGTAAGGTGGGATTCTCTCTGTTGAGATGCAAGGTCTCTTCTTGTTGGGCTGCAATTGTTAACAAGTGGTAGGGCATGAGAGCTCCCCCTTCTGGCCTTCAGACCCCATTTTAAATCAAGTTTCCTTTGTTCAGTCTCACACTATCTTTCTAGATTCTGTGGCTGAGATCTCCTCCCACCATAATCAAAGATTAATAAAAGGAAAACAAACAAAAGTTGATTAATATGTATACCTCCCATATATTTGGGAGATACCCAGGAAAACGGAGTAAAACTCCCTGAATGGCCCAAGCCACCATCATAAATACCATCCATAGCTATAGACAAAAGACTAAAGAAAGATGTTGGTCAGTTAAGGGGGGTTATCAGGAAAAGCACAGTGACCAAGGGTAAGCTGGATGCAGATTTAAGTGTGTGTTTTCTCTATTGATATAAATTTTTTTGTGATTTACAATCATCCTTCTCTTCTTGGTACAATGAGGGAGACACCCTTACATATGGAGATTTCCCTTATAAATGGAAATTTCCCTCACAAAAAATGTAACTTCTGTTTTCAGAAATTCTCTTATGTCTGCAGTTTTGAAAAAATAGTCAGCTTGAAATAATCCTTATGCCAAAGAGTCATATTGTGAGGTGGCACATTTTGGGTCTACCCTTCAACCCTATAATTTTATACATGAAGAAATAAGTGATGAGACTTGTTGCCAGACAAGTTAGTTAAAGGCCAGAAGGAGTGCATTTCCACAGTACACTTAGTGTAAGACCAGCAATCCTGGAGGCCTGCTGCTGGAGTTGGAATCAGGACTCCCGTTAGAGCGTCCGATATTCGCTAATATAATTTTGGGCCAGCTACTTAATCTCTTGGTACTTCAGTTTTTTCATAGAATGGTCATTAAAGCAGCACACTTCCTACATGGGAGTATTAAGAGAACTAAAAGTGTGAAAAGCTGAATCTGTCCTTGGCCTTCTGGGCACGCTCTCAGTACTGTCTACATTAGCTCTCCTTACATCTGAGTCTCAGTCAACTCTAAGGCATAAAACCTCTCTATGTAATTATGTATTTGCAGGCTTTATATCTCTAACCCCACAGAAAATAACAGTATTGAACTGATCAAAATTCACTGAAGTGGGGCGGCTGGGTGGCTCAGATGGTTAAGTGTCTGCCTTAGGCTCAGGTCATGATCCCAGGGTCCTGGGATCGAGCCCCGCATCGGGCTTCCTGCTTGGCAGGGAGCCTGCTTCTCCCTCTCCTGTTTCCCCTGCTTGTGCTCTCTCTGTCAAATAAATAAATAAATAAATAAATAAATAAATAATCTAAAAAAATATTACTAAAGCTTTTATTTAATATTTAGTAATGTTAATCTTTAAGTATATAAAACTTTTTTTGAAATGATATGTTAAAAGGAATTACTATTTTCAGTGAAATAAAATTTACATTCACAGTAAATAACAATTCTAATACGTTGTTAGTTTTGTTATTGTATCCTAAATTGACAGTTTTCAAGTTTAATTTTATATATGTTTCAGTATTTGTTGACAAAGGGTTAAAATAGAGTCAGCATGGACTGCTGTCACAGAGAGTGATAATTTCTGGGTTCAAACTTGCTTTTCTGTTCCTTTTCTCTTCTCTTTGCCAGCATCCTTTAAGATGAATAATACTTTTCTCTGAGGCAACATTTCTACATCTAAAGCCTAATAGGCCTTTCTCTTTTCTTTGTACTCTTTGTTAAAAGCCTTTAAAATGGAGAATACCTTTCTTTGTATCCTGCATTTTCCCTTAACTGAAGAGAAGGCTGCCTGCAGGCAGTCCCTTTGAGTTCTAGGAGGTTGCTATAACCTTCTTTGTGATTAGATACCAGTAATCTGCTACTTTTCCTGCATAATACATATCTAAAACACTAAAACAGTAATGAAAGAGAAGTGAGCCAAACAAAAACTTTTCCTAAGTTGGGGTGGGGTGGCAGGTGGATACTTGTTCTGTTCTCAGAGGGAATTGTACTTTCACTTCATTATTATTTTGGAATATTGTATGTTTTTGGTTTAGTTTTGTCTTTTTTTCTTGTACTTTGGGACATACAGTGGACTAGCTTAAAAGGAATGCCAAATTAAAAGTAGAAGATTACCAAAGTTGTTAAAGCTAATGATTTATATCTTTAACAGAATTTTTTAGTTTGTGGATTTACTCTAGTATTTGTATCATTACTGCTTAATGTTTTAAAATGTGTTTCACTGCTTGGTAAGAGTTAAGAACAAAATGCATTAAAATACACGAAGAATTTCACAGTAGATCCCTGCTCTACCAAAAACGTCAAAACACACGTGTCACTGGTTTGTAGTGAAGGGAAGCAAAATATACCACTCCAGACTATGCCTCTTTGGCATAACGATTATTTTGAGCTGGTTATTTTTAGGAAACAGGAGACATAAGAAAACCTCTGAAAACATACCTAGTATAAGTCACCCTTTTGTAAGAGACAATTACATTTATAAGTAAAGTCTTCATTGTAAGTGTGTCTCCCTCTCTGTACCATGAAATTTGCACTCTGACCAAATTTCTAGAAACTCTTATCAGTGGAGAAAGCGGCTAATTAAATATGCATAACAACCATACTCTAGTTTACTGTGTTTTGCCTGATAACCTCCCATAATTGCCTCCCCACCCTTGCAGCATCTTTTTTTGTCTTTAGCTAGAGATGGTATTTAAGGTGGTGGCTTGGGGCATTTTGGGGAATTACTGAGTTTTCCTGGTTATTTCCCATGTATACAGGAGGTATACATGTTACTAATTTCAGGTTTGTTTTTTTCTTGTTAATGTCTATTTAACATGGGGGGCATGGATTGGGGAGAGAGGACTCAGCCAAGAATCTAGAATGGTAGAGGAAGAATTTTTCTTCCCCTGTGGTTCTACCAATCCAGCTAGTGCACAAAATGTTAGTTTTCTAACATTATTGATACATTAATATTCAAATTCTTTATGTGAAAGGTTGATAAGTGAATGAATGCCCACATTCTCCATTTGGAATGCAAGTTCAGGAATTATAATAGTGCCACTTGTCAGTTGGAGGGAAGAAAAAGAAAACAAAGTACACTTTCTTGGGTTAGATACTGAAGGTTCCTTTAGTGTATGAAAATGAGCTCAAGTTTTATGGGACAAAAGATATAGTTGAAGGAATTTATAAATTGTATAGAAAATCTGCTTTCCCAACAACATTATGTAGAATGTATCTAATTTAGTTTAATTTTGTTTATTGTTGTTGTCATCATTCTTTTACAAACATAAGAATTTGGGTGAAGATAATGATACAGAATTTGTAGTACAGAATTTGAAGTAGCATGAAGTAGCATGTAAGGTACCAAGAGTGCAAAACATTCATATGACCCTGGTATCGTATATTATTAATTACTAATGCTATAGTTCATCAACTGCCAATAATCCACAGAAGACAGAAAGTTTGCAGAGTATATTGTGGAGAGAAATGTAAAACACTTTCTTTCTCTTCCCATTAAGGATTATGCATTCTTCTTGCAATTCAGGCTCACAGGGAAAACAAATGGGAGCTTGGGAAAGAAATGCAAAAATATACTTGCATAAAAAAGTGGCCTGTTATTAAAGCAGTAACACATTTAAGGTGTTTTGGGGAAGATTGTTTTTTTTTCTGGCCCTTTGGTACTTGATCCATAATTTCAGAGAAGTCATTAATACAAAAGACAAAGAGTACCTGATAATAAGAGCTATATATATAATATAGTATAGTATAATTGACATGAAATATCCTATTAGTTTCAGGTATACATCATAATGATTTTATATTTTTACATATTATGAAATGATCCCCACAATAAGTCTAGTTATCCTTCCCTATACTGTATATTACATCCCCGTGACATATTTATTTTATAACTGGAAGTTTCTACCTCTTAATCCCATTCACCTATTTTGCTTGCCCATGAAACCCCTCCTTCCTCTGGTAATCATAGTTTGTTTCTTGTGTTTATGAGTTTGTTTCTGTTTTATGTTATTTTCTCATTTGTTTTGTTTTTTTAGATTCCACATATAAGTGAAATCATACAGTATTTGTATTTTTCTATCTGCCTTATTTCACTTAGCATAATACCCTTTAGGGCAAGATTTCATTCTTTTTTTTTATGACTTAGTAATACTGTTTTGGGTATACACGTGTGCACGCGAGCATGCATAAACCACATCTTCTTATCCATTTTTCTATCGATTGTCACACGTTGCTTTCATATCTTGGCTACTATAAATAATGCTGCAATGAACATAGGGGCACATATATCTTTTTGAATTCATGTTTTTGTTTTCTTTGGATAAATACCTAGAAGTGGAATTGCTGGATTGTAAGATAGCTCTATTTTTAATTTTTTGAGAAATCTCCATACTGTTTTCCATAGTGGTTATATCAGTTTGCACTCCCATCAACAGTGTATGTGGGTTCCCTTTTCTCCATATTCTCACCAACACTTGTTCTTTTTTGTCTTTTTGGTAATAGCCAATCTGACAGGTGTGAGGTGATATCTCATCGTGGTTTTGATTTGCATTTGCCTGATGGTGAGCATCTTTTCATGTGACTATTGGCCATTTCTATGTCTTCTTTGGAAAAAAAAATGTCTGTTGAAGTCCTCTGCCCATTTTTTTAATCAGGTTGTTGGGTTTTTTGGTATTAAGTTTTGTAAATTCTTTAATTTAGATATGGATCTCTTTTTGGATGTATGATTTGCAAATATCTTCTCCCATTCAGTAGGTTGCTTTTTTGTCTATTTTTGGTGGTTTCCTTCACTGTGTAAAACCTTTTTAGGTTTGATGTAATACCATTTTTTTAATTTTAGCTTTTGTTCCCTGTGCCTGAGAAAACTGCTCTAAAAAAACATTGCTAAGACTGATGTGAAAGAACCTACTGCTTATGTTTTATTCTACAGGTCTTATATTCTTTAGTCCATTTTGAATTTATTGTTTTATATGGTGTAGGATAGTGGTCCACGTTTATTCTTTTTGCACCCAGCTGCTAAGTTTTCCCATCACCATTTATTGAAGAGATTGTCTTTTCCTCCTTTGTCATAAGTTAATTGACCAAATATCGGTGGGTTTATTTCTGGACTTTCTATTCTATTCCATTGATCTGTATATATCATTTCATGCTAGTACCATACTATTTGGATTACTACAGGTTTGTAGTAGAGTATGCAGTTAAGGAGCATGATAAGCCCAGCTTTGTTCTTCTTTCTCAAGATTGCTTTAGCTATTCGGGATCTTTTCTGGTTCCATAAAAATTTTAGGATCATTTATTCTAGTTCTGTGAAAAATGTTATTGTTATTTTGATGGGGATTGCACTCAATCTGTAGATTGCTTTGTGTAGTATGGACATCTTAACAGTATGAATTCTTCCAGTCCATGAGAACAGTATATCTTTCCATTTATTTGTGTTATCTTTAATTTCTTTCATCTGTGTCTTCTGGTTTTCGGAGCAAGTCTTTCACCTCCTTGGTTAGATTTATTCCTAGGTATTTCATTCTTTTTGATGCAATTTTAAATGGGATTGTTTTCTTAATTTCTCTTTCTGAAAGCTTGTTATTGCAGCTGATTTCTGTATGTTAATTCTGTATCCTGTGACTTTACTGAACTCATTTATTAAGTCAATAGTGTTTTCGTGAAATCCCTAGGGCGTTTTATAGAGTATTATGTTACATGCGAAAAGTGATAGTTTTACTTTCTCCTTTCTAATATGGATAGCTTTTATTTCTTTTTGTTGCTTAATTGCTCTAGCTAAGATTTCCGATACTATGTTAAATAATAGTGGTCAGAGTGGGCATTCTCGCGTTGTTCCTGATCTTAGAGAACAATCTTTCAGCTTATCACTATTGAGTCTGATGCTAGTTGTAGTTTTGTCATACATTTATTACATTGAGGTATGTTCCTTTTGTACTCATATTGTTGAGAGTTTTTATCATAAATAGGTATTGAATTTGGTCAAATGCTTTTTCTGCATCTAGTGAGATGATCGTATGAATATTATCCTTTGTTTTGTTAATGTGATGTATTATATTGATTGATTTATGGATGTTGAAATATTCTTCCACCCTGGAAAAAATCTCTCTTGATCATGGTATATGATCCTTTTAATACATTGTTGTAGGTTTGCTAATATTTTGTTGAAGGATTTTGCCTCTATGTTCATCAAAGATATTGGCCAATAATTTTTTTTTTTTTTGGTGGTATCTTTTTCTGGTTTTGATATCAGGGTGATGCGTGTCTTATAAAATGAGTTTGGAAGCATTCCTTCCTCTTCCATTTTTTGGAATAATTGGAGAAAGATAGGTATTAACTCTTTTTAAATGTTTGGTTAAATTCGTTAGTGAAATGGTCTCATCCTGGACTTCTTTTTTGGGGGGAATTTTTAAATTACTCATTCAATTTTATTACTTCAAACAGATCTATTCAGACTTTCTATTTCTTCATGATTTAGTCTTATAAGCTTGTGTGTTTCTAGGAATTTATTTATTTCTTCTAGGGTTTTTCAATTTGTTGGCCTAAAATTGTGCAAAGTAGTATATTATGATCCTTTGTATTTCTGTGATGTAAGCTCTAACTTCTCTTTCATTTCTGATTTTATTTATTTGGGCCCTTTCTCTTTTTTTGTTGATGAGTGCAACTAGAGATCTATTAATTTTGTTTATTTTTTCAAGAACCAGCTTTTAGTTTCATTGATCTCTTCTATTGTTTGTGTGTGTGTCAACTTTTTAGTGTCTATTTATTTCCATTATGGTTTTTTATTATTTCTTTCCTTCTACTAACTTTGAGCTTTGTTTGTTGTTCTTCTAGTTCCTTTAGATGTAAAGTTAGATTGTTTGAGATTTTTCTTGTTTCTTGAGATAGATCTGTATTGTTAAGAACTTCCCTCTTAAAACTGCTTTTGCTGCATCCTATAGATTTTGGAAAGTTGTGTTTCTTTTTCTTTCTTTCTTTCTTTCTTTCTTTCTTTCTTTCTTTCTTTCTTTCTTTCTTTCTTTCTTCCTTCCTTCCTTCCTTCCTTCCTTCCTTCCTTCCTTTCTTTTTATCAAGGTATTTTTTGATTTCCTCTTTGATTTCTTTGTTGACCCATTCATTGTTTAGTAGTGTTGCAGGATTTCTTTTATTTTGGTGCCTGCGGTTCTTGGTCATGCCCCTTTGAAGAATGAAGGGGTGGCCAGATGAAGAGTGGTGGGCAGCAAAGCAGTTTATTGAGTATATTTCATCTTGGGTGGGGAGGGAGCCCTTGTCCCTGCCTGCCTTTCTTCTGACTATCCTTCATTAATAGCATGTTTTTCAGTCTCCACATGTTTGTGTTTTTCTAGTTTTCTTCTTGTAATTGATTTCTGGTTTCATACCATTGTGGTTGGAAAAGATGCTTGATATTATTTCAGTTTCCTTGAATTTATTGAGACTTTTTGTACTCTAAAATATGACCTATTCTGAAGAATATCCCATGTGCCCTTGGAAAAATATGTATCCTCCAGTTTTTGAATGAAATGTTCATAAATCTATTAAGTCCATGGAGTCTAATGTGTTATTTAAGAGCAATGTTTCCTTATTGATTTTCTGTCTGGATGATCCATTTATGTAAATGTGGTATTACAGTCACTATTATTGTATTACTGTCAATTTTTCCCTTTATGTCTGTTAATATTTACTTTATATAATTAGGTGCTCAGGACTTAGTATGTAATAGCAGCAGTATTGAATTGGTGTATTGACTATGTTGAATTGTAATGGTTGGATCACAAATATTAAATCCAGAAAACCTGAGTTATAATTTTAGCCCTGCTAATGGTGGATTCTTCGACGATTTAATTCCATCAGGAACTGTACTACATATGTCTCTAAATCATTTCCAGTTTTATAATTCCATGATTCTGTAATAAAGTACTCAAATTCCTAGAGTGATGAAAAATAATTGGAAGGCAGACAGGAACAAGGGGCCCCTACCCTAAGAGGAAACCACCCTTAAAAGGATTTTACACCACCCTGGAAGGAACCCTCCACCCTTTCCCATGTGAACAATTACCTGATAGGCAGATGACCATGTGGACAAAGACCTGATTGGGTGACAGGTGCAGGGAGGGTTAATCAGATTAAAACAGCCAGTTAACAAGCCCATAAAAACCCCTAGACTTAGAAACTCTGGGGGCAACCCTCTCAGTTCCCCTCCCTCTTCGGGAGCTTTGTACTATCACTTTGCTATCTCTCAATAAACCTTGCTTTACTGCCCACCACTCTGTCTGGTCTACCTCTTCATTCTTCAGAGTGGTGTGACCAAGAATCCTGGGCAGAGAGGGAGTAAGCTACACTGTAACAACAGTGTAGTTTATTCACTACTATGTTATTGCAATAGGAGTGATGTAATGTTCATACAAATGCACTTTACATATTGAAGATATTCAGAACAAGCTTCCCTAAAACATGCCACTTTGGCATGTGCATTATTTTGAGCTGAAGGCAGTCAAAACCCAGCAGACTCTGGAAAAACTTTTATTTCTTCCTAATTGACATAAAGAATTTAGACTGTTCCAGAAAAAAAAAAAAAAGAGCTATTTCTGGAGATAAAATTTGTATCTGAAACCTACTTGCATGACAGGGAAAACATCTATTTACCAAACCTCTCCCCTTCTGATCTTCCTGTGAATTACCCTCCTCCCCTTTGAAGTCCCAGGCACCTGTTCCATTCTTTAGCTCAGGATGGCATATAAGCATCAATTGCTCACCTTACTTTGCGATTCATGCCCTTATGTGGCTCCTGTATGTATGTAATTGAATTTGATTTTCTCTCGTTACTCTGTCTTATGTCGTTTTTATTGTTAGACCTTCCACAGAACCCAGACAGGTAGAAGGAAAACATTTTCTTCTTTACAATATAAATAAACTCTTTATAAATTTCATATTTAATTTTACTTTTAATTACTTAGAGATTAATTCATGTATTCAACCAAAAAAATTTTAAGAGGAACTACATACAAAAAGTACAGTGGCACAGGGTTATAATACTGGGTAAGATAAATACGTTCATGGGGCGCCTGGGTGGCTCAGTTGGTTAAGCGACTGCCTTCGGCTCAGGTCATGATCCTGGAGTCCCAGGATCGAGTCCCGCATCGGGCTCCCTGCTCAGCAGGGAGCCTGCTTCTCCCTCTGACCTTCCCCCCTCTCATGTGGGCTCTCTCTCTCTCTCTCATTCTCTCTGTCTCAAATAAATAAATACAATCTTTAAAAAAAAATACCTTCATGCTCTTAAGGAGCTTACTGTCTGCAAATATAAGTAAAAATTTCAAAAGTAAATGTGATTAAAAGAAGACAAACTTGAGGTTTTGAATAAAAGTAAAATTAAGTGAACTTATAGAGTATTACCTCATTTAGTCTTCCCAATTATAGTGTAAAGTTTTTAAATCATTTTTAAAAAATGAACAGAAATGAGACCAGAAAGTTTGCTTAACTTACTTATGGATGTTCAGATAAATAGCAGTCGGCTACCCATATTGACAATCCAAATATATATTTTCTAACTTTTTCTGCTTTCTATGCAGAAAAAATATTGTAATTTTATAAACTTATATAAATATTTATTTTAATAGCTTTTAACTCATTGGCTAATTAACTAGTAATTAAACTTTTATATATAAAATACAGTGTTTTCTTAAAATTTATCAGAGCTTTTTTACCTCTGACACAGTAACAAGTAATATTCAAGATGATATGTGCTTCATTGGCAGGGGTCTCTGAAAAGTTAAGATGAATATAGCCCTCAAGGATGCATGATGGATATGTATGTGAGGGAATAAAAAGTAAAACTGAGTTGTATGTATTTAATGTGTGTGTGTGTATGCAATATTTGTATAAAATATAAATGTATACATATGTATAAAATCAGTGATGTCTTAGAAAAGGAGTTTATTATTACACTACTGCGTACATTATCATTTTAGGTGAGTAAACTTGATTTCCTATAACAAACATATTCTACATAAATGTAAGTAACAATGACTTTCTGTCAAAAAATAAACAGTGACTTTCTGTAATAAATTACCTCAAAACTTAGCTTCATCAAAACATTGCCTCAAAACATTTATTTTCTTACACTTAATCAATTATCTGGTTTAGCTTATCTTTTAGTTTCTGGCCCAAAACTCTGTCAGCTTGGGCTGTGGCTCTTCTGAAGGCTCCACTCTAAGGATGAGAATCCTCTTCCAAGCTCATCTATGTGGTTATTTACTGCAGGTCACGGTATTTTGTTACATGAGTCTCCACATTGCTGCTTTACAAAATGGCAATTGGCTTCTGCCAGGATGAGTAACCCAGACCCAGAGCTAGAGAATATGTGCAAGATGGAAGCCACAGTTATTGTAACCTAATATTGGAAGGAGCATACAAAATGACATCACTTCTATCATACTCTGCTTCTTAAAAGTATGTCAATAAGTCTAGCCCATACTCAAGGGGAAGGGATTGCAAAAATGTCCAAAAATCAGGAGTTGGGGAGCATTGGGGGGCCATCCTAAAGGCTATCTACCACAATCTTATTATAATTCTGATTATAAGCTTAGTTTATAAATTAATTTTAGTAGCACTGACATCTGAAAAGTATTTTTTCTTCCATCAGGATTAGTAAATCAGGGAAACAGTCCATAAATTCTCTGTTATTTCTTATTTCATTGTTTTTAAAACATTCTTGAACTCTTCTTAAGGCTTTAAAATTCAAATTACTCATTTTCCAATCTTCTTTCCTCATTATGCTGGTGAACTGGACCACACACACTTGTTTAATGGTACTCTTCCCCCTTTGTGTTTCTCTGTAGCTATTGTTTTCTTTACATTTTTAATCCAGTCCTATATGACAAATCCAGAAAATAGACTGCATCATGGGCTCCTTCTAATTATGGAATTGTGGAAAAGGGTACAATGTGAGCAAAGGAAAAATAAATCTCTCAAATCTTCATTGTGAGCCTGGTAAAGTATCTGCATATACATACATGGTTACTATGTTTCCCATAATATCCAGTGGGTGTTGACATAGAAACCTTCTAATCTGTGGTTCCAATCTGGGTAAAGGTTTACTTAGATTCTGAAAAAAGCAGTTTCAGGGACTAAAGGCCTAGATGTATTAGTATAGCTTCCAATATACTAAGGAATAACAAATGTCTTCATATGATAGAAGAAAACCTGATTTTATGGTTGAGTAGTATTCCATTGCCATTTGTGACAACATGAATAGACTTAGAGGGTATTAGGCTGAGTGATACAAGTCAGACAGAGAAAGACAAATACCGCATGTTTTCACTTCTATGTAGAATCTAAAAATCAAAACAAATAAAAAGCAGAATCAGACCTATAAATACAAAGAACAAACTAATCATTGCCAGAGGGGAAGATGTTGGGAGAATGGACAGAATGGGTGAAGGGGAGTGGGAAGTACAGGCTATTATTCTAGTTATAGAATTCAGTTAATTAATTCCATATTAATTAATTCTAGCTATGGAATTAGTAAGTCACAGGAATAGAAGGTACAGCATGGGGAACTTAGTCAATAGTATTGTAATAATGTTGTACGGTGACAGATGGTAACTACAGTTGTGGTGAGCATAGAATAAGGTATAGAATTGTTGAATCACTATGTTGTGCACCTGAAACTAATGTAACATTGTGTGTAAACTATACTTGGAAAAGAAAAAAAAGAAAAATGTTGATTTTAAATTTCAAGGGTCATGTAAAACCATCATTAGTAAACTTCATTCATTAATTAAAAGGTTAATTTATACCACTGAGAAGATACCGACTAAACAGGAATTATAATAGTTATATATTTATTGATTCATCAAAAATGTCATAATTACTAAGTGATAACTTATAAAATATAGGTTATACAGTTTATATACTTTATTTGTTAAGAGAGCATATCCAAAATGGCAGGCTATTTTGTTACTCAATCCCTAAAAACTATGAGGTTCAATTCAACAAATTCTCCTTTTTCATTTTAGTGATATATTTATAGTGCAGATCAATTATGAGTGAAATTAATTGTTTAGAATACATTTGCAATTTGATTTATGCCACATTTTTCTATTTTTTAAATGTAAGGAATAGTGCAGAGGACCTCAGGGGAAGGGAGGGAAAACTGAATGGGAAGAAATCAGAGAGGGAGACAAACCATGAAAGACTCTTGACTCCAGGAAATAAACTGAGGGTTACAGAAGGGAGGGGGATGGGAGGATGGGGTAACAGGGTGATGGGTATTAAGGAGGGCATATGTGGTGATGAGCACTGGGTGTTATATGCAACTAATGAATCGCTGAACACTACATCAAAAACGAATGATGTATTATATGTTGGCTAACTGAACATAAAAAAATTAAAAATTAAAAAAAAATTGTGTCTTTTCTAAAGGGTTTGAAATCAGTTTCCCAAAAGAAGTTTATTTCAGTAAAATTTTAGGAGTATTTGTTTCTATCACAGCAGTATTTTACCTTTAGATATGAAAGATCCCTTGAAGCTCATTATAAAATTGAATCCCAGAGAAGTTCCATGAGTTTGATGAAGTCATATACAGAATTACTAGTATATCTAATTCTAAAAACAGTACTTTTCATTCATATGGTTCTTCCTAATATGTACTGTTGTACATATTATTTTATGTGTAATAATTATTAGGAGATAATGATAAAAAGTAAATGATACACAAATTACTTAATACCATCAATTGGCAATATATTCAATTACATGTGAACAATGAGAGATAAATACCCCATCATACTAGTGGGTAACACCATTTGATATTAAAGAAAACAACAACAAACAAACATGAAGATTCTTTGAAAGATCCTGTGTGATGTAGGCATTTATCAACCAATCCAGAGACTACAACCATTGATGGAATTCATGGATATTAGAAACTTCAATAATCTTCTGTTATTTGAAAATATGGATTCCATCATGTTATTTTATATATAATTTCCAAAACATATTTCCATATAAAACTATAACCTATAGACTATAAACTGTATATAAACACTATAAACTGTAGACTTTAAAAAGCAGGAAAGCACTGTAACTACTACATTTATTATGGTGCACAGTTTGAAGATGGTATTTTCAAAATATGTCAGACTGAATAACAATCTTACATGGTTACTGGACATGATTTAAGACATGGTTAAGTTCTGCTAATAAATAATTAAATCATGAGTCTCAATACCTTAATTTTCACTTAGATATTTTATATATCCCAATGTTTTCAAACACTTGATGATTTATGGAGAGATGTGGTAACTTTACTAAGTAAAACTTCCCTTTCTTAGAAAGAAACCATATTTTCCTTCATAATACACAAATAAAAAGTGAAATCCTATTGTTATTTAGAACCCACACGTCCTATTTTTTCCTCAGCTGAGAGCACAATAAACAATTTATATGTTTTGTTGCCTACTGGAGTCAAAATAGAGCTATTTAGACCATAGGAAATAAAATAACAATATCTATTTTTTTAAAGATTTTATTTATTTATTTGACAGAGAGAGAGAGAGTATGCACAAGCAGGGGGAGCAGGCAGAGGGAGAAGCAGGCTCCCTGCTGAGCAAGGAGCCCGATGTGGGGCTCGATCCCAGGACCCTGGGCTCATGACCTGAGCAGAAGACAGCCACTTAACTGACTGAGCCACCCAGGCTCCCAACAATATCTATTTTTAAGTATTTTACAATGTAGTGTATTCTCCTTGAAACTAAAGAGCATTTTCCATTATTTTCCTGCTTACCTTTTCTTTTACACTTATTATCAACTTAATACAAA
This sequence comes from Leptonychotes weddellii, assembly GCF_054177405.1. Classification (NCBI taxonomy): domain Eukaryota; kingdom Metazoa; phylum Chordata; class Mammalia; order Carnivora; family Phocidae; genus Leptonychotes; species Leptonychotes weddellii. Next base: position 131,357,516 of record NC_138371.1, read on the forward strand.
TTAATATTTGCCCTGGAAATATGGCAAGATTTGCTACTCACTTACACCCTTAACTTATATTGTCATGTTGCTGCTCTGTTTAAAATGCTTCTTACAGAGCAGATTGAGTATCTAGTTCCAGCATACACAAATCAGTGGGTGAAGGGTGTGAAGAGGGATGACCATTCATAGTGTATTTAGTTTCAAGAAAAATACCTCACTTATTTTCATGTCAGATGCTAGGTTTTTTTTTTTTTTTAATTTATTCATTTGAGAGATAGACTGACAGACAGAGAGAGAGAGCATGAGTAGGGGAGAGAGGCAGAGGCAGAGGAGAAGCAGACTCCCTGCTGAGCTGGGAGCCTGATGTGGGGCTTGATCTCAGGACCCCGGGATCAAGACCTGAGCTGAAGGCAGATGCCCAAACATCTGAGCCACACAAGTGCCCCTAGGTTTTTTTTTCAACAGCTGACAGTTTTCAAATTGTACTTGTCAATTGAGCAAAATGAAATATTTTCTGTGAAGTTGATTTAAGAAGTGTAGGATGCAATTTTATTGCATGTGTTCACTTGATACACTTAAAGTTCAATTAGTATACTTAGCAGTATTTAAAACAAAGCTTTTTGAATAAAATATATTCCAGAGAACATCTGAACAAGGCAGTGGCATTCCTTTTATTTAAAATAAATATACAGTTGTATTTCTGAGTAAGATAGGAATATACTATATATCTTTACCTCTTAGAAACTTTCCTTTCCTTTTGAAAACTTTTTATAAGTTAATGACAGCACTAGTCCTTAAAAACAAATTAACTATAGAATTTGGTGCTATAACTTCTTTTGATTTGGTCCTGCTTATGACAAGCTTACAACTAAGCTATAAAGAGTAATGCAGGCTTGGGCGCCTGGGTGGCTCAGTTGGTTAAGCGACTGCCTTCGGCTCAGGTCATGATCCTGGAGTCCCTGGATCGAGTCCCGCATCGGGCTCCCTGCTCGGCAGGGAGCCTGCTTCTGCCTATGACCCTCCCCGCTCTCATGTGCTCTCTCTCTCTCATTCTCTCTGTCTCAAATAAATAAATAAAATCTTTAAAAAAAAAAGAGTATTGCAGGCTCAATTACAAGTTACAGCACAAGTTATGTTCACCCATGGAAGGCAGCCTTGGGAAAAGAACATAAACTGAGAGTGAGAGAGAGCTGAAAAGCCAAAGGAAAAATGAAATGAAGATCAGAGATACATAGAAATCTACCAAATCAAGGAAGCAACCTGTGATGACATAGTTTTAACAAATTTAAAGACCTAAGGGAAGAAGTTTCCATGGGAAGGAGATTTAAGGAGCAAAGGAGTTTAGAAGGTTGAAACCTCCTTAGTGAAATGATGAAACTGACATTAGTGTAACCAGTTCTGACCAGGGCTTCATCAGTCTTTTTTTTAGGAATTGTTTCACTGGAAATTTGGGTGAGTAGAAACAAATGATAAGGAGGGAACATTAACAAGAATCAAATGATTCAAGGCTGAGTATTTCATTAAGTTTTGATGGTAAATTGAAGCCACCAAAGGATTTTAATTCTTATGTGTTTTGATGTATATTTATATTTACATTTTTAAATGCATATATTTTAGTTTTCATGAAATTGATGCACAGATGATATTAAAAACATTTAATAAATGGTTTTATAATGAAAAGTAGTAATAGCCTACCCTATATATCTCACCTCTGCTTTACAGAGGAATATATTTTTAGTTATTATGTGGTTATTTTTTTCATTTCAGTTACATCCATTTCACCAAATCATATGCTTTATCATTATATATTTACTGTCTATTATAATAAATAAGAATTTATCTTTTTTTTAAATAGTAATTTATCTTATTTTAGCACATTTCACTACACCCACCCCATACATATTGCAGGATAGATATGTGATTAACTATGCATTTTATGCTATCTCCTTTGCAAATTTAAGGAATACATTCACATTTGTTTCTTGTACCTACAATACCATCTGGTCTTGTTTTATTTACTATAGAGTTGTCTAGTTCGAGTATTTGCTCTGCAACCTTCTAGAACTGTCATCTTGGGTCTTGGTTGCTTTACTTCTTTTTGCCTGTTTCCTCATTTATGAAAAGGCAATAAGAATAAAACATAGATTATAGAGTGGCTGTTAAAAGTCTATGAATTCATGCATTAAAAAAAGTACATTGGTACATAATAAGTACTTAATAAGTGATAGTTATTGTTAGAGTTTTCACTCTTTCATCAATTCCAATACACATTCTTTCACTCTTTCACTTTTGATCAAGTATCATATTTTAACTGTTCATGTTTTTCTCTGTGGTATGTGAAATAATGGTGTATCTTAGAAAAGACTGACCTTTGAATTCCATGATATAATGGTGTATCTTAGGTTGACTGACTCTTAGATTCTATGAAACATTCTTTGTCTTGTTATTATTGATATTATTAAACCTATATATTGAACCAAACTTGAAAATAAAAATGGTATTAATATTATCAATGTAAATACAGTTTATGCAAAGTTATTTAAATATTGTGAATTATCTTTTTTATGTATTTTTAAAAATATTATTAGTTACTTCAAATTGTGAAACTTCAGAATTTTCTTTTCCTCTGGAAAGTCTTATTTTGCTGAAGCATATCAGGCATAATATGCCAAGAAATAGATTGTGAAAGGTTTTTTTTCCCCTGAGGACTTGTTTTTAAGTACAAAATGTCTTTATTTCACCCTTACTATTATTCAGTAATTTAGCTAAATTTTGTAATTCTGTATTAAATGTATTTTTTTTTAATTTTTAAAACTGCTTTTTAGCATCAATGTTGCTGATGGGAAGTCTAATTCCAATTTGATTATCATTTATAATCTGTTTTGTTTTGGGTAATCTGGGTGATTTTTTGGTTTGTTTTGTTTCTGATTTTTTCTTTCAGGAAGCTTTTACAATCATCTCTCTATTTGTGTTCTATAATGCCACAATGTGTATGTTGAATTTTGTTTGTGCATTTGTGTGTGTGTGTGTGTGTGTGTGTGTGTGTTTTCTGTGAACTCAATGCTCCCCTTTTAATCTGTAGAATTTTATCTTTGGTTCTGTTAAATTACCTTGCATTATTTCTTTGGTATTTTCCTCTCCATGTTTTTTTTTCTTGCTCTTCCTTTCCAAAACCTATCTATTTATAGACAGTTGGACCAGATAGTGTTCTACATATATTGTTTTTTAATATCTTTAAGTTTTATTGTCTATTTGTTTCACTTCAAGGAGATTTAATTAACTGGTGAGTTTTAATAAAAAACAGATATGATCAAATTTGTGCATTAAGAATGTAACTTGCTGCAGCATAGAAAGCTGTTAGTAGTCCTTTCTCCAAAGGGCTCAGCAGGAGAACTGAAAATACTAAAAGAATAAGCTCAGATTATTTTCATCTTTCTTAAATCTTCCTTCTTTCCTTTTCTAAGTCTGAGAACATTAATTCTTGCTCTTTAGATGAAAAGTTTCCTAAAAACTCAATTAAAATAAAGTGCTTCTGACAGACTTAGGTTAAGCATATGTAGCTTAAGCTAAAAATTATCTCAGTTATACTATTAAAGATGTATATCTACTCATAAACTTGTAGGAAATGTGTAGCTGATAATTATCTCAGTTTAAATAACATTTTAATACTACTTCAATGTTTAAGTAGGATAGGGGAAGTAATTTTATTGGAAATCTGCAATACGTAGTATTATGGTTGGAATAAAAGAAGTATAAATTTCAAGGAGTTCATAGTGTATTGAGGCTTTGGATATATGAGCAAATAAATTTAACGGAATATTTAAGTGCTGTAAAAGAAACATATAAAAGTTACTTGAAATTCAGGGAATTAATGCAGTAATTCCCAGGTTTGTTTTGTGGGGGTTAGTTGGTGGTGATGTGGGTATTAGGATGTGAAGATATTGTAAGTTTCTTAGAAGAAGTAACTTTGGAATTAATTAGTTCTTTATGGATTGGTAGGATTGTACATGAACCCAGAGACCAGATACCATGAATCACATATATAACTCCTGTGATAATCATATTCCCTATTAATTGAAAAAGTATAGCAAGCTCAGTGTTTTTTTGATATCCCCAGGTTCTTTCACTTATGGGTTTATGAAACATAATGTTGAAAATTGTGTTTGAAAAGTAAAGGTGAGATGAAATGTTAATCAGCCTTGAATGTCAAGCTAAAGACTTTGAATTTTATAAAGTTGGAAATATTCAGGTGAGTTATAGGAGGTTTTTTAAAAGAAGTGTGGTATTATTATAATGTGGAGATGGGAATTAAGAAATCCTCAAAGTAACTCTTATATCCCCCAGATTTTCACTATATTATTTCAGGATACCACAGAAACCATATAATTTACTCCTAAAATAGAATCTGCCATCCATTCAGTTTCTACTACTTAATTTAAAGAGAATAATCAACATAACACTGGCAATATACACTCTCTTGATGTTCTTGCTTTCAATTTTGATCTTTGGCTGGAATTGCAGAAATGATTTTTATGGTTAGGCTTCTTTTAATAATTAGAATCAGTTTGGAACCATTGCAAAGGATGCCTAAGATGATATGGTTTTATTGTCTTATAACCATACGGGAGTTTCACTCTTTACTCTCTGTCAAGTTGATTTATGCCAACACATTAGCGTTATTTTCCAAAGTATATTTTTAACAGGGGGTTGCCGTGTAAGACATTTTGCATTGTTGGACTTAATCTCTGGGTAAGAGAAGTAAATATAGACCAAAATGCTATAGAACTGACAGAATCAGGAAGAAAACATCATTGCTCAATATGTTATTGCCTTACTTTACCAATAGACTTCATATGGAGATATCAAGAATATATAATTTACTACAATTTCATAACTGGATGTCAGATGGCATTACTTAGTCTAATCAAATATGATTTAAAATTTTTATCTGCCTACTGTTTATTCCATCTGTTTGCTTGATTCTTGCCATATATCTTAGCATATGAAAGCCACTTGAATTTTTAAAAAATTAAGGCTTTAACATTTATTTTTATTCTTTTTAATTCTTATTTTTTAAAATGGAAGTTTAACTTACATACAATGTTATACTCATTTCATGTGTACAACATAGTGATTTGGTAATTCTGTACATTGTGCCATGCTCACCACAATAAGTGTAGTTACAGCCTGTCACTACACAATGTTATTAAATATTATTTACTATAATAGGTGAAGGGGATTAAGAGGTACAAATTTCCACTTTGACATTTATTTTTATGTGTTCCTTGCAATGGTGAACTGGGAGGAAGTTCATTGAAAATGCAAAAAGTTGGTTCTCAGTGAATAGTATTAACAGATTAATATTTTATAACACAAATATGGGTAACTCAATATTTTGAGATACCAGTCTCTGGATGCCCTCTAGCCTTGAAGAGTCTGATCTTCAACTTGAACTACAGCCACTTATGCTAACAACTGACAGAAAAAGACTTTGACTTTTCTCCAAATGTGCTTGGAATCTGTAGGGCTTGTAGGAAGTGGGAGTCAAGGAGGGGAGATTTGTCAGTATTAACTTAAGCACACTCTGGAGAAATACTGAATTAAGCTGTTAAACATTTCGTTAGTTGCTGTCCCTGTTCAGTGTTTGGGATCAACTCAATTCTCTCTGGTTAAAAAACTTTAGAGGAATATTTTCAGGGTCTATTTTCTACCAGGAGGCAGAAGAGAAAGCTTATCCTACTTGTAAGTGTATGCTATTTTTAATATTTACAGTTCACATGTAACTATCAATTCTATTTTATATTTGGTTATTTTAATATGTCTATACATTCCTATAGCAATATATCACTTCCCAGTTTCATGTCTTACATCCTTAATTATATGGAAAATTCATTAAGAATAATCTTTATTTGGGCAATCAATTTATATTCAATTTAATTACTCTTTAGTTTATGATTTGTTTTCCCCTTCTGAGTATGTCAATATTAAGTTTTTGGAAACATCCTTTCACTTTCATGTTGGATAAAAGTGAGACATATTAATCAGGAATTCATCATGTGAAAAATTGGAGACACTGTTCTGGATCCATTTCTTGGAAGTTATGATTATCTTTAGTGGTCAAATATGTTGATAATTATATTTCAAACAAATTATTTTCCAATAAACCTTTTAAAAATAGTGAACATGCTTAAATTTAATATACCGTATTTTAAATGTAACCTGAATATTTCCAGTTGACCCATTACTTGACTAATTGCCATGATAAACACAGAAAAATGTCCAACTTGTTTAATGGTATCTATCTATCTATCTATTAATTATCTATTTCCAATATATCATATCCATGGAGTTGGAAGGTGGAATCCTGCTCACTTAGCAACTTACATATGAAGGTTTCCCAGTGTGGCTCTTTGGATATCATATTTTAAGGATGCTGATATTTCTAACATAAATTCTGGCACCTTTTTTTCATAGAGAATCTCTCTTCAAAAAGGTGTTCTCTGTAGGATTTTTCAACTTTTTTTTCTCCTGATGAAGAGGAAACCACTTTGAGGGACATATATTAATTTATTTTCTATTCAGGAGATTTAAATTACAGATCCATGGAAATTTAGAGATGAAAGATTGCAAATTCAGCTCTCTACATCCAACTAGCATTGAACTACTAACTTCATCTTCCTAAGCCTCAGTTTCTTCATCTATAAAATGAGTAAAGTAATAGCTGTGTTATAGGGGTACTTGTGAGGTATACAGTGAATGTGTTAAACAGTGCCTAGGATAAAGTCCATATTATAAGTGTTAACTCATGTTATTTTCCTCTTTTTGTTACTCTACATATAAGGCAATTGGCCTAACCTAGTAAAAAATAAGATAGGAATATATCCTAAATATGCAGTGTTGAGAAAAATATTTATCTTGATCTTGAATCTAAGAGATGTTGATTGTTGGCCATGTAAAAATACAATCAAAATGACAGCTTGATAGGAAAGCGTTGAATTTATTCTTATTGAGTAAAAGAAAGAACTGCTATATCAGATTTTAGTAGCATCTCGGAGAGGGAGGGTAAATTTGGTATTACGAGGTTTTGAAGTCTAGTTTTCAATCCAGGTATTTGGTTGTATAAGGGCCATAATATAGAGGTTTAGAACTGGGAGGCACAACAGAGTGAGGATTTTGTTTTGATGTCTTTAAAGAGTCCTGAAAAGAAAATAATTGATGATATCCTTTGCAGAGTTGAACAGTTTGATGTTAATTTTAGGGGAGAAGAAGAATTACTGAAAGGAACAGTAAAATTATTCTCAACATTTTCCATCCTGGGCACAAGTTTTCTCCAATAATAAAATTATGTTGATAGAGACAGTGGAAAAACAATGTTGTATTAATGTAGAGGTCTCATTGTCTTCCCCTGTGGTCATTTTTTAGCCTGAACTAAATGACATATCATTACTATATAGGAGGATGATTAATCCAGATAATCACAACATGAGGTATTATGGTCTCACTCCATATTTCCTGTTATGGTTGTTTACACATAACATAAACAACTATGAGAGAAGGATTATCATCAGAATTTGTAGTCCACTTCTCAACCAGGTGCCAAGGGTATCTGAAATAAACCAGGAGAATAGATCCCATCCATAATCCAAAAAGCATGTAGAACCAGATATCGTGTTATTCACCAAATTATCTAATTTTTTATTCCTTTCTTTGATTCCCAAATCTTTTGTAATAGTGAAAATCCCAGTCAACATTGCAGGGATGTAAGCCCAACATTCTGTCCCCTTGAAAAGCCAAAATTATATCTAAATTAGTTTTTCTATGAACCACTGCTTGTTCAACTTCATAAATGTCCCAGGTTCTACAGTCTGGTTGGCATCGTCTAACTCTGATATTCTCTAATCCGTTACACCCGGGATTCATTCACTTTGTGGGCAAAGAGCATAAGGAGAAAATAAATCAATCAAAAATTCCCTTTGAATGGTTAGGATGTTGGTTTTCAAATCAGGACCCATTCGTTATTCTTCTTAAACTGTTATCTCTTAATATCTTTCTTTCCAAGAGGATAAACTGATGGTAAAATTTGGACCCTGGTTGACATGTCAGTAAATATCTTGAAGGTAGGAAGTAGTTGAACAAGTTTGTGTCTAGTTATCGGGTACAAGCCAGGTGGCTTTTGTGCCACAAATCTAGTACCAGACATTGGAGGTCATATAATGATCTGTTATTGGCCAAAATATCCCTACAGGATTGCTAAACAGTGTAAACAGTGCTCATATGTATCGCACTACTCCTTTAGAATGGTCCAGTGCCAGGCAATTTACTTGTAATGGTGACATCATTAGGTAGATCGAAAGCAAAAGAGAAGTTTGTCTTGTAAGATCTGTGAAATTGAGAGACTCCAAATATACACCATCTGTTCTCTTTCTCTTCCAAGTTCTATTTCTTAAAAGTTCAGTTACAAAAGCTAGTTCCCCATAAGGTCCTCAAGTCATATTTTATTGAAGAAAGTAATCTACTTTTCTATGTAAAATTTGGTTTTTAGATTTTTAGACTTTGGCATGTCTGACCTATTGTTGTGTTTGCCATCCATAAAGGTCACAAATAGGTTGAATCCAGTTAATCAGGAAATCAACTGATTCATTACAAAGAACTAGTATTAAGAGAAGCTGGGTGGTTGTAAAAAAAAATGTGTGGACAAATTTGATAGTTTGTTGTTATGATTTAGTCAGTTCACAAGCCAACTGTAGTCAAGTATTGAACTCATACCAAAGAATGTATAAAGTAACAAGCAATGCTAGTAATAGAGACTTGCTCTATAGTTAACAGAATTAAAGGTAACCTTAAACCAACAAAGAGGGAAAGAAGATAGCTAGAAAAATGCAGAACACCAAAGAATGAAGATCAAAATAGAACAAAACAGAACAACAACAACAATTGCCTGTTACTACGTAGAACAATAGAACAAAAAATTTTTTTGAAAGAAAGCGAAGAAAGGCTTCTTATAGTTGTTGATGACACCCCTGGGTGCATTGCTAAGTCTCCTTTAATTCTGTCAATCTTCAGTGAAAGCTATCTATATCTCCTGTAGTTGATTTGGTCTGAGAGTCTTGGACAGAATCTGTCTCCTTAGAGAGATCATATGCGTCTGGAGGTTTCCTAAAAATCCTCAACTTGAAGACTCCAGAAGGTTATTTTCCAGTGATTCAAGGATGTTACATGTGTCTTTAATTGGGAGATGTGGACCCCTTTCCTACAGAGTCCAAGGTTTCATAGCAAGTCTCCAGGTTTTAATTCATGAAAAAATTTTTTTGAAAGAAAGCGAAGAAAGGCTTCTCATAGTTGTTGATGACACCCCTGGGTGCATTGCTAAGTCTCCTTTAATTCTGTAAATGTCTTCTTGCAATAATATGCTGTTTAGAAATGGAGATGATACGGGGCGCCTGGGTGGCTCAGTGGTTAAGCGTCTGCCTCCGGCTCAGGTCATGATCTCAGGGTCCTGGGATCGAGCCCCGCATCGGGCTCCCTGCTCAGTGGGGAGCCTGCTTCTCCCTCTCCCACTCTCCCTGCTTGTGTTCCCTCTCTCACTGTGTCTCTCTCTGTCAAATAAATAAATAAAATCTTTAAAAAAAAAAAGAAATGGAGATGATACATCTAAACACATGTGGTTGCCTGTTACTACATAAAGGGAGAATTGATGATACCCAGAAGGAGCTGATCTCATTGCCATTAATCCAGTGGTAACACTTAAATGTGTTGGAGGATCTCTGAGAATTTTGCTATTTTCAGTTTCATGATTACATTTGTTCTTTCTACTTTTCTCAAAATTTCAAAGCCTTGTAAAATTTTTGTTACAACATTTCAATAAAATGGATTCTTCTACACTAAAGGACACTAGAGATACAGAATGAGATTCCTTGGATTGTTAACACAAGATCAATAATTGTTACTTATAAAAATATGTTAAATTTATTTTTAGTACAATTTAAATTACATGTATTTTTTTGTCAAATAATTATCACACTCTCAGGGAATGAAAAGATTCAATCAATTCTGAGAATTGACTACTGTTTTTTTGACAGTGAGGATAGGAGTATATAAGAACTAGTAAAAGTTCTTTCTCTATTATTAGGATTTTGACTATTGATTTTAGTCTCTTTTTACCTTCTGATTTAAGAGCTAGTTTTGTTAGGTTGACCAGAGGTTTACATGGGTCAATAGGAACATAAATGGATTCAGTACCCAAAATTCAATGTACAGAAGTAAACTCCGCCCCACCCCAAAGTGGTCAACACCTCCTTGAAATCTTTAATTTGAACTTAGTTTAGGTACAAGAGGACTGGTAAGTCAATGTCCAAAATAGCTCTTACCTCACTGTGAAGAGATATCCTCAGGAATTCTAAGATCACTAGGAGAGCATTTACGCAGGCAATTCCATTTGTCTATTAAAAGTCTCACAATTAAGTTAGTGGGTGTAGGCTCAAAAGGAAAGAAGGATGTTCCTTGTTTAAAAGTATGAGGTAACGGGTTTGGACTGGGACATAGGGAATGTCTGAGGATTATGATTATCAGAGATACCCACGATCTGAAAGTTTATTGACTCAGAGAGAGATTGTAGAACATTGTTTGGGTTTAAGGTGATAATGAAGTGCCCCTATCAGTCAAACTTTTACAAAACTTCCCTTTAAAAAAACACAAATTTTTGTTTTCACGTTTATTTTACAGCCTTATTGATATATATTTCATACACCATAAGATTCACCTATTTAAGATACACAGCTCAGTGGTTTTTATAAATTTATAGAAAAAAAATATATATCTCACTAAAATCTAATTCTAGAATGTTTTACAACAACCACCCAACCAAAAAAAAAAAAAAACCAAACAAACAAAAAACCCCAAAAAACAACAACTGTACATATTAGATGCTATTCCAAATTCCCACCCCTTTCCTACCCAGCACCAGGAACTCTGATCTATTTTTAGTTTCAATGGATTTGCCTATTCTAGATATTTCACATAAATGAAATCATGTAATATGTGGCCTTTAACTGGCTTCTTTGACTTAACATAATATTTGCAAGGTTTATCCATGTTGCAGCATGTGGAAACCTTTTTTTCATTTCCAACTGATGGTCCATTATATCAATATACTACATTTTTTAATCCACTCATCAGTTGATGGGCATTTAGGTTGTTTCCATGTTTTTGTTATCATGAATAATGCTGCTCTGTGCTTTTGCACACACAAAAAAACATATATGTGTACAGATTTTTGCCTGGACATGTTTTTGTTTTTTGTTTTTTTTTTTCTTTTGGACATAAACCTAAAGGTAGAATTGCTGGGTCATTTGTAACTCTGTATTCAGGATGTTAAGGAACTGACAAACTATTTTCTGACACACTGACAGAGCATCTGTACCAGTTTTACATTCACACTAGGAATATATATGATGGTTCCAATCTCTCCACATTCTTACCAACATTTGTTATTTACTGTCATCTTTTTTAGCTGCCTTGTGGGTGTAAAGTGACATCTCATTGTGGTTTTGATTTGCATTTCCTGATAATTATGTTGAGCAACTGTTCATGTATTTATTGGCCGTTTGTATATTTTCTTTGGGGAAATGTCTTCAAATCATTTGCTCATATTTTAATTGGATTTTTTTTTATCTTTTGATTGTTAAGTTGTTAGAGTTCTTTATATATTCTGGAGAAAAATCTCTTGTTAGAAATATGATTTGCAAATATATTCTCCTATTCCATGGGTTGTCTTTTCATTTTCTTTTTAAAACATGGACGTTTTTAATTCTGATGGAATCCTGTCTGTGTATTATTTCTTTGATTGCTTGTGCTTTGGTGTCATACCTAAGAAGTGACTGCTTAAGTCAGGGTCACACAGTTTTACTTCTATGTTTTATTCTATAGGTTTTATGCTTTTAGCTATTACATTAAAGTCTATGATCCATCTGAGGTAATTTTGTGTATATTGTGAGAACAGGGTCTAATTCAGTGTTTTGCCTATAGATACCTATTTGACTCAGCCTCATTTCTTGAAAAGACTTATTTCCTTATTAAATTGTCTTGGCACTCTTGTTGAAAATCAGCTGACTATATATTTAGGGTTTACTTCTGCACTCTTAGTTGTAATTTGTTGATTTATATGTCCATATATAAGACTGCCCTATCTTAGTTACTGAAACTTTGTAGTTTATTTTGAAACCAAGAATGAGTCCTCTAAATTTGTTCTTTTTAAAAGTGTCTTGGCTATTCTAGGTCCTTTGCATTTCCATATGAATTTTAGGTATAGCTTGCTATTTTGCAAAAAATAATAATAATAAAAAAAACAGTTGGGATTTTAATAAGAATACTGTTGAATCTGTACATCAATTTGGGTAGTGTTATCCTCTTAACAATGTTAACTCATTCATTCCATTAACATGAATACTCTTTCATTTATTTAGAACTTTTAAATTTCTTCCTTCCTCCCTTCACTGCTTCCCTCCTTCCCTCCTTCCTTCCTTCCTTCCTCCCTCCCTCTTTTTCTTTGTTTCTTTTCCTCCCTCCCTCCCTTCCTTCCTTCCTTCTTTCTTGCCTTCCTTCCTTCCTTCCTTCCTTTCTCCTTCCTCCCTCCCTCCCTCCTTCCCTCCCTTCCTTCCTTTCCTTCCTCCCTCCCTCCCTCTTTCTTTTCTTTTTTTCTTTTCTTTCTTTTCTTCTCCTCTTCCCTTTCTTTTTTCTTTCTTTCTTTCTTTCTTTCTTTCTTTCTTTCTTTCTTTCTTTCTTTCTTTCTTTCTTTCTTTCTTTCTTTCTTCTTCCTTCCTTCCTTTCTTTCTCTTTCTCTTTCTCTTTCTCTTTCTCTTTTTCTTTTTAGAGAGGGAGAAAGACGGGGCAGTAGGGCAGAGGGAGAGAGAGAGAACCTTAAGCAGGCTCCATGCCCAGTGCAGAGCCCGACATGGGGCTTGATCTCACAACCTTGAGATCATGACCTGAGCCAAAATCAAGAGTTGGATGCTTAACCGACTGAGCCACCCAGGCACCCTGAAATCTTTTAAAATTTCTTTCAGTGATGTTTTATAGTTTTCAGTGTATAAATCTTACATGGTTTTGTTAAATTTATTCCTAGCATTTTAATCTTGTAGATGTTATTATAAGCAAAATTGTTTTCTTAATTTGATTTTGGAATTTTTTTATTGTTAGTGGGTAGAAATATAATGAATTTTTGTATTAATCATGTTTCCTGTCACATTGTTAAACTTATTAGTTCTAATAATTATGGTATATTCATTATGATTTTCTGAATATAAGATCACATCATCTATGGATAAAGATAGTTTACTTCTTCCTTTCCAATATGGATGCTTTTTAATTTTGTTCTTGCCTAATTGCCCTACGTAAAACTTCCAGTACTATTGTTGAATATAGGTGGTGAGACAGTATATATCCTTGTTTGGTTCCTGATTTTAGGTGTAAAGCATTTATTCTTTCACCATTAAGTATTAGGCAAGGTATGGCTCATTTGTAGATGCCCTTTATCAGGTTGAGATACTACTTTTATTCCTAGTTTAAGTGTTTTGTTTTGTTTTATCATTAAAGAGTGTTGAATTTTATGAAATGATTTTTCTACGTCTATTGAGATGATTTTTTTTGTCCTTTATTCTGTAAATATGGTATATTACATTGATTTTTGGATGGTAAATGAATCTTTCATGCCTAGGAAAATTACCACTTGGTCATGGTGTATATTCCATTGTAATTGTTGGGTATAGTTTGCAATTTGTTGATGATTCGATGTCTACATTCATAAGGAATATTACCCAGTGGTTTTCTTGTGATAGGTTTTCTGCTTTTCGTATCAGCATAATAATGGCTCATAGAATGAGTTGGGAATTGTTGACTCCTCTGCTGTATTTTGAAAGAAATTGTGAATGTTTGGTATTAATTCTCTAAGTATTTCATTTATTTCACCATTGAAGCCATCTGGTGCTTGAATTTGTTGAAATTTTTAAAATTTATTAATTCAATATTTTTACTTTTTATAAATTATTTAGATTATCTATTTATTCTGGAGTCAGTTTTAGTAGTTTGTGCCTATCTAGGAATTTGACCACTGCACCCAAGTTATCTAATCTGTTAACACACAGTTGTTCATGGTGTTATTTTACCATCCTTTTTTTTTTATTTCTCTAAGAACAGTAATAATGTCCCCTCTCCATTCCCAATTTTAGTAATGTGAGTCTTTTCTCTTTCTTTTCATGATCCATTGAGTTAAATGTTTTTCATTTCAGTTGTTGACCTTTTAAAACATGTGTTTTTTATTTCATTGATCCTTCTTACTATTCTCTATTTTAATAATTTCAATTTTAATCTTTATTTTTTTTTAAAGATTTTATTTATTTATTTGAGAGAGAGAATGAGATAGAGAGAGCATGAGAGGGGGGAGGGTCAGAGGGAGAAGCAGACTCCCTGCTGAGCAGGGAGCCCGATGCGGGACTAGATCCCGGGACTCCAGGATCATGACCTGAGCCGAAGGCAGTCGCTTAACCAACTGAGCCACCCAGGCGCCCTTAATCTTTATTTTTATTGCTTTAGATTTAACTTTCTGTCACTTTCTAATTTTTGTGGTACAAGGTTGATTATTGACTTTATATCTTTCTTCTTTTTTCAATATAGATCTTTACAGTTATAAATTCCTCTGCAAGCACTGCTTTTGCTGCATCGCATAATGTTCTATATGTTGTGGTTTTATTTCCTGTCATGTCAAGTATTTTTCAATTTCTTTTGTTATTTCTGCTTTGACCCTTAGGAGAATATTTTCAATTTTCACATATTTGTGAATTCTCAAATTTACTTCTGTTGGTGTTTTATTTAATTTCATTGTGATCAGAACACATAATATGCATGTTAATGTTTCAATTTATTGAGGCTTGTTTTATGGTAGAGATTTTCCTAGGGGCTGTAAGTTCAGACAAATTTATTGACTATGTTTAGGATATAGGGCTTTTAATAGATCTTCAAAAAAATTTTGTTCTTTCTGTTGTTTGCAGCACCACTGGTCTTTGGTATCATACCATTGAACTGGGGAGGGGGTAGATGTGGGAATATTTCCAAGTTCAACATCCCTAAAGTTACTGTCTTACTGAGGTTTAGTGATTTTTATTGGATAGATGATTGTTAACTGATTCTGTGGCTTTAATTAACTGCCAGAGTTCTGATATGGTTCATTTTAGTTGTCTTGCCCATATTTTTGTTGTTATAGCAAGATCACTGAGGTACTCCCTCATCTGTTCTGGAAGTTTTTTTCTTAAGATTGTCTTTAAATATTTTGAGAATATTCTCTTTTTGAGTTTAAGAGAACAATAGGAAACTGGGGTGCTTAATTTTCTTAGTAACACCTTCATTGATCAGTAATTTATTTTCTTGGCTAACACAGGAAATTTTTTTTTTTAAATTGATTTCCTTCTGTATTCAGTATCTAGAAACCCTTTTATTGTTAAGGGTGGAAGTTTTTATTATTTTGTTTTTTGTTTGTTTGTTTTGTTCTTATCTGTAAAACGATCAAATTATAAGAGTTGCATTCTGTTTTGGTTCTAAGGTATTTTAAAATGTTCAGCAAAGTATTAGAGGCTTCTGATTCTGAAACAGTGGAGTGATTTCTGAATCTAGTTTTTTCTTGCATATTAAATTTCCCATTTTTGACATAATCTCATTAATAAAACTTGAGGAAAGATCTAAGAGCACATGTACGTTCAGTTTTATTCCTGAATGTTTATTTAAAAGTGTTAAAGAGCTATTCCTAAAATATCAAAGATTCAGTCTTTCATTACTTAGAGGACTGAATCATAACAAAACTGTTTCACAGGAAAGACTTTGGAGATGGGCTTCAAAATACCATGTCCAACATCTAGAGTTTTATCCAAAGACTTCTGAGTTCCTATTTAGTTTAGTTCCTATTTAGTTTAAGTTGCCATTGGAATCTTACCATTCTGCATTTTTCATGCAAGTTTTGCAACTGAGATTTCCACTAACATACGAATTAGTTGGTATATATCTAAGAGCCCTGGATGATACATTCTTATAATTAATTTACATTCTTCTTTCTATCTTTTCAAAATCTTTGATGATGGCTGTCATTTCAGCATAAGACCAGGTCTTAAAATGGTCCTTCTTTGTTCTGAGAGTGATTTTACTTTAAGAAGTAATTGAGGTTTGGGGCTTTTGCCAGCCCAAGAGGGAAGGAGACCAGTACAGAGAGAGAACTGGGTGCAGAAGGAAATAAAGGAGCAAAGAATGAAAGAAGAGTTTCATAAGATAAAGGCATTTAGATTCTAGTTATGATGTAGAAGATCTAAAAGAAAGTTTTAGGTTTTTTTTTTTCAGAATTTTTCTTAACTTGGCTAAGGAATAGCTTTAGGAAGCAATTTTTGGATCTGAATTTTTTGGAGAATGTTCTAATACAAATACAAAGGTATAACATTTTTGGTAGGATGTTTTTCCCCCTTTTTGTTTTGACTGAAGAGGTTCAAAGACTCTTGGTTAAAACAAACAAACAAACAAACAAACAAACAACAGTCTTCGATGCTGTTCACTAAAGAGTTGAACAGTTTCATGTACATTTAAATGTTTTCTTTTTCCCAGAAGGAAAAATAAAGTTATTTACAATTTGAATGTTTCTATTCCAATGTTTTAAGGAATGGATAAATTCATGTTGATGAATACAATGAAATAGTAAAGTTATGTTAATATCCACAGAGAGTTAACTGTGTGGGTATAAATTATTTCAGTTTTCAGTGAAAATGTCCACTAGACAGTTAAACATATAAATATATGCAATTTCTTCATAACCAATCATTTTTTTCATAAAAATTAAACAGAAAAGATGACTAGATAATTTATGGAAAACATTGTAGATAGCTTTGCTCTGTTCTGTAACTCTTATCAGACACATGCTATACTTATAGAATTTTCAATTCAATAAATATGAGATATAAGTGTTTATTATGGTAAATGTTACTGTACTCATTCTGACTGTGCATGAGCCACTTATAAAATATATCATTAACCTTCAGTGTTATTTTGCAAGGCAGTTGGTTAAGCATAAAGTTAAGTGTGGTGTGAACAGGGTTAATGGAGAGATAAAAGGTAAGGTCCTATTCAATGATGGCATTGTAAAAATGAACTCTTTTGAATATTGCTTGTTTTTGTTCCTGACTGAACCTAATTGCATGGCTGATTGCATGAATTTCTTTTTTTTTTTTTTTAAAGATTTTATTTATTTATTTGAGACAGAGAGAATGAGAGAGACAGAGAGCACATGAGAGGGGGGAGGGTCAGAGGGAGGAGCAGACTCCCTGCAGAGCAGGGAGCCTGATGCGGGACTCGATCCTGGGACTCCAGGATCATGACCTGAGCCGAAGGCAGTCGCTTAACCAACTGAGCCACCCAGGCGCCCGATTGCATGAATTTCTAAAAGCTGGAGGCTACACATACCTGCATGAACTGTAAGAACCCATGCTCTATATATTTAGTTATCAGATGAAGTAAGTACTTTGATATTCCTAAGGACTAAATATATTTATGCTTTCCAACACCATTCTATGTGTCCATGTCTGTAAAATGGAGATAAAATAACACCCACATAAGAGGATCTTTGTATTTAAGGCACTTAGGATAATGCCCTCCATTGTTAATTTCTTACCTTTTACCTTTATCATTGTCCAAATGGAAGGCATTCTAAATTGACCCCAACTTATATGGTTATGAAGACTTTGGTTCTCATGGAACTTGTTAAGAATGAGAGTCAAAGTTCTTAGGTCTTCAGAAATTCATTGACTATACATGTTACTGTTAGTTAACCTTGGGTATTTGTGTATAGTTGGCATTCATTCATCTAATTTGAGACTCTAGGAATATTTGATATAAGCCTAAAGAAAGACCAATGGTTTTTCAATGGTTTTCTCCAGCCATTACTGTCATTCTCCAATCTCTGAACGTGGGAAACTGTGCTGTGTCATGTAGTTTCCTTGCTCCATAGCCCTTTTTTAATGGATCCTGGAAATAAACTTGGGTTAGTGTCATTCTCTAGCATTAATTCATATGTGTTTTTCACTCAGCCTCTGTCTCTCTGTTATTAATAGTTGTTGTAGTGTTACCATCATCAGCAACATTTTTAAAACTGCTAGATTTTTTTTTCATGTAGGAACTTTATTTATTTAATTATTTGGTGTAAATGTAACTTTATTTTTACTTTTTTACAGTGTTATATTAGTTTCAGGTGTACAATATAGATATCAGTACAATTCCTTCCATACATCCCCTGGTGCTCATTACAAGTGCAAGCCTTAATTTCCATCACCTATTTAACCCAATTCCCTACCTCCCTCCCCTCTAGAAACCATCAGTTTGTTCTCTATAATTAAGTCTGTTTCTTGGTTTCTCTCTCTCTCTCTCTTTTTTTACCTTTGTTCATTTGTTTTGTTTCTTAAATTCCACATATGAGTGAAATCATATTGTATTGTCTTTCTCTGATTGACTTATTTCACTTATCATTATACTCTCTAGCTCCATCCATGTCATTGCAAATGGAAGATTTCTTCTTTTTAATGGCTGAATAATATTCTATTATATATATGAACAGATATTTCTCCAAAGACATCCAGATGGCCAACAGACACGTGGAAAGATGTTCACAATTACTTACCATCAGGGAAATGTAAATTGAAGATACCACCTTACACCTGTCAGAATGGCTAAAATCATCAACATAAGAAACAACAGGTGTTGGCGAGGATGTGGAGAAAGGGGAACCCTCTTACACTGTTACTGGGAATGCAAACTGGTATAGCCATTCTGGAAAACAGTATGGAGAGTTCTCAAGAAGTTAAAAATAGAACTACCCTATGACCCAGCAATCACACTACTGGGTATTTACCCAAAGAATACAAAAACACTAATTCAAAGGGATACATGCACCCTTACGTTTATAGCAGCATTATTTACAATAGGTAAGATATGGAAGCAGCTCAAGTGTCCATTGATTGATTAATGGATAAAGAAGGTGTGGTATAAAACTGCTAGATTTAAATGGCAACCTCCTCTGAGAATTTTACTTGTCCTTTCTTCAGGAACTGCTTGGTGCAAATCTGACCTTCCTAGCTAGCAACTTACACCTACCTACCAGTGTATTTTGAAAAACACTGGTGTGCCTGGGTGGCTCAGTTAGTTAAGTGTCCAACTCTTTATTTTGGTTCAGGTCATGATCTCAGGATTCTGAGATCAAGCCCCGAGTTTGGCTCCATGCTGGGCATGGAGCCCACTTAAGATTCTCTGTCTCTCTCTCTCCCTCTGTCCCTTTTCTCCCCAACCCCCCTTGCACAGACTCTATTTGTCTTTCTCTAAAAAAAACCAAAAATGCAAAACAAAAAAAACTCCCAAAACCCCCACAAAAGAACAAAACCACTAAATATCATTCTTTACAAAAAACATCTTGCCTATCTTTCTTCAGCATCTAAACTTTTATTTACTAGAAGTAGTGTGGTGTAATGGAATGATCTGTGGACCTAATGCTAGAAAACCTTAGGTTAATACTCTTTTCCACAACTACTCAAGCACTGTATCTAGGGCTCGTGGAAAGTCATCTGAGACATTTTCTTGCCTTAAAATTGGGACAATCTTGATATTTTAATGTGTTGAGATATAGACTAAGGAAGAGATCTTTCCAGAAAGTGGGACATCTGGAAGGATTGTTTTCCAAGGGAGAACAAAGAAATCAAGAAGAACTGAGAACTTGCATATGATTCTCCACAGAGACACTATTAGCTTTGGGGTAGGACTGTTCTTTGTGATTTTGACTGTCCCATATTACAGATCATTAGCTTTATCAGTTCCTACCCCACTAAATGCCAACAATGACTCCCTATTCATTCATTTTGACAAATGAAAGTACCAACACCTTTCTCTTGGAGGGAACATACTTCCTAGGGTTAAAATCCCTGTTAAGAGTAGTTGGAAGATCTATACCTACTGAAACGGGGGTCTGGAAAGAGTGAAATGTGACTCCTAGTGGGAGGATTTTT
Source organism: Leptonychotes weddellii (assembly GCF_054177405.1). Taxonomy (NCBI): domain Eukaryota; kingdom Metazoa; phylum Chordata; class Mammalia; order Carnivora; family Phocidae; genus Leptonychotes; species Leptonychotes weddellii. The sequence goes on from NC_138371.1 coordinate 131,377,567, forward strand.
ATATTGAACTAAAAAAAATTACTTAAAAATGAAAACAAACTGTTAGAGAATACCTTTAACTGGGATTAGGTGTTTAGGTTTTCTTTCTTTTCATGGAGAATAATAGTGGGAGTCCCTAAATAATAAAAGTAGGTATGAGTGTTAATGAATATTCTGTGAAAGAGGGATTGTGGGAAAAACCCCACAAAAATTCAAAGAAAGAATGAGATTACAGGCAGCATTATTATTTGTCTTCTCTACTACAATATACAATCTTCATGAGGGCAGGGATTTGTTCACAGTAATGTATTCATATTTGTATCTCTAGGGAATTGCAGAATGCCCCAAATATAGTAGATGCTCAATTAAGAATATGTTCAATAAATAAATATATGGATAAACAATGCGTGTAAATTATTGGAACTACTTAAATGAATTCTCCCATTTCTAAGGATTTTTTTTTCAATATAACTCTACTCCTACACACATAAACTACGTTAGTCATTTTCTATTTGTCATTCCTGTCTTAGGTTTTGAAAAAACTACATATTGATCAACTTCACCTACTGTGGCCTTTTGTATCTCAACTTTAGGGACTCCCTCATCAAGTCTGAGTATATCATTGCCTTGAGATACTTTCTGAGGTTCCAAGAAGTTGATCATGACATTGAAGATATTTTCTTCTTGACTACTGAGTCCTAAAGCTTGGCAATTCAACTCAACTGTAATGGAAAGACTTTAGACATAAGTTACATTTTAAGATTTTTAAAAATTTGTTTTCATTTGTGTAAGTTAATTCACCAGAGCCTTCCCTAAATACATGAGGGAAGGGATAAAATAGAAGGGGAAACTCAAACATCAACAAAGAGTCTAAGGGATAATTTAGTTGTCTATTCAACTGTGATTATATTTAAGATTATTTAGCTTCTAAAATACATGAATATTATTTTTTTCCAAAGAGTATCAAAAATAGTGTCCAGTGTAGAAAGTTAACTGCTTACTTTTAAATTAAATACCATTATGAACCCAGTTTGGGGAGTGGAGACCTGTACAAGTAGTTTACTATCTCTATCCCAGGACAGGTAAACATGCCACTTGGTCAAAAATAACTCTTAACCTTAAACAAAGCTACAAAATGATAATCCAAGAATCTTGGTATTTTCAGCCATATGTGGTGGTACAAAAAAATATTTTCATATTGAAAAATTAGCACCAAATAATTCTTCATTATCTGGATTTCTTGGCATAGCAACATTTCTTCTTTATAAAAAGGTCTACTTATTTAGTGTAATTTATACTTGTTAGCCTGTTGTACAAGAGGTATTCATTCATTTTTTTATTCTTTCCATTTTTCTGTTTCATTTACAGTCTCTTGTACAGTTGCTACTGAAATATGTTTTTAACGTAATATTATTTATCTGTATTCTTTAACATTTAATATGTATTATAGTGAATTTATATTAACTATGCAAACTCTGTCTTCTCTGTGAGTTTAAAATGTTTTATTTTTTTATATTAGTTAATGTTTAACTTCTAAGGCTGTCTGTCTTCCCATATTTCTTTTTTTTAACTTTATTTTATTATGTCATGATAATCACCATACATTACATCATTAGATTTTGTTGTAGTGTTCCAGGATTCATTGTTTGCTTATAACACCCAGTGCTCCATTCAATACGTGCCCTCTTTAATACCCATCACCAGACTAACACATCCCCCCACCCTCCTCCCCCTAGAACCCTCAGTTTGTTTCTCAGAGTCCATAGTCTCTCATGGTTTGTCTCCCCCTCCAATTCCTCCTCCTTCATTTTTCCCTTCCTACTATCTTCTTCTTCTTTTTTTTTTAACATATAATGTATTATTTGTTTCAGAGGTACAGATCTGTGATT
>NC_138371.1:131379934-131395852 GCF_054177405.1 Leptonychotes weddellii
TGTTTGTATTTCTTTGGTGTTGGTTGTGATCTCTCCTCTTTCATTCATGATTTTGTTGATTTGGGTCATTTCTCTTTTCTTTTTGATAAGTCTGGCCAGGGGTTTATCAATCTTGTTAATTCTTTCAAAGAACCAGCTCCTGGTTTCGTTGATCTGTTCTACTGTTCTTTTGGTTTCTATTTCATTGATTTCTGCTCTGATCTTTATTATTTCTCTTCTCCTCCTGGGTTTGGGCTTTATTTGCTGTTCTTTTTCCAGCTCCTTTAGGTGTAGGGTTAGGTTGTGTATTTGAGACCTTTCTTGTTTCTTGAGAAAGGCTTGTGTTGCTGTATAGTTTCCTCTTAGGACCTCCTTTCCTGCATCCCAAAGATTTTGAACAGTTGTGTTTTCATTTTCATTGGTGTCCATGAATTTTTTTAAATTCTTTTATTTCCTGGTTGACCCATTCATTCTTTAGTAGGATGCTTTTTTAGCCTCCATATATTTGAGTTCTTTCCGACTTTCCTCTTGTGATTGATTTCCAGTTTCAAAGCATTGTGGTCCAAAAATATGCAGGGAATGATCCCAAACTTTTGGTACCAGTTGAGACCTGATTTATGACCTAGGATGTGATCTATTCTGGAGAATGTTCCATGGGCACTAGAGAAGAATGTGTATTCTGTTGCTTTGGGATGGAATGTTCTGAATATATCTGTGAAGTCCATTTGGTCCAGTGTGTCATTTAAAGTTTTTATTTCCTTGCTGATCTTTTGCTTAGATGATCTGTCCATTTCAGTGAGGGGGGTGTTAAAGTCCCCTACTATTTTTGTATTGTTGTTGATGTGTTTCTTTGATTTTGTTACTAATTGGCTTATATAATTGGCTGCTCCCATGTTAGGGGCATAGGTATTTACAATTGTTAGATTTTCTTGTTGGATAGACCCTTTAAGTATGATATAGTGTCCTTCCTCATCTCTTATTATAGTCTTTGGTTGAAAATCTAATTTGTCTGATAGAAGGATTGCCACCCCAGCTTTCTTTTGGTGTCCATTAGCATGGTAAATGGTTTCCACCCCCTCACTTTCAATCTGGGGGTGTCTTTGGTTCTAAAATGAGTCTTTTGCAGACAGCATGTTGATGGGTCTTGTTTTTTTATCCAGTCTGATACCCCTGTGTCTTTTGATTGAGGCATTTAGCCCATTTACATTCAGGGTAATTATTGAAAGATATGAATTTAGTTCCATTGTTTTCAACCAACATCTTATCAATCCTCTAACCCGGAGGAGCCAAGAGCTTGGGGCCCTACTCCTCAGTGAGCCCCCAGAGAAAAGCAGTCAATCACTTCCATCTCCCTGGTCTCTGGCTGCACTCCATGCTCACCAGCTTGTGACTGAGCATTTCTATCTCTGGCACACGACCCTGTTTGGAGTCTCCAAACCCAGCAGAGTTCTGTGGTGCACTCCCGCACCACTTCTCCCAGGGGAGGAAAGGGAGTCTCCCCGGATCTGCTGCTGGTTGGGTCCCTGATCAATGGGCAGTGGCCCGACTGTGCTGCGGGTCACAGTTTATGGCAACCCGAACTGCGAGCCCACTCCTCAGCTCCATCTCTGCAGCTGTCTTCTCTGCTCCAATACCTGGGAGCTCTGCCTCAGCAGAGCAGACTTCTAAAAGTTCCGATTTTGTGCTCCGCTCTCTATCACTTGCCGGTAGCCGCCTGACAGAGGCTCCCTCCCCTGCCATCTATATTGCTGAATATTGCCTTGGATTCACTTCTCTGCATGTCCTACCTTCCAGAAAGTGGTCGCTTTTCTGTTCAGAGAGTTGCTGCTATTCTTTTCTTCGATCTCCTGTTAAGTTTGTAGGTGTTCAGATGGTTTGATCCCTATCTAGCTGAATTCCTGGGACCAGATGAAATTTAGGTCTCCTACTCCTCCGCCATCTTGCTCCTCCTCATTCCCATATTTCAATTTAATCAGCCTGAGAAGATAATGTAGCCAGTTGTACAAAAAACATTCTTGTTGAAAATCCCCAGTAATGATAAGTGAGTAATCCAATTCCAATGAAATAAGTGAATCTTTAAGAAGGGAATTGTTCTAGCCACACCTACATATCTCCTTTTATGTTTGGGTATATATATATATATATATATATATATATATATATATATAAAATCTGAATATTAATTCAAAATTATGCATATGAATAACACCTTTACAAACCATCAATTCATTATTGCTAAGCCATAATACTGGAGTACTAATATTTATTGTTCATTACATTTATTTCTAAATGTAGAATCATATTTACTCATTAACTCTCATCAGACACAAAGTCCAGTTCAAAATGAGTCACATTAGATGAGGACATAACATATTGCCCTATAAACTCTGTATATCTTATTCTGAAGACCTTTTGTTAAATAAACTACAAATTATTTCTTGCTTATCCTTCCTATGCTTCTGATGAATGGTATGAAGAGAGTTTTATTTCAGTGGCTAGTTATATTTTGGCATATTTCTGACATGCAGGTAAGGTGTACGAACATGTTTGTAGTTAATACAATTGTTATTATGAGGCTGTTGGAAGCATTATAAAATCATAAAAAACTAGAACCTTTAGCAAAGCAGTAAATAATAAAAATCTAACAAAGAGCCTAAACAGTAATGTTTTTTAACTTGCTTAGATTAGTTTACCTGAGCAAACTATGCCAGAAAATATTTGAATGCTTAGCTAGTGGAAATAGTCATTCTCTGAATTTTATAATATTTTATACATTTGTCTATCACCTACCATATAACAATTCAAGTATACTGTTAATATTATAGTACGTAATATCAAAATTTTATGGTCTCCTAATTTTTTTTCCTTTTCCATTTTTTTATTATGTTATGTTAATCACCATACATTACATCATTAGTTTGTGATGTAGTGATCCATGATTCATTGTTTGCATATAACACCCAGTGCTCCATGCAGTATGTGCCCTCCTTAATACCCATCACCAGGCTAACCCATCCCCCCACTCCCCTCCCCTCTAGAACGCTCAGTTTGTTTTTCAGTGTCCATCAGAGGGGGAGATGAACCATGAGAGACTATGGTCTCCTAATTTTTCTACAGTGTATGAACCATGGGTGTCTAAAGAAAAATATGGTATCTCAGAGCTTTAGCTATGACTTATACTTGGCCAAGAGGAATAAGAAACATTTAATTACTTCAAGATGTGCAGGAATCCAGTTCCAGCAGCAGTGGGGGCAGGCTAATTTGCAAGCAAACCACTGCACACCTTGTTAAAACACACTCCACCCCCTGCTGGAGACCAAAGACTGTCCACAGTAGGCAGAGAAATTCTCTGCAGACAACTGGACTGAAGGAAAAAGAGGCCAAGACTCAGCAGCTGAGCACATGCAACACACATAGGAGACACTCTCTGGAGGGCAGGCCCTGTGGAACAGGAGACACTGCACTGCAGGACACTACAGGGCTCTTCTTCATAATGCTATTATCATTAAGAGCAAGAGAAGTAGCCAACCTTCCTAACACACAGAAACAGACATAGAAAGTCAGACAAAATGAGAAGACAGAGAACATCTCCCACATGAAAGAACAGGACCAAGCACCCCAAAGGACCAAAGTGAAACAGATATAAATGATATGCCTGATAGAGAATTTAAAGTAATGATCACAAAGATGCTTGCTGGACTAGAGAAAAGAGTGGAGGACATCAGTAAGAATCTTAACACAGAGAAAAGAATGAATCAGACATCAACAACACCATAAATGAATTAAAAATATAATAAATATCAGGCCAGATGAAGCAGAAGAATGAAATAATGACCTGGAAGACAAAGTAATGGAAAGTAACCAAGCTGAGCAAAGGAGAGGAAAGAAAATCATGCAAATTGAGAACAGTTTTGGGGAACTCATTGACCCCATCAAGTGTAATAACATTCCCATTATAGGAATCCCAGAAGAGAGAGAAAAGGGGGGCAAAAAATTTATGTGAAGAAATAATAGCTGAAAACTTCCCTAATCTGGGAAAGGAAACAGAGGCAGGCACAGAGGCACAGAGATCCAGGAGGCACAGAAATTCCCCCTAAATATTCAACCCAAGGAGGTCCACACCAAGACACATGATAATTAAAATGGCAAAAAGCAGGATAAATAAAACATTTTAAAAGATGTGGAGTATTTTTCTTTCTTTGGGGGTACTTTATAAGGTAATATGTAAAAGAATATTATGTTTAAATCATGGAAAAATGTATTAGTTCACTTTTTACATATATTGGATATTTTACTTTTTATTTATTAAGGTTCAGTGGGTTGAGGAAGTATATACCTTTTAGGTTTGATTGAACTCTTAGGAGTGTGTTTCTAAGTACAGTAAAGATTTTCCTCCAGTTCATTGTTCAGTTAATTGTTGAGGTAAACTCAGGAATTGTTTCATTTTTTATTTGCCCTTGAAGGATACCTAAAAACAATGTTTTTAAAGAGATTTGTGGAAATACAGCTAAACTCATAATATGCTGTAGAAGCAGAAGCTAAGTTCAGTCCATTAGAGACAGGTACCTGTATAATTATTATACCTGTTCTGTCTTCAGGCTGAGTTTGAGTGTTTTGGGTCCTGATATACTTCTTGCCCAGGTTTGTGAGGCTTTCAGTGCCCAGTTCCAAAGGAGAACATATTTTTGGCAGGGAGGCAAGTTATGTGTCATTCTTCCAAGATGAGTAAACACTTCTAGCTGGAAAATACAGCCTTCCCTACTACTAAGTAAGCACAGATTTCTTGTCCATAATGAGCTTCAGGATCTGCCTAGGTAAGACCTTCATCCTGTGGTGACACACCTCATGCCTGGTGGAGAGAAGGAAATGGAACAAAAATAAAGGAAAATTGGGGATTGCTGGAAAGCATCATTATTGTAATTTTTAAAGACAATGTTATTTTATTTCAGGAACGGCTAAGGCAAAATCATGAAAGCTCAATTTTCCTGATCTACCAAGTAGAGCTGTACTCCTTTATCATTTGAGGGTAGCAATTACAAATACTAACTCCAGAGTTACACTGCCTTGTAAATTCTAGATTTAGCCCTTTTTAACTCTGTGACCTTAGGCAAGCTATTTACCTTCTGTGCCCCAGTTTCCTAATATGTAAACAAAGAAAATAATTATCCCTGTGCAATAGTCTTATTTGATTGATTAAATGGGTCATTACAGGTAGCATACTCAGAACATTGTTATTATTCAATAAATATGAGTTATCATAGGACATTGCTGTCCCTTTGAAGCTTGTAAACTTTCAAAGGAATAAAGCATGCTCCGTAAATCACCTCCTATAAGTAAAATGACTACCACAGATTGTAATCAATGTCACAATGAATCATAATAAACTAAAAAAAAAAATACTAGAGAATATTTCAAACTCTTATTTAAATGCTTTGCTAGAGCAAAGAACATAGGGTAGCTGAAAAGGGTTAAGATATAGTAAATATATGATGTCTATATATAACAAACTATAATCATATGTCTCTTTCACATGATTGCATTTATTTCACACTTTTTTCTGTGTTATGAATGAGTTTATTGAACACCAAAAAAATGAATGGAGGCTATCTCTCTTATATTTCAATGATGAGCAATTATTTGTTCATTCATCAAACATTTAGAGAATCTACTGAGTCAGACATCATGCTGCTTAACTTTACTGGGTCATCAAAAGTGAAAAAATAGAAACTGTAATCTTAAAAAGGTAGCATTGATTCATTGATACATTCATATATACGTAATGAGCAAGGATACCATACCAATACAGGTATAGCTACTGCATATCCAAATGCATATAAGTACACACATGCAGTCCAGTAACTCATAGACCAATTGCCAATGCAGAACATTACACTAACATATATTTCAGCAGAACTTAACAATATACTTATTCACCAAATGTGAAGTTGACCAGAGAGAGGTAACAGTTACTCCAGGATGAGAAGATTATAAATAATTTGACAACATGGTCAAGAAGAGGAGTTATACAACCTATTTTTTAAAAAAAGATTTTATCTATTTATTTAATTTAGAGAAAGAGAGAGAGAGAGAGCAAGTGTGAGTGAGGGGTGGGGCAGAGGGAGAGAGAGAATCTCCAGCAGACTCCCCGCTGAGCATGGAGCCTGACATAGGGCTCGATCTCACGACCCTGAGATCATGACCTGAGCTGAAACCAAGAATATGATGCTCAACTGATTGAACCACCCAGGCACTCTGCAGTCTCTTGAATAAAAAATAAAATGATCCAAATAGCATATTGCCATAAAGCACTGCTATGGTGTTAAATATGTATATAGTAATGACCTTCAAATTAAATGAAGACAGACTAGTAAGAAGATTTAACAATATTATAATAAACATGGTATTTAAAAACCTAGGCATCAAGTTTTTTTTCTGGTGAGTAATCAACTTTAATGTAAAAAAAAAAAAAGACAGTACCTATAGGTATATATATATCATCTGTTTTTACAAAGGTTCTTTCCAAATCTTGTTGAAAAAAAAGTATTACATTCCTCTTAGATTTCTTTCTCTCTTGTTCTTTCTCTCTCACTCTCTCTATTTTTTTTTTTTTTGAGTAGGCTCCATGCCCAGTGTGGAGCTTGAACTCATGACCCTGAGATCAAGACCTAAGCTGAGATCAAGAGTCAGATTCTTAGATGACTGAGCCACCCAGGTACCCCTTAAATTACTCTCTTGATAAATTATTTTGTTAAGTTCACAAAACTCAATTACCAACTCTAGTCATGTCTTGATTGCCATAATATATGTTAAGTATTGTCTTAGATATGTTGGGCTACATATATAAAATTATATAAAAAATTTTACCTACACACAAAATTTGAAATTAAAAAATAGTAATACATTTAATGGTTGAACTGTTTTCATTTACAACACTTAATTTTAGATTTATTTAGTTTTTTAAAAATTTAAGTATAGTTGACATATAATGCTATATTAGTTTCAGGTGTACAACATAGTGATTTCACAATTCTTCACATTATGCAGTGCTCACTACAGTACTTACATCTGTCACCATACAAAGTTATTACAGTATTTTTGACTATATTCCTGATGCTATGCTTTTCATTCCTATGACTTTTTAAATTTTATAACTGGAAGTTTGTACCTCTTAATATATTTATTTAGTTGTTACGTTATAATAAATACTGATTCTTTCCACTTTAAAAAGACATTTCTAGTCAACATAACCCAGAGACGTAGTGACCTTCCTCTGAGCTGTGGGCGTGAAATTATCAATGTGAGGATCATACTTAAGCCAAGTACTTGTGAAACATTTTGAATACTATATTATCTGAAGGCACATCTTTATCATTTTGTGTGTATGAGTGTTCAGTACATATAGTTACCCTTAAACAATAAGAAAAAGGCACCTCAGGGCTATCTGATTTTTTTATGGCTAAATATAGTGCCAATACCACAGGGTAAAACAACGGGTATAATACCAATGCTTGCATTCTTTATAATACTACTAGAGATCAGTACTCTTTGGTATTCTGTAAAACACCTGCATTCCTTTCACAGGATATGCTGATGAATGTCTGTTTGTTCCACAGTGGAGAAGTGAATGTTCAGTTATATTTTATAGAAAATTGATATGATTTCACTATCCTCAGGCAGACTGTAATTCTTACTTTTTGATGGGGTATGCATATGATGGAGTGCATATTTTGTGTGAGGTAAATATCAATCACACTGATATAGAAATTTTTTTAAGAGACATCAAAAATTTTTAATACACATTTACTTTCTTCATATTTCATGCAGAATGTACTTAAAAGGTATTTGTCTTTGTCGATATATGTTTATAAGACAGGATTCACAGTTGCATGCAACAGAAATTGATTCTGACCAATTTGAGCATTAGGAGAATTTACTGATTGATTATTAGTTAGGTCATAAATTCACCGGCAAAATAGGAGAACCACACTTCGAAAATAAGGAAGGAAAAAGGGAATCTAGAGAATAAGGACTGCTGCTTAAATCATACCACAGAAGTAATCTGTGAGGACCATTTTCCCACAAGTGGGCACAGATTGTTTCAGCTTGTACCACCACCACCATGACCATCACCAGTGTCACCAACCATAAGTTCTCTTTGCTGGCACTTTTGCTACAGATGCCCCTGAAAACTGGTATGGCTACCATTGATGTCATGATTGAATTGGATTTCTTATCTCTGCTTACTTTAATCACTGGGCCAGGTTGAAAGATCCACATAAACATGTCCAATTGCCAAAAATGTATACATTTGGGGATTCCCCATACATAAGAATGGGATTAAATTGCTTGACAATAAAACAACTAGAAACATCCACTACATTTCATACTATAGTATGCAGCAACCAATACACACCATTTTCCCCCGGATTGTAATTCTAGTTAAAAAAAAAACAACAAAACGTGTTCCTAATAAAATGCAATGATACCTTCCGAACTAAGCCTCATATAACTAAATAGAAATTAATTTCCTCTCCAAAGAAGATTAAGGAAAGAAGGAAGGAAGAAAAAAAAAGAAGGGAGACAATCAAATAAACAATATGTAAGTGTGTATCTCTTGCTGCATTCAGGTCCAAGTTCAGGATCTCTAGGTGATGTATATTTCCCCTCTGGTTTTAGTCCTTGTACTAGCATGGTGTTGTGTAACCTACAGGCAAAAATGTTAAGAGAAGAGAAGAGAAGTTATTTAAAACATTTGAACTTTGATTTTCCAGCAATTTTAAGCACTTAGTGGTTAGATTTGTGTAGAAGTAGAGTGAACTTTCATTGATATTTTCCTCTGGATGTGGCAGTAATAGAGAATCCCAGGGAATCACCTAGATTCTGTTCATTTTCCTCCCTTGCTCTGTTCTGTAGAAACAAACTTATTTCCCTTAGATGGACAAGATCAATCATCCCAATCAACACTATAATCTCCATCAATTTCTACTGACTCAGAGGTAGGAGGAAACCAAAAGCCTAGTAGGTAATCTCAATTTTCATTTAAAAGGGATCATTTTGTATCTCCTGATGGAACCATTTTTCCTTTGAGTATTACATCTTCCAAAACTGAAGAACCCATAGTTGTAGGGAAAGGAAGCAAAGTTTTTGTGAGAAGATCAGTAGGTGTCATAGCAAGAGGTGGCATTCTACTTTCTGTCCCTTAATTTTAGAATGCATACATTCTAGTTACATAAGAAAGCTTACCACTTATTGATATCTGGTTTGGGTGCTATACCACTTCTAGAGGGACAGAATCTCAAACTTGGAATGAATTTTATACTTCTAAAACCATAGTAGTATCTTCAATAAGCTATTCCATACTTCAGTAAGGTTAACATATGCATATTTTGTACATAATTAAAAGAATATCTTAATCAGAAATGGGTTGTGTGCGGTGCCATGGTGGTGAATGATATATTTTATTGTTGGCAGAAAGAAATGGATGTGGTGGCTCCTCTTTAAGATGGTTCCAAACAATTTTTCCCTCCTTGTATGTGGATAGCATTTTGCCAGGGAGAAGTGGTATTTATTCCTTCTCTCTACTTAAATCAGGATGTCCTTAGTGAGTTGATTGGCCAGTAGAATCAGCTGAGGTGATAGTTTAAACTGCTGAGGGTTGGTCATAATAAGCCTTGCAATTTCTGCTTAGATTCCTTGGAGTGCTTTTTGAACACTGAAACAATTGACTTGGGACATCAGCCACCTTTTAAGAAGACCAAATACCCAGAAACTGTTATACTATGATAAGCCCAAGGCATATAGAATCTGAAGGATAAATACCATATGGAGAGAAAGGGGTGAGGGGCAGAGACACACTAAGAAACACTCAGGAACCAGGCATGTGAATGAAGAAGCCACGTTGGAAGTGGATACTCCATCATAAGCTCACCTCAGCTGATGCTATATGAGTTAGAAATGCACAGCCTAATTTCTGGAGAATTTTGTTATGTAGGAACAGGTAACTGGAATATTGGTAGATAAGGAAATTCAATCCAAATATAGTATCTCTTCCCATGAGGATGTATTTCTAGCCCTTCACTGAAGGAAAAAGTTCAGCATAATTAATTTGCCACCAAATGGCTTGTCCATTCTGGTTTATAGCACCATATTGATGATCAGCTTGCTCCTTGCCACTGAGCACTGAGAAGCAGTGATGGCCAAATTGGCCTGGCATAGAGAATCCATGTTTTTGACCCCATGCATAATCTCCATTGTTGCCATTCTACCTTATTTGTGGGTATACCAAACAAGCTGGAAGTTAAGGGTGACTAACATTACCTTTACATATGATCAGTGAGCATGTCCATAGTGGGGATCTATGGAAGGGATTCATTCACATGGGACAAAAATATTCTTACAGATCAAGCCGATTTTTAATAGTTATCCCTCAAAACATTGTGCAAGTCTCCTTCTCACCAGTCTTCCAATCTTTTTTCTTCCAAGCCCCTGTTCAAATCTACCAATGCATTAATATAGATCCTTATCTCAATTTCTCTTTATTTCCAGAAAAATTAGGAATAATATACTCTGCTCAGATTTATGTCCTCTTCATTTATAGATATTGAATTAAATTAAACCATAGGAACAATTTCATTCCAAATGGTTTCAGCATGTCATAAAAAGTTATCTGTGAACCAGATTCTAGTCTTTTTTTTTTTTTTTTCCCCAGTCAAATAGTCGTGGGCGATTGCCCTGGAAATCATATGTGGAAGACTAAGGATGCAACTTAAGTTCTATCACTAGACCAAGATCTGTTTTCCAAAAGAAGAACAGTTATTTTCTAAAGAGGGAATATCTTAACTCCAAAACCTAGTGGACTCCATTATAATGCTTTTAGCAGGAATTTCGGCAGCTCCTTACAGTATCCCTATCCATCATAGATATTTTGATATTCATAACATTTTGATATTTGATAAGTACTGAGTAGCAATGCTGCTTACAGTTCTGAGCAAACCAGCTGGAAAACCTTGCACTAAAAGCCACCCAAAGCTACCAATCTCTTAAGCCATTTAGGGGATAAATGAGAACATTAGAATAGTTAGCATTCAAAAATGCAAGAAAGTGTGCCTGGGTGGCTCAGTTGGTTGGGCGACTGACCTGGGCTCGGGTCATGATCCTGGAGTCCCGGGATTGGGATTGAGTCTGGCATCAGGGTCCCTGCTCAGCAGGGAGTCTGCTCCTCCCTTTAACCTCCCCCCATGCTCTCTCTCTCTCATTCTCTCAAATAAATAAATAAAATCTTTTTAAAAATGCAAGAAAAGTCACCTCTTTTAGAACATTCTTTGTAGTACATGATGTAAGGTACAATATATTCACTTTGGAGTGGATATCTAATATTTCCTTGGCAAATAAACAGAAATTTGTTAAGGGGGCAGGTCATAGGTGTTGTCGCAGACCTCTAGCATGCATATATCTTGTCAAAGCATTTAGGAACAACTCTGCAGATTCATATAATATTATTTAACCTAAATAATCATTTATAGTAATGTTCTGTGATTTTGATATGGCAAAGATACCTTGAATTTATAATAGTTTAAAGCCAGGTAAACTTTAGGGCAAGGCAGGAAATGTATATTGCTATCTATTCCAGATAAAAGCCATCTACTTATGATATTCTCCATTTCTTGGACTAGAGATAAAAGTGTTTTCATCCTAGTTTGTGCATACTGGTTGCCAGGGACTGTTTGACAATAAGTTCACATCACAAACAATAGCTGTAATTGCATTTGCAGGTGATTAATCGTAAAACAATCCACTGCCATTCTCAAATATAATCTATCCCTGTATTGGAAAGTAGAAATGTGGATGTGATAAGAATCAATATTCTTGAACCCTACTATCTTTCAATATGACACTAATTCTTATATTCCCCTTGAAGTTATAATATTGGAATTGATTTGCTATTTACTATTTTGTTAGGCAGTGGGAGTTCCAAATTCTTCCACTTGACTTTTTCTACCATCATAACCATTATTTCTGTGTCAAGCAGACATTGTGGGTGTTCTTCCAGTTGGTAAAAATATTTACTATAATAATACACACTGGGTATGGGAATAAATATAGTATGAGTGATAGATATGAATTAAACTACCATGAAGTGGATTTAGAACAAAATGACATTTATCTTCTGAATCCATTAAATGCACTCTGACCCATGGATCACAGACTTAATCTTAAATCTCCAGGAATTAGTATTATTTTAGAATCAGTGTCCAATAATACCTCAAGGATCTGGATATCATTGTATCTAGTGAGAGCAGTCTCTCTGAAAGAGTTGAGAGAAGTAGTAGCATTACTTGTGAAAGGCCAGAGACTTTCCACTTTTCTATTACTATATGTGTTGAGAGGTGGGAGGAAAGTCCCACCTGTGGATAACTTTTGTGCCCATATGATACCTTCTGTGTATAGAATAGAATAAAGTTATCAGAATATCATCTAAAATATTATACACATAGTAAACCAAGTAAATATGTCTGTTTCACATTAATAGGGCCTAAACTGAAATAATTAACAATGAATATAATTTGCAATGAATAAGTAAGGTTTCAGAAAATTAGTATGAAAATATAGAACTTGGTTAGAAGCTGTGCTATTGCTACAAAATCTAAATTTAAAAGGCTCACAAGTCTGCACACCTAATGTAAGTGAATATAATCTTTCTCAAAAAAGCAAATGAATGACATGAATAAGAGTATTTTTATTTTATTTCAAAATAATCAAGGGAGGGTTTTTTAGTACCTACAAAATTTAGAAATGATCGAGAAATATAGAAGATACTAAACTTTATTACTTAGATGGCTCAGGAGTGTTTATGCAAATGTCTTTTGGCTCACTGAATATATTTTACATTACTCATGCTATTATTTTAAAGAATTTTACCACACACATTGTATCTACTAGAACACTAGTGTAAATACATTGAAGACTCTTATAGAGTAATTGCATACTCTAGGGGTTTAATTAACAACAAAGGAAACACATATTAATGACACAGACTGTTTTCGATTAGTAACACCTCTAAATTAATTATTACTACTATGGTAATATTAAATGTATATTCAAAATATGACTAGACTTTCAAAATGAATAGGAAGAAAGTATTGTGTTCTACTTTATTTTATGTATTTAATCTTAAAAGTTTAAAATGAAGTCTATGAATTACAAAACTTAAAGCTAAATTATATTACTGTTAACAGTAAATATTTCATTTATTTTTTAATTTTCCCTTATTTATAGTCAGCATATTATATTTGTTAAGTAGCTATATTATCAAAGAGGTCTTTTTTTTTTTTTAAAGATTTTATTTATTTATTTGACAGAGAGAGCTATAGAGCACAAGCAGGAGGAGCAGCGGAGGGAGAGGAAGAAGCAGGTCCCCTTCCAAGCAGGGAGCCTGATGTGGGACTCGATCCCAGAACCCTGGGATCATGACCTGAGCCGAAGGCAGATGCTTAACCATCTGAGCCACCCAGTCGCCCAAAGAGGCCTTTCTGATGTTAAACACCAAATGACATTTTGTCTTCTGAAACATATAGTCAGTGATTGGCTTAAGAGTTGTACATTTCTAAAAGAAAACAGGGTATTAGTGCCCCACAGTTTCTCAGGTTATTAAATAGGAAAGATAACAAACACAGAAGGACGATCGAGTAAGTCTTCTTTCTCTGGATACATTGATTAATAAATATTTAATGTGCGTCTCTACTTTTTACCAGTCTTTGTGGTAGGTACTGGGTATACATATTGTATAAAATAGATACAATTCCTAGTCTCATGCAATTCATATCCATGCTACTTTTTTGACTCTCCTTATTAAATCCTGCTTATTCTTTAACTGCCTTTTTGAATCATTTTTTTTCTCCACACAATTCAGTTAAAATTGATCTTACTGTATTTATTAATGATACCTTACTTACTAAATGTATGGGATGTATTTATGTTCTCATAGTATTTGATGGCTATGAATTTGATATTGTGGAAATGCTCTTGTGTTTTCTGAGAATTGCTTTGTCTTATTTTTTTTTATTCTTAAACAATATCATATGTGTGCTTTTTTCTTTCCTTCTCTTCCTCTACTTGCCTCTTAAATTATTATGTTGTTATTGAAGACTTTTCTAAACTCTTCACTATTTCACTGTGTATATGTGACCCTCTTTCTGCCTCAAAACCTGTAAATGGGGAGAAAATTCAGAAAAGCACACAACTAAAACTCACACAATTTTGATCTCCAGTGATGGACCTTTCATGGACTTAGAGCCCATAAAAAGGAAGCTCTTCCTGCTGAATTGCCTTCTAGTTCTCCAAGGAACTGATTCTAACATGTAACTGCAACTCGGGAGTGGATGAGAACAACAAAGAAAAGCTATGAATATTTCCCCCAAGACCTCCTGGAACCCAGTGAAAGAGAAATGAGCATGTATGAAAGTGAACAGAAGTAACCACATGCAGTGTAGGCTGAGGAAAACTTTGTGGCTATAAAATTAGGTGAAGAAACAAAATAGTTTACTGTGTAAGTGGTGGAAGTTGAGGTGAAATGCTTTAGTAGATTATTTACTTAAAAATTCTCAGTAGCTCCAAAGGTTTTTTACACAGCTGTTTATATGTGTTTCCTGTTTATGAATTTCTGAGAAATCTGTACTTTACTTATAGAGGGTATGAAATTGGGAAGAAGGATCCGCCATTTTTTAAATCCTTAAAAGAATTGTAAACTATCTCTTTCCTAATTTCTTTGTTTTTTTTAAAAAGATTTTATTTATTTATTTGAGGGAGAGAGGCAAATAGTGACAAAGAGCACAAGTGGGGAGGAGAGGGAGAAGCAGGCTCCCGCAGAGTAGGGAGCCGGAGGTGGGGCTCAATCCCAGGACCCTGGGATCATGACCTGAGCCGAAGGCAGACGCTTAACCGACTGAGCCACCCAGGCGTCCCTCTCTTTCCTAATTTTCCTCCTTCATTCTCTACTATACCACTGAATCAGCTTGTGCCCATTCTGCTTCACGTTCACTGCTCTTGTCAAAGTCTGAACTGACTTCTACATGCTAAATTCAATGTTCTGTTCTTGGTTCTCATCTCACTTGCCTTCTCAACATTATTAAATATATATATAATTATTATATACACATTTGTGCATTAAATGTGTAGATTTATATGTATATATATATATATTAGTATGTTATGTTAATCACCATACATTACATCATTAGTTTTTGATGTAGTGTTCAATGATTCATTTTTTGCGCATAACACCCAGTGCTCCCTTCAATACGTGCCCTCTTTAATACCCATTACCAGGCTAACCCATCCTCCCACTCCCCTCCCCTCTAGAACCCTCAGTTTGTTTTTCAGAGTCTATCGTTTCTCATGGTTCATCTCCCCCTCCGATTTCCCCCACTTCGTTCTTCCCCTCCTGCTATTTTCTTCCTTTTTTTTTTTTACATATAATGTATTATTTGTTTCAGAGGTACAGATCTGTGATTCAACAGCCATGCACAATTCACAGTGCTCACCATAGCACATACACTCCCCAATGTCTATCACCCAGCCACTCCACTGCTCCCACCCCCCACCACTCCAGGAACTCACAGTTTGTTTCCTAAGATTAAGAATTCCTCATATCAGTCAGGTCATATGATACATGTCTTTCTCTGTTTGATTTATTTCACTCAGCATAATACCCTCCAGTTCCATCCACGTCGTTGCAAATGGCAAGATTTTATTCATTTTGGTAACTGCATAATATCCCATTGTATATATATACCACACCTTCTTTATCCGTTTGTCTGTCGATGGACATCTTGGCTCTTTCCACAGTTTGGCCATTGTGGACATTGCTGCTATAAACATCGGGGTGCATGTATCCCTTCGGATCCCTACATTTGTATCTTTTGGGTAAATACCCAGTAGTGC
>NC_138371.1:131396352-131412787 GCF_054177405.1 Leptonychotes weddellii
ATCAGGCTGGTGCATAGATCAGTGCCACACACTAGATTTGGGCATATTTTGGTCTGTTAGAAGAAAGTGCATCCCAAAATTTTAAAGAAAGAAAAACTTATATATGTACAAAAATAAGGGTAACTATTATGAAGGGATAGAACATGACTCTAAAAATGAAAAATAAAAAATATTTTTTTAAAAAAGGGATTGATAAGATGTTGGTTGAAAAAGGCAAAATGAAAAATTCAAAAAAGAAAAAAAAAAGTCTGTTAAAAAAAATTAACTTTGAAAGTCTAAAGAAGCTTGGTGAAAAAGCTATGAATTCTATGTGCAGTATTCCCCTAATGCTGGAGTTCTGCTGTTCTTATTGATTGGTAAACTTGGTCTTGGCTGGCTGTTCTTGCTGATCTTCTGGGGGAGGGGCCTGTTGCCGTGGTTCCCAAATGTCTTTGACAGAGGCAGAATTGCCCCGCCCTTGCCAGTCTGGGCTAAGTAATCTGCTCGGGTTTGCTCTCCAGAGCTTTTGTTCCCTGCAAGCTCTCCATACTGCTTTGGAGGATGAGAGTGAAAATGGTGGCTGCCCAGTCTCTGCCCCAGAGGAGCCGAGAACTCAAGGCCCCGCTACTCAGTGAGCCCCCAGAGAAAATCAGTCAATCACTCCCTTCTCCCTGGCTCCGGCCGCACTCGCTGCTCACCCGGTCTGTGAAAGAGCGTTTCTATCTCTGGCACCCAACTCAGTTTGGAGTCTCCAAACCCAGCAGATCCCTGTGGTGCACTCCCACGCAACTCCTCCCGAGGGAGGAAGGTGAGTCTCCCCGGATCTCCCGCATGTTGGGTCCCTGCTGGAAGAGCAGTGGCCGACTGTGCCACAGATCACGGTTTATGGCAACCCCGAGCTGAGAGCCACTCCTCCACTCCGTCTCTGCAGCCAGCTTCCCTGCTCTGATACCTGGGAGCTCTGCCGCACTCAGGCACCCCTGGTGTTTCTGTGACCCTGAGGGTCCTGAGACCACACTGTCCCACGAGGGTTCCACCCCCCGCTTAGCCACTGGAGCAACGTCCCTCAGTGGAGCAGACTTCTAAATGTTCTGATTTTGTGCTCCGCTGCTCTATCACTTGCCAGTAGCAGCAGACAGAGGCCCCCTCCGCCTCTGTCTATCCTCCCGAATATTGCCTCGGATTCACTTCTCCACACGTCCTACCTTCCAGAAAGTGGTCATATTTCTGTTCAGAGAGTTGTTACTATTCTTTTCTTCGATCTCCTATTGAGTTTGTAGGTGTTCAGAATGGTTTGATCCCTATCCAGCTGAATTCCTGGGCCCAGACGAAATACAGGTCTCCTACTCCTCCGCCATCTTGCTCCACCCCCCCAACATTATTTAATATTTTATCACTCTCTTTTGGAAACATTTCCCTTGCCACACTTTCAGGAATCAAGCTCTCCTCTTTGTCTTTCTTTTTTACTAGCTGTACTTTTGCCAGCCCATTCTTACCTTTCCTGTTTCCTTGATTCCTTATCATAGGAGGGGTCTTTGGATTTCTCTATCCATACTCACGTGCATGGCAAATTTATTTGACTCTAGTTTTGTAGCGCATTCATTGAGAGAAAAAACAATTACTCTGAGTCCAGTAACTTGGAACAAAGAGAGGCCTGAAGAGGTTGCACCACCAGGGACTGCCAAGGGGCAAAGGTGAAGCCCCGAGTCCGCCTGTACTCTCAATTTTATTATCGTAGAATGTGAAGTGTGTGGAAGCAAAGAAAAGACAACTCAAGAAAGCAATCATGTGAGGGGCAGCAAGGAACTGTGTATGTGACTATCAGTATGGGGCCTAGTGAGGCATTAAATAGGGGGCTGCAGGAGATGGGAGAGCTGACCTCAGTAGGTCTAAATATCTCATCAACCATCATTGCTGTTTTCAGCATGCACAGTTTTCAGTATGGAATGATGGGGGAAGGGTTGCTTTTGCCATATGCATATAGCTTTTGCCATATATGCGTGTTCCTGTTCTTATTGTTTCTTTTACCCACTGAGGTCTTGCTCTCCCACAGACTCTTAAACATGTTAGGTCCATAATTCTCTGTTGAAATTCAGACTTGTTTACCCAAATGTGTCTTCAATTTGTTCTCTTCAAAATTAGGATTTCCAAATTAAATTTCCAACCAGCCCTGTCAACCTGTTCCATCTTCCATCTTCTCCATTTTAGATAGTGTTAACTCCATTATTCTAGTTGTGATTAAGCATCTTAAATTTCCCATAGTCATCTCTTTTGGTCATATTGCCTTCAATGTGTCAAAATATCTGGCTTCCTCTTCCTTCAAAATATAACAAAATGAATCTACCTTCCACTTCCACCACTGGTTCCATCCAAGTTGCACTGGATAGTTGTAATAACCTGCCTTGGCCTTCCTGCTGAAACTCTTTTGCCTCTGCAGTCAATTCTCAGCACAGTGGCCAGAGATTTCCTTTGTAAATATCTATCAGTCTCTATCACTCACTTATGGCTTTCCATTTTCCTTAGGGTAAAATAAAAGTCTATATGATAATCTATGAAGTCTATATATGTAGGGAGTCTTTGTCTGTGATAGTTTATCCTACTCTCTCCCTTGTTTGTTTCTATTTACCCGGACTTTCTAGTTTTTCAGTGTCCCCCCCTTTCAAAGGTTCCCCTTGGTTCCTGGGCTTTGTATTGGCTATTGGCTTTTCTTCAAATATCCATGACTCAATGTTTCATTTCCTTTAATTTTTGCTAATATTTCACTTGTCATTGAGGCCTCATCTGACTACTTTTAAAATCACAAGACTCGGTATAATCTCCTCTTATTCTGTCTTATATTTTCCCATACTATATATAATCTCTTAAATATACTATCTAACCTACCTATTTGTTTATTTTTTGTCTTTTGTCACACTATAAGATCTGTGAGGTTAAGCATTTTAATTTCCTTGTTCCCTGCTGAATCCTTGGCATCTAGCATAATTCTTATTACATAATTTTTGAATAATTGAATTAATTGGAGGTCCTGAGATTACAGAAACCTCTCAGACTGTAAAGAACATTGGGGAAGGTACCATGCTTATCTTCTTCATGGTCACATCATTTGTGCCTAGCATAACACCAAGAACATTAGAGACCCCTAGTAAATATATGTTGACTTAATACATTTTCTCTCTAACAAGTGCTATATTGAATGTTTGTATCCCCCCGCCCCAATTCATATGTTGAAATCCCAACCCCTGGGGAGGTGAGGCCTTTAGGAGGGTTGAGGTCATGTTGCTGGAACCCTCATAAATGTGATTAGTGTCCTTGTAAAAGAGGTCTGAAAGAATGCCCTTGCTCTTCACCATGTGAGCTTAAATAGCCATCAAAGAGGATGGGGGCCCTCACCAGATATCAGATCTGCTGGTGCTATAACCTTGGACTTTGCAGCCTCCAGAAGTTTGCAAAATAGAAGTTTGTTATTTATTAAGCCACCCAGTTTATGGTATTTTTTTATGGACTAGACTAAGGAAAACCAATTTTGCAAATACATTGAATATGCATTGTATATCCATCTACATTTTGGTGGTATAAATATTTTGCCCAGATATTTGTTTTTTACCTAATTAAAATTACATAGATACTTATCTATGAAATAAAAATATATTTACCTATAGTTTTAGATATTTGAAATAGATATAACATTTTATATATGTGTGACATATATAGCTTTGTGTGTGTGTGCATGTTTGTGTGTGGTATATGCATACATATATTATAGTTTGGTAAATTGTATCATCTTAAAATTAGTCAGGAAAGAAAATATTGTCTAAATGTTAATGGGCATTTTACATATACAAACATCTAAAAAATGTAATTTTAATATGATTAATCTCACATATTTATGACCACTAGAGATTCAATCACAAGGAATACACTTAAAGCCAGATAAAACATGAAAAAAGTACATCATTATTGAAAATAACAAAAGCCTGTATGATTATAAATTATAATCATTTTTGCTTATGTAGCAACTAAAGTTTCCAAACAAGTAATCCAACTCTATAATTAAATTATGTGATAAAAGGATGGAAATGTGGTTCAATTAACAAGATTCTTCTTTTCTGGTACATTTGCTCCTTTCTCCTTGGTCTGTCCCTTGATATTGTGTTCTGTTTTATGAATGTCACATTAGCTGATGAAAATCAGATGGAATCTGAAGAGAGTGGGAAACACCTGTCACATTGTTGAATTACTCTAAATATAACCTGATAATGAATAATGCGTTTCAAAATTATATCCATATATTTTTGTCTTGGTCAATATGAACATCACATAAAATAATAGTCTGAAAATTTAGTTTTGGTTCCCTTTTTAATCTGAATATTTAAAAGTGAGACAGTATATTCATCTGTTAATGATACAATTATTCAGTTAGTTCATTGATTCATTTATTCTTGAAACATGCTGAGCATTTAGGAGCTATATACTTTAGTAAATCATATTTGAAGCTCACCTATTCTAGAGAAGCTTATAATCTAAAAACAGAGACAAATATGTATACAACTAATTATAGAATACAGATGAAAGTGAATTCAAAGGTGAAAGAGTATAAAAACATGATAGGAATGAAGGGGAAGTAAAGACTATAACAGAAGAAATTATCTAGTCTAATGATAAAAATTTATTTGCCCAAGCAAGAAAGGTCAGGAGTTTTATTTTTTTTAAAGATTTTATGTATTTATTTGACAGAGAGAGAGACAGCGAGAGAAGGAACACAAGTGGGGGGAGTGGGAGAGGGAGAAGCAGGCTTCCCGCCAAGCAGGGAGCCCGATGCGGGACTCCATCCCAGGACCCTGGGATCATGACCTGAGCTGAAGGCACTTAACCAACTGAGCCACCCAGGTTTCCCAAGAAAGGTCAGGAGTTTTAATGAAAATATGTAATAAGCATTAGTGTTAGGTATATGCCTAAAGAGCTTCCATTTCTCCTGCTGACATTTGAACCTGCTCTGGTTGAAGAAATTGAAGATAGGAGGTCTTGGGGCACCTGGATGGCTCAGTCGTTAAGCATCTGCCTTCCGCTCGGGTCACGATCCCAGGGTCCTGGGATCGAGCCCTGCATCGGGCTCCCTGCTCCGTGGGAAGCCTGCTTCTCCCTCTCCCACTCCCCCTGCTTGTGTTCCCTCTCTTGCTGTGTCTCTCTCTGTCAAATAAATAAAAAAAAAAATATTAAAAAAAAAAAGAAGAAGATAGAAGGTCTTGTCTATGGATGGTCTTCCCTATCAATGCCTGTTCTGGACAGTCAACTGCCCAAGCCCTGAGGAGCATGTACTTGGAAATGAACTTGATCTGCTCTGTCTCCCTAGGGAGTCTAAAAGTTGGGAATATTGAGGGAATGACTGCTTTGACACTGAGCATATAGAATGAATGAAGTCTGAAGTGTTGGCTTAGGGTCTTGTGGTTCTTCAGTGGGACAAATGTCAATCCTTTTGATAATGGATCATGGGGAAAAATGAAAGATTGTCAAGGAGAGGACAGGACATTTTAAGTTTTAACAATAAAAACACAGGTTTTCTTGCCATTGCCTGAATATCACCACTTGAGGAAGTTTCATATCATAAGAGTAATAGTATCATTAAAGCCAACTTTCTAGCCTTTATTTAAAATGTATTAAAAATGTACAGGATTTCTCAGGGAATAGAATATATTCATGAAAATTTCATTGTAAATGTCTGTTGAAATTTTTATTGCAAAACTTGTTTTATTTTTTATACAACAAACTCAAAAATGTCATTCTAATAAGAAGCTTTCAGCACACACACACACACACACACACACAAGCACACAAAGAATACAAAGAGAATTGCTATTTTGATCAATAAACCCAAATTTGAATAGCAGGTGAAACTATATTGCTTTTTTTACTATGTTGACATCCGGCTTGCTTCTTCTACCTAAAATTCAGAAATGGTCGATTTCAGATAAACTTAGCATTCTTACAAATTACTCAACAGTTGACCTCCATCATAGATACTTTGTGAATATATTACTACAATAGCAACATATTTTGAGAAGAATAAAACATTGAATAAGCCACCTTAGTAGACCCATTATGAAATATACATTTTAGAAATATATGCATTATTTTATTCACAGATTTCTTATTTATGACCACAATTAAAGATCAGAGATGTATCAATAATGGTGATTTTTAATGTTTCCCCAGTTAACATTATTAGGTAGTGTGGATAGGAATGTATTTTCTAGAATAGCATATTTTATTATGCAAATCTATAATACTAAATAGAAATTTTCAATAAATTGTCTTCCTTTAAATTAATCTTTCCTGTCATAATAGGTTAATTTTCTGTAGTTTTTATCTTTAAAAGAGATAGAGTTTGTCACTTCCCAAATAATTTTTTCAGCAATATGTAAGAGATTATAGTAAGTACAGTAGAAAACACATTATAGTGTAAAAGGTTGTGAAATTCTTTTCTGAAATTAGAGATGTGAATGATCATACATGAGTCAATCAAGCACATTGTATGTGTCTATATAGTTTATATACATTATAAGCAATAATTAAACTTATTCTTTATGTGTAATTAAATTTTATTTATAAAGAGTAAAAATATTGCAGCAGTGATTCCAATAAACACAGTAATTTTTGTATGTGAGTAAAACAATGTAAATAGTAATTATTTTCTTTTTATTGCCATTGCAAACAAAGTAAGGTCTAGTTTAAGACAGTTATACACTGCAGAGTCCCACTTGATTGGAAATATTGACCAAAGTATCAACAGTTAGGTCTTTCCCGCTTATTTCTGACCAAGTCTTCAATGTAAATTTTTTTTCCTGTCAGAATAGTGAGAGTGATAACAGAAGTCTATTGTTTATATGATACATTTTATCCAGTGCATATGTATGAAGTCTCAGAAAATGTCCTTCAAATTATTGCTTATATTGCTCACTTGGGAGATTGTTCTAGTGCCAGTTTCTATGCCCAATACCATGAGATGTCTGATTCTGTAGGTCTAACGAAGTCTAAGGAACACACCACATTTTGAGAAACACTGGCTTCATGATGTTTTGCTTTTTAATAAGCAAACACACACAAAAGCATAAAACAAATGAATTAAGAGTAAATCTTAGTTTTTCTTTTACTTAAAATCATTTAAACAGAATTATAGTAAGTGAAGAATATTATATACCCAAATAAAAAGGATTTTATCCTTTTCTACTGCTGAGGGAAAATCTCTCTTAAATTTTTCAGTTCAGGGAAAAAAATATGCCTTAAATACTTTCAACAAGCACTGGAAATATACAAATTTATGTCAGTATGTCCAACTGGAAATAAAAGTGTGCATTTATTTTTTATATATGAATATATATGTATAAATTAATTTCAATCCTTTATGTAACAATGTGGAATATGAAGACAAAAGAAAAGTAGTCTTTTTCCTTTGTCTTTTAGATATGCTTTTTTAAATATATTAGGTAATATATCAGTAAGAGAAAGAAGAAAAAAAATGCATGATTAAGCCCATCTGATGAAATAAGAAAACTCTAAAAAGAAGGCCCTGCCTGAATACAGATACTGCTTATACCTTTAAAAATATTTGCCTATGAAAAATTTAAACATTTTAAAGCTATGAAAAGTAGTATGAGACAGCCATGGATTCACAGATCGTATTTTAACAAAAGCTAACTTTTTTTTGCCAGCAAAGAATGAACGTGAGTTCACTAGGAAGACAAGGAAAAGAAAGACACCTAAAGGTATAACCCTGAAGATTCACTGGTTTATAATCCTCTCTCCTTGAGTGAAGGCGAAAACTGACTTGCTGACAATCAATAGAACATAGTATCTGTCACCATAGAACTATCACCATAGGATGTCACTCCTATAAATACATTGCATTGTGTAAGACTCCCATCACAGTAGACTGTAAGGAGACTCTTCTTTGTCTTGAAGAAGCAAGCTGCTGAAACCACTCTCTTTGGGAGTGTGATAGGAAATTAATTTAGAAGTCAGTGTGCCATCCTTTCATGAGCCTTTTATTTTTCCAAAGATCAATAATAGATTGACATATTTAATGTCATAATACATATGAACAACAATGCATGCTTCCTGCATAATAGTTTCTTTATCATAACTAAAAGTATGTTTATTGTGAAACTGTGGATATGCATTAAAATGAAGGTTGAAGAAGAAACTAAAGCAATGTCAACAGATATAACCAAATGAGCATGCAGTCCTATAGGTCTTGAAAGACAGGATGTTTCTTCTATTCAGAATATTTTCTCTCTTGAACCTGAATGGCTACTTACGTTTATATTCAGCCTTATAAATCATATATCTTTATCATTCAAGATTTCCATAACTCTCCCCTTCTACAGTATCTGTGGCTCCCACCCTTTCATATTTTATCATGATGTACTTTTATCAGTATTTGAGATCATTGGTTGTTCTCAAGAATTTCCATAAGAACTTAAGCTCCATTAAGAATAAAGACTACATTTTTCATCACTGAGGTACTAACCTCAGACATGGTAGTCATTTAAGGAATATTGGTTGAATGAATAAAAGCCAATAAAAATATTGCTAAATTTCACTTGATGCTTTGGATAGCTGTAAGTGGCAATGATTGGAAAATCTCCTGTGAATGTCCCCAAAGCAAAAAATCATTGAAACAATTTAAGGAAAAACGTCTACTAGAGTTATGATATAATTCTGGCATGAAAATGATGCAATCTAAGGTTTTTCAACATACTTACTAAACATGAAATAAATATAAATATAAACACCTTTTAAAACCTTTAATTTCATAATTTAGAATGCTCTCTAGACCTTTTTAAAATTCATTATCATCTCCTATTTGCTGACTGGTATTATATATATATATATATATATATATACATATTTTTTTTTCTCAGTAGATATAGGATGAATAATGGCTACTTATAGAGCTTATATTGGAGGAAAATGCCAGTGTAATCATCACATTTACTGTTTTAAAACAAATATAACACTATTAAGATTAATTTATGTAAGGATAGTTTTCTTTTTTGTCATTAATAATGTAAATAGATTTGTTAACTTCAACAAATTTATTATTATTTATTATTGTTAACTTCAACATTTTACTCTTCACTTTTCTGTATATCATACATAGTAATGTTAACTATAGTCATCATGTTGTACATCACATCTCTAGTACTTATAACTGAAAGTTTGTACCTTTTGACCATCTTCTTCCACTCCCTTCATCCCCCCATTCTTTGCCTCTGATAACCACAAGTCTGATCTCCTTTTTTGTTTTTTTAATTTAAATTTTTAAAAGATCTCCACATGTAAGTGAGATCATATAGTACTTGTCTTTTTATGTCTGACTTATTTCGCTTAGCATAATGCTCTCAAGGTCCACCCATGTTGTTGCAGATGGTAGGATTTCCTTATTTTTTTATGGCTGAATAATACTCCATTGTGTATATATAATACAACTTTTTTATCCATTAATTCATCAATGGACACTTAGGTTGTTTCCATGTTTCGGGAATTGTAAAAAATACTACTGTGAACTTGGGAGTGCAGATACCTTTTTGAGTTAGTGTTTTCATTTCCTTTGGATGTATACCCAGAAATGGAATTGCTGGATCATATGGCTGTTCTGTTTTTAATTTTTTGAAGATCCTCCATACCATTTTCCATAGTGCCTACACCAATATATAATCCTAGCAACACTGCACAAGGGTTCCCTTTGCTTCACATCCATGCCAGCATTTGTCTTTTTAATGATGGCCATTACAGCAGGAGTGAGGTGACATCTTACTGTGATCTTAATTTGTATTTCCCTAATGACTAGTGATGTTGAGCATCTTTTCATGTACCTATTGACCTTTTGTAGCCCTCTCTTTCTCTCTCTCTTTTTTTTTTGGAAAAATGTCTATTCAGGTTCTTTGGCCATTTTTTAAAATTGGTTTACTTAAGATTTTTTGATATTGAGTTGTATGAGTCCTTTATATATTTTGAATATTAACCCCTTGTCAGACATATGGCTTGCAAATATTTTTTCTTTTCCCATTCCATAAGTTGTCTTTTCACCGTGTTGCTGGTTTCTTTTGCTGTACAGAAGGTTTTTTACTCTGGTGTAGTTCCACTTATATTTATTTATGATTTAGTTGCCTGTGCAACAAGTGTCATTTCCTAAAAGTCATTACCAAAACCCATGTCGAGCTTTATTCCTGAATTTTCTTTTAGGAGTTTCATGGTTTCAAGTCTTTTTTTCAGTCTTTAATCCATTTGAAGTTAATTTTTGTGACTTGAGTAAGATAGGGTTCTTGTTTTATTCTTTTACATGTGACTATCCAATTATCACAGACGCTTTGATCCACTGAGTTTTCTTGGCTCCTTGTCAAATATTAGTTGACCATATATGTTTGGGCTTATTTCTGGGCTCTTGATTATGTTCCATTGACCTAACTGTCTGTTTTAGAGGAGGTTTTGCTTTGTCATTTACGCAGCAACTAATAAAGAAAAGTTCTACAGTCTATTTATTTAGCTCAAGGAACAGTAACATGGAATGAATTTAACATTCGTTGAAGGTGACTGGGATGGAGTTTTAAGGAAATAAAAAATGTATACTTTTATGTATACTTCTTTTCTTTCCCCTGGTGACAACTACACAGTGGAGCCATAAATTACAATCCATTCACTGCTTCATTTTATGAGTAAAAAGGTGTGAGGATGTTCATTCAGTTGGGAAATCAAATTGACTTCATAACACCATAGTGAAATAGTGGGAAATGCTACATAGTTGCTGTTTTGAAAATATATTTAAATTTATGTATGCATTTTCAGAAATATTCATCTCATCTCTACATATTTAATAAAAGCAATTTATTCCAATATAAATCATTTTGCTGTCATTGTGATATCCTCAGGAAATAGTTCAAATTTAGTTGATGTTCCAATATGGGAAACTGAGGCATCGTGAGATTAACACATGAGCTCAATTTTGCTTTGCCATTTATTTCCATCACTTTTTTTTAATGGGTAGGCAAAGAGATAATTTCCTGTCATCCTGCCTTATTCTGTCCTACTCAGGTACACTTATGCAGACATCTATTGAGAAATCCTAGGTCATTTGCATCTGGGCTTCTGCATGTTTAGTATCTGGGACATAAAATCACCCACATATAGCTTAGGCAGTAATACTTAACATATTTGAAAATAAACTCCTGATCCTTTTATTTAAAATCTATGCTGCATAGTCTTTTCCATGTTTGTCGATAGAAGCTCTATTCTCCTAGTTTTTCAGAAAAAAATATATTTTGAAATATATGCATGTTCAACTCATTCTCGACTCCTCTCATACTCCACATGCTATTAGTCAGGAAATTTTGTTGACTGTACCTTCAAAATATATCCAGGATCCAACCTCTTCCCACCACTTCACCTATCACGTATATTCATCACTGCAACCCTGTTAGCATTCTAAAGCTGTTAAGCTGAACAAAATCTTACAGTCTGTTAGAAAGTAGTGAGTCTGTGGACTTAAAAACAAGAAGTCTGACTAGGGCAGGATGTGAAAGTAAAGTATAATTTCTAAGATTATTCAGAACAAAAGGGTGGACTCAGCATAAAATTTATTTTTTATTGTTATACTTTAAGTAAGATGATAGATGAAATTTAGAAAGTACTCTTTTCACATTAATATAAGTACCTGACTGATTTGCATTCAATATGTGCCCAGTGCATATTCATGAATAAATTTTTAGTTCAGTTTCTTGATAAATATCTATTGAGTCTTTAAACATGCACTAACATTGGCACTAGGGTGCTTTCACATAATGCTTCTTCTGATTATCACAACAGCCCTGCAAGTTTCTATTGCTATTCTTTCTTCGTTACACATAAAGATACTATCTTTGTACACATAATCCTAATCTTCTATGTGAAGGTTTGGCAAAGTTTTCTGGTAAATAGGCAGATAGTAAAAATAACTAACTAGCTAAATAAATAAATATGGGTTTTGTTTTGTTTGTTTTTTTGTTTTTTGTTTTACTTTGCTGGCCGTATAGTCTCTGTTGCAACTACACAACTCTGGCAGTGTAGAGAGAAAGCACTCATAGAAAATAAATGTAAATGAATGGGTGGGTCTGTGTTCCAGGCTAACCTTATTTACAGAATTAGGTGACAGGCCAGATTTGGCCCATTGGCCATAGTTGGCTGACTGTTGTATACTACAGAGGCTATGGCATTTCCAGTTGTGTATTGGAAGTGCCCCTCAAAACTTTATTGAATTAATATTTACATTAGTTTAGTTTTACAAACCTAGAAGGAATAAGGATTTTTAAAAAGCATTCTATAATTTTTTTAAATTAAATCAATAAGAAAGTAATTTTAAATCAGTAAGAAAGTAATTTTGAATTAAATCAAATAAGAAAGTAATACCAAATATTTACTTTAGCCTTCTGAAGGATTATATTCAGTAATATATATCATAAACATCTCTATGAGATGAACTGGTGAAATTTAGTTTATAGCCCTTTAAATTTATTTCAATACATATTGGCATGTCCAATGTGCTTATAATGGAATTTATAAGTTGACTTGTTTGTTATAATTTGGAAAAACAAACTGATATGGCAAAATAGCAAATGAGTTTCTTACATTTTATGAGTGGTTTATAGTAAATATAACACATATTCATATGCTATGTTCAGGTGACACCTTTGTTATATTTTTAGTTATTAAGTAGAAAAATATATGTAGAATTTTTTTGGTCAAAAATTGATGGAAACATTTTAAATGTTATTTTTCAACATATTTGCAAAACATTTTATACTCTTGAATAGCTGAGTATACTAAATATGATTATTTACATGTTTGGTATGCTGTATCTAGGGCCACATACTTATGGTAGCTATCTAGTTTTGATTATTAAGGATGTTATAAGCACCACATGTTTAAATGCAGAAAACAGAACAGCTAAATTCAAAGGCTTATGAGTGGTGAAAAATAAGCTAGCTGTTCATATACCCCTGGGGCTATGGATTAGTTACTCTGTATTTCAGTCCTTTCCTTCTGGTGTACTTTTGAAATGTATTGTATATGATTTGTATTGAAAATCTTGGGTGTTATATTGATTTTATTCAAGGATTACAGTTCATCCAACTTCAGAGTTGTTATCTTGGGTATCTAAAATTTCTAAAATTGCTTGCCAAGTTCTAACAACAAGCTGTATAATCCCAGATCAGACATTGCCTCTTGTGTATTATTCAACAACAAATTGGATAGAGTAGAATATTGGTAAGTTATGTATCAAGAGTAAACATGTCTTATGTATAATACAAATTTATAATTATAACATATTTAATCATTAAAAACAATCTTAATCTTAAAAAAATCTTAATCTTTATTAATTTTTTTCTAATTTGACCTTTAAAATTTTTAGGCTTAACACAGTTCATGCCAGCTAAATTTCTTACTAATTAATTTCATAGCTAGAGTTCATTCATTAACATGATGCTGTATCCCTAATTTATACTCCAAATTTGATTTACATTTCAATATGGTTTGACAAAAGGAGATTTGGTACATTTATTAATGCAGATTTCTTTTATCAAGGCCAGACAAAGGGAAATGTCTTACCCTCAAAAAGAACCAGCAATAATTATATTTTTAATGTTTTGCCTAAAGTTTCGGAGACAAATATTCTCAGCTCTTTCCATCAAATACATGAGCAATGATGCTAGGCCTGTTGGTTAAAGGTAAAAATGTATGATACAGTTGTTATAGACATAGGGGTGAGGAAGGGAGAGGAATATTAAAGTTTGTTATGCCTTCTGTAAAGGAATACAAGAATAGCAAAGGAAAAGAGTGAAGAAGGATGATTGCTGCATAAGGTACTTTTCAGATTGTAGATGCTGTGTTTATTTTTTATTATTCTTGTGAACTGTTTATTACTTTGTTTGATTATTTGTGGATTGAATTGTGTCCTCCCAAAATCCATATGTTTCAGCCCTTAATCCCCCATGTGACTGTGTTTGGAGTTAGGGCCTTTAAGGAGGTCACTATGGTTAAATGAGATCACAAGGGTGGGGTCCTAATCCAATAGGACTGGTGTCCTTATAAGAGGAGGAAAAGATACCAGAAATGTGCAGGACAGAGTGAGAAGGCAGCCTTCTGTAAGCAAAGAGAGAGAAACCAAGCCTGCTGACACCTTGATCTTGGACTTCTAGCCTCCATAATTGTGAGAAAATAAGTTTTAGGCATATGCTGTGCTTAGAAACACCCACTCTACAGTGTTTTGTTAGGGCAGCCCTAGTGGATTAATATAATTGGTGTATAACATACATATGGAAAGTGTATAAATTACAAGTATTACTTGATGAATTGCCATATAGAATGTAACTACCATGAAACCACTCCACATATTAAGATATATAAATTTATCAGCACCTCAGAAACTCCATCAGGTATCTTTCCACCTACTACATCACTGCAGGTAACCATTTGTTTGCCTTGTACTTTAAATAAACACACACACACACAAATAAATAAAACCGGATATAGATAGATAGATAGATAGATAGATAGATATATCTCATGTGTCTGTATACAGTAAGTACTCTTTTATCTCTAACTTATTTTGCTCAACATTAAGCTTCTAAATGAATTAAATGAATTAAATGAATATTTAATGTGTTGTACATTTCTGTATTTCACTCATTCTCATTGTCTTCTATCATCTGTTAGATGAATATAACACTTTTATTCATTCTATTGTTGATGGGCATTTGGGTAGTTTGCAGTCTGGGACTGTTATAAATAGTAATTCTTTGAACAGTCTTATATACTTCCTTAGCACACAGTTGTAACTGATACACCTAATACATTTATATTAGGTATATAACTACAATTAAAATTGCCTGGTTCATATATTCTTTTGACTAGATTTATAGCATTGTTGCTTCATTTGTGACAACGACCAAAGCTGGAAGAAGAGACAGAGGAGTTCAGAATCTTGTTATGTTCCACTATGAGGACTTTACTGTAATGTTATTTGTTTCTTCTTAGGTCTTCTTCTGGTCCCATTGGTTTACAGTTATTAGAAATGATATTAGGTTTGCATATGAGAAAGGGTGTGTGTGTGTGTGTGTGTGTGTCATTAGTTTTGGAATGTAATAATAAGCCATGCATAAATTTAATCTCTTATGAATCACTTTCTTCTATATGTCTGTCCTCATATATTGTATTTTAGAACCTTTATTGTCATGTCCATATAAGTTAATTTCTGAATCTCCCCAGTCATTATGCTACTAACATGCATAACCATTATTGTGTCAGTGTTTGCATCAATGTTGGAGGATAAAGTGGGATGCAGGAGCCATGTCTCTTAATTTAAAATTATGAGATTATTTGTAAAAGCCCAAACCAAATCTTACATTGGATAATCTAAAGTACTTTTAAAACTCAGTTTTTCTTCTGTACATACATTATTTTATTTCAGATCTTCATTATCTGTCACCTTAATGAATGGAATCTTTTGTTTGTTTTTTTTCTTTCAGGTTTGTCTATCCCAAGTCTCTCCTTACCATGATTTCCATTACATTTACTATCTGAGATATTTTCTACAAATAGCAAATTTTATCATATTTTCTCTTGCCTCTCAGTTATCCAAAAGAATCCCTCCTTGACCCCATACTTGCTCTCTAGTTTCAACTTGAGTAATCCATATTTGGCCTGGTATCATCTCCACCCTTGTCTTTGATATCTGGGAGTTCCCTTTTCTATCTTTAATGCACCTTTAACACTTTGGTTTCCCTTAATTTGGTTTTGTGGCACATGGTTTTATCTCTTGGTTTTCATTCTTAGATAGACACCTTTATGGTCAAATTTGGGCATTTCCCATGGTTATATCTTATGTTCTTTTCTTTTATGTAGTTGCAAGCTGTCTCTTGGCTTTCTCATCTGTTCTTAAAATGTAAATATTACATCAATGTAGAGAATATAAAATTGGCTTCCAATCTGAATTCTGAAACAAAGACTCAGGTCTTTTGTTCATGTGAAATAAAACACCTCATCAGATACACAGATGATGGAATAGTCTCTCCCACTACAGTCGTATCTAGTTATGCCACGTGAAGCACACTCATTTTTTGGTCAATTCTACTTGTAATAGTTATAAGTGCAAGAGTTTTAAAGCAGAATATGCTTGTGTTGTTTACCACCTGAATCATCCTAAGCAAGGTTCTCTACCTCAATCCCGTGTTTCTCATTTGTGAAAATGGGGAAAATGACACCTATTAGGGTGTGATGGTTTATATATAATTGTGTTATTGGTAACATCTCAGAGTGGAAACAGCAAATTGCTGAAAGTCAGGCTACAAGCATCATAAAAATATTGTCTTTCTCTTTCTTTCTTTCTTTTTCTTTCTTTCTTTCTTTCTTTCTTTCTTTCTTTCTT
>NC_138371.1:131413287-131438455 GCF_054177405.1 Leptonychotes weddellii
CACTTTTTTCAAAGAAATGGAACAAATAATCCTAAAATTTGTATGGAACCAGAAAAGACCCCAAATAACCAGAGGAATGTTGAAAAAGAAAAGCAAAGCTGGCGGCATCACAATTCCGGACTTCCAGCTCTATTACAAAGCTGTCATCATCAAGACAGTATGGTACTGGCACAAAAACAGACACATAGATCAATGGAATAGAATAGAGAGCCCTTTTCATTTATTTCTGTTCTTCACTCTTTATCAAGTTTTGGAATTAAAGTAAAGGTGATGTTTTAAATGTATTGAGCTCTTCTTCTTCTTCTTCTTCTTCTTCTTCTTCTTCTTCTTCTTCTTCTCCTCCTTCTTCTTTCTTCTTCTTCTTTTTTTTTTTTTCCTGTGGCCTGGGATGGATACAGTAATGTTTATGCATGCTTCAATAAGCAGCTAATTTTTCCACTACTTAGGCAGTTACAATGAAATAATCATTCTTCAAATATGTTTTCTTGCCTACTTTGCACCTATCCTACATGCACAGTATACTGCAAATGCCCAAATTTATTTTATCATAAGTTCATGACTAGAATGCATGTGATGTCTTTCTTTAGTGCTAATAATGTCTTTATTTTGAAGAATCATTACTAAGGCCATCTCCTTAATATAACTTCCCTAAACACCACATTCAGACACATATATACCATCCCCATGGCAATTCATATATTCTCCCATTAGTATACCCCACTGGAGTTAATTCATTTAAATGTCTGTCCAATCCTCTGGGCATGAGCGACACTCTGTTTTTGATTGAGAAAAACAATAGGTAAATAGATAATCACTTCAGACAGCTCAAAATCTAATGTATTCTTTCAGCATTGTGCTTCTCTGGTTATGAAAACAGAGTTACAGAGAACTGAGAAGCATAGTTTTGATTAACAGAAGCTGACTACTTTTACAGAATTAACCATTTTTTAAATTGTCCCATGTCAAGAAACATAACAATTAACAATGTCATGTTTACATTTTTGTCTATTGCCAAAACTAAATACAGAGTTTGTACATTATAAGCAAAGATGATTTTTTGGGGGGGGGATTAGTGCTTGATACAGGTGTATTCTGTAAGCACAAGTAGCACAGCAGAAAACTTTGAGGAAAAATAAGCAGTATTAGAGCTCAAAATGAGAAAATATTAGCCACACAATCTTTCAAAGTGATCCTTCTTACATGCATATTAACATGGATTTTTTTGTAAGTTGAATTTAGAGCTGTCTACCTTGCACATTTAAATTTTATTTTCCTAAAAGAGAGAGAAACTGTGTGTATTAGTGTGTTTTGTTTGTGTGTATGTGTTGTGTATGAGAGAGAAGATTTTAGTATCATTGTATCATTGACGGTCTCTCCAGCAAAAAAACAATGACAATGACCTAAGAGTGTTTTAATGCTGTGCTTCACCTGAAGAAGTGAACTTTTGTCTACATGCATTGTGAAATCCAACAATCTTCTTAAGATTATTTGGGATGCAAAACTGGGATACTACTATTGAAATCAATTCTAGAAATTGGAGCACATTGTACATTTACTTTTTTATACAAATCTAGTTAAGTGATGACTTGTATTTATAATAATAAAATTATAAGTCAAAGTGAAAATATTCTGAAAGTGACTTTCTATCATTTTACACTCTGCCTCCTTTTTGATCTTGAACACTATCAGAATAGTGCCAAAGCTTTAACTTCAAAGTTTGAAATTCCTTTGGTCAGCCAATAGCAAAAAGCACTTTGAGCCTGAAGCAGTCATCAACACCTCAGGAAAATTTTGAACATCTCTGAAATTGAAGTGTTTCTAAGGTATGATATAGAGACTCATATTATTTTCATAAAAATTCAGATGGATAAATAAATTGCTTGAAGCACCCATGAAATGTGCCTTGGATATCCCAATGATACATCAGGCTCACTGGTTTAATTAGAATTCTCAAAATTTGATCTTTGATCTCATAATAGTTTTGATTATGACATTTTTTATAACACAAATGAGTCTGAAGTTTCATAATCATCTTGAAAGAGTATACTCTCACAGATGTCTGAAAATAAATACTTCTCATTTAATACATAAAGTAGAAAAAAGTTGAATAAATGAAAAATAATTTCTATTCTAGCTCTTGAGTTTTCTTGAAGCTGGTAGTATATTTCTCATCAAAAGCACATTGTAACATCTAATCTTTATCGATCCACATATTAACTAGGAAACCAAAGTATATACTAGGAAAGGAATCTCTTTTTTAAATATGCCAAATTCAAGTCAATGTTTTCCTGCTTAACTTGATTAAAGAAGCAAAATCATTTTAAGCATAATAGTTTTAAGCGAGCACTCCTTTATTTAGAGAATTAATGCACATTTTTTATTAAGTTGCAACTCAAAGTACTTATTTTTTCAGTATTCTACACTATAAATATGCAAGGATGGCATTGATAACTCTGTAATACACCGTAGGGAAAGCACCAACTCTGAAGTCAAACTTCCTTACTTGAACTCAAGTTTTTCTGTTTACGTCTAGGATGATCAAGGAAAAATTAGTTATTGGAATCTAATTTCTTTACTTTTAAAATGTAAATAGTAATAGTAACAAGGGCTAGCAAAAGACCTCAGGAGAACCAAGTATTGACCAGATTATGGTGACACCCATCATCTAACTTAAAGTAAAAACTGATGTGTACTAAGCAGAGAACTTTTGCTATCAGATCAGGAACACACAAAAAACTCATATATTCTTTATTCAAGTTTCTTATCTTTTTTGGGGGGAAGCAGAGTCATTTAAGAATGTTACATCAGGTTTATTTTTTATTTTAAACTACATCTTTACTAGGTAGGTAGACCTAGCTTTCTTACTTATTTTTTTATTTTTTATTTTTTTAAGACTTTATTTATTTATTTGACAGAGAGAGCACAAGATGGGGGAACAGTAGAGGAGAGGGAGAAGCAGGCTCCCGCCAAGCAGGTAGCCCAATGCAGGGGCTCGATCACAGGACCCTGGGATCATGACCTGAGCCTAAGGCAGATGTTTAACCAACTGAACCACCCAGGCGCCCCTTTACTTATTTTTTTAAAAGGTTGGGATTCTTGAGGTTTTTAAGTGATGAATACTGAAAATAATTACAGGCATGATTTATATGTTTTTATATTCATAAAAGTCAACTTTGAGAAGGTTGATGTATTTAGTGTCAAATCTTAATGTTTTTCAGAAATTTTATGGGGTGCTGGGCAGGGAGCCTGCTTCTCCCTTTGCCTCTCCCCCTCCTCATGCTTTCTCTCTCTGTCTCTTTGTCTCTCTCTCTCTCTCTCTTTCTCAAATAAATAAAATCTTTAAAAAAATTAATTTCTGGGGCCCCTGGGTGGCTCAGTTGGTTAAGCATCTGCCTTCACTAGGGTTATGACCCCAGGGTCCTGGGATTGAACCCTGCTTTGGGCTTCAGGCTCCCTGCTCAGCGGGGAGTCTGCTTATCCCTCCCCCTGCTCCTCCCCCAGCTTGTGCTCTCTCTCTCAAATAAATAAATAAAATCTTAAAAAATTAATTTCTTAAAATATGCAGAATTAACCATTTTTACAGAACACCTGAGGTCATAGATGAGCTCTGTATTATAAATGACAGCTCTGTCTCCATTATGCAAATAATTATTAATTGTAAAATCATAATACCTTTTTATATTTGATGAACAAATATTTTAATACAGTAAGAATTGCTTATGTAAAATGTCTTTGGAAAACCAAATATGTTTTTGGTGGGCTTTTAATTTTCTCAGAATATATATTTAGGCTTCTTAAATGCTGTAGTCATTCAATATTTTAATAATGATTCTATGATTTCCTTAACATACACCAGGTAAAGCACTCTTCTCTGTACTTTGCGTGTAGTCTTTTCAACAAACCTGAAGTTTGGTACTCTTACCCCTCCTCAGCCCTATTTACTTATAAAGAAATTGAGTTTCAAGCAGATGAAAAGCCAGTTCTCTGGTGCTTCATTTCATAAGTTTTAATGACAAAACAATGTAGGCTTGAAAAATAATCACTTTATGCAAAAAAACAGAGAAAAAACACACACAAACAAAAGCAGTCAAAGGAGGAGATTCCCCTTAACAGGTGAGAACTTAACATCTTATTTTATAGTTGCTAGAATTTAACTAATTTGAGAAGTTACTAATAAATACTATTCATAGAGCAGTCATATAACCAAAGTATGAGAATGGAACAAAGCAAGAAAATAAAAGGATTCATATCATGAACAATTATTATGTTACAAATAATTTATACTTAATCCACATAGAAAATATATTTGGTAGATACAATGATTCCCATTTTAGAGATGAAGACCTATAGATTTAAGGAAGTTAGAGATTTTGTTCAAGGCCAGAGGTTTAGAATAGTTGGAGTTAGGATTTAAATGTAAATGGTTCAACTTCAGAAGTCTTATGCTCGATTACTGTATCAAACTTGGCACATAAAACCCTCCTCTCAAAGTACAACAAAGATCAGGTCTAATATCTGTGCATTGTAAAGAAAGAAAAATCCAGACTAGGAGCTATGGAGAGACTAGACAACTCTCTCGCGTATCTATCGATGTGGAAACCTCAGAAATTAAAGTATGTGTATTAACTAGAGTGGACTGAAGAAATAAAAATCTCTAACTTAAAAGTTTTTAAATATATATTTCATTGCATATATATATATGTGTATATATATATAGATATATATATATGTCTATATATATATATACACATATATATATATGTATATATATATATTTTTTTCCCCCTGAAACTCTGGCATTTTACTCTGAGTCTTCAACCCGGGACCAATCAAGATATCGACAGAAGGGGTTTGAGTAAATCTAGCTCAATCTCAACAATGAATAATACTTATTTTCACTTTTATTTATATTTGAGCTTGAAATTATGTTCATTTCATAGCATAGTTGTCACAACTGGATTCTACAGAATCTCAGAAACTGTTTTGGTAGTATTGTCTATGCACAAGTAGTGCCCGCCTGAGCATGTCAGACTCACAATATAATGTATTGGACCCTGGTAATAGGCTGATGTCAGATGCCTTGAAATTCTTCATTTTCATTTTCTTTCAGTGTGAAGTAAATCCACCCCCCCCTTTTTTAAACAAAAGAAATTTATTTTCTTGAAGTTCTGGAGGCTAGAAGTCTGAGATTGAGATGTCAGAAGAGTTGGTTTCTTCTGAGCCCACTCCCCTTGACTTGTAGGTGGCCACTTTCTACCTATGTCCTCACATGATCTTTTTCTATGACCTAATCTCATATTTAAAAATAAAATAATTGAAACATAGTTGACATATATTAAATTATTTCCAGCTGTACAATATAGTGATCCAACAATTTTACCCATTAGAAAATGCTCATCAAGATAAGTATATTACAATATTATTGACTATATTCCCTATGCTGTACTTTTTCATCCCCACAAGTCTCTTTAAATATGTATTTTATCTCACTCTTCAAACTTATTGGGATATCATCTATTTTATTTTGATATTTGATATGTGTAGCATCTTTTTTTAGCAATCATATTACCACACTGATTGATCTCATCATTTGGGAATTGTGGACAACTTTTGTTAAAACTGTATAGGACAGACATGGAGGAAATTAAATCTGGAGTTTTTTTGACACTCACAGGTAATGGTGTTGACAAAGATTGTCTAATTCAATAAGAATCACATGTCCAGGAGTAAAAAAGAAAAACTGATATCAAAACCAGGAAACAAAGCAGCACATTTTATCCCAATAGTGAACTGAACATAGTGATGATGATATAGAAGAGTAAACATCCTAAAACAGGCAGTGAACATCAGAGAGTTCTATCAGAATACGTGGACTGTAGAGTTTTGTTGTTGTCATTTGCTTCTTTTGATAGTTGGCACCCAGTTACATATATGTCTTATCTTAGATTTCTGGGACATTTTTTAGAACATATAGGATTTTGACTTTA
This sequence comes from Leptonychotes weddellii, assembly GCF_054177405.1. Taxonomy (NCBI): domain Eukaryota; kingdom Metazoa; phylum Chordata; class Mammalia; order Carnivora; family Phocidae; genus Leptonychotes; species Leptonychotes weddellii. The sequence continues at coordinate 131,419,275 of NC_138371.1, forward strand.
TATACTTCATATACATTTACATTTCTAGATTTGAAAGATGGCCTCTGAAACTAATATCTGAAAATAAGAACAGAAAACTCTTGATAATATTAATCAGGACTAGATTGATTAGATTATAAAATTACTTGAATTCTAATCTAATTTAGTTTACATTTTATCTAGTAACTTTGGGCTGGTTGTAGGATATTGATAAGGGTGATTTGTGGAAAAATGTAATTATTCCAGAGAAAAGTAATAAGTTAATTCTGCATAGATGAATTGTTTGACAGGAAAACCATTTGAGATGAATCTAGCGTAATTACAAGGCATGCGGGCCTGGACCACATCAGCAAAAAAGGAATAGATGCAAGATGTATTACAAAGTTAGCATTTCATGTGAGAAAAGATCCAAATAAATAATTTATGAACAAGCTGTGAATGTATTAAAATTGATAGAAAGCAAGTAATAAGTATAATTGTATCATTGTTTTACAGCTACATCTCATACTTGTAAAGTCCATTTCTCATCCCCTACATCTTTCATTTGAATGATCTGACTTTTTTCCTCAGATGAAGTCTCACTTTTGATTCTAACATGTGTTGAAAGATCTTGCTTATCTATATTATACTTAAATTTCTTGTTTCTACTATTCATTAGTCTTGTGTTTTAGTATTAAATGATCTTTTAAATGAGAGATGTAGGTTATGATGTTAGGTAGGTAGGTAGATAGAGAAACAGAAATACCCAGTTACAAAGCAGAAGAGAGAAAAAAGATGTTAAAAAGATTTGGCATTCAAATCTTAGTAGCAATTATTTAAAGGCATTCATCGAATGGGTTTTAATAAATATTTTCACTTTATTTAAAATATCAGGTGGGAGCCATGTTAACAGTGTCAATTTTTAGACATGTGCTAATTATTTAACGAATCATCATTTCCTCTTTGTGAAGTTGAGTTAATTTAAAATAATTAGATCACCATGTCCATTTCACACTTAGAGCCTTCCTAGAATAAGCAATGAAATGGCAAATGAAATTGAAAAATGATGGCATCTCAGCTCTTTTGAAAAAAATAAATATACAGCCAGAGCATGTAAATCCACTGTCACTTCATATAGTAGCAACCTAGACTAAAATGAAGATGAAACAGCTTTCTTGGCTGGAATGAAGATATCAACTGCATTAAATAAGATTTTTTCGTACTTAAGTGAAGGGCAGTTTTTCCAGTATCTGAATTACCTGCCTCAAATCACTTCATAAATTGGACTAAACAGTATTGAGTTTGGGGGTTGTTTTTCTATTCCCTTTTGTTGACACAAAGTTCAGTGCCCCATTTCTTCTTTAACTATGAGAGAAGCTGCAATAACAGAGACTATATAAGTAACGTAGAAATGAAATGTTTCAAATGCATTTGTGTCCCCAATGTCTACTTTAGACTTGTCCCAAGAAAAGCACATATTTTGAAGTAGTTTTAGAGGGCTCTTCTTTTGAATGGATAATAATTTATTTCATGAGGTACACATTTTCTCTTTTGAAAACAAGGGAAAAATAATTTCCTCTTTGTTCGCATATCAGTATAATTGTGTAGACAGTGTTCATACTTCTACCAAATACCTCAATTTCCAGAGTGTTAGAACAGATATTTTAATTGCAAGTACTCACATATATACTCTTACTGTTAATCTTCTTAATATTACCATGGTGATAATCCTCTAAATCCATGTTTACTGATCTGTATATAAATAGGGAGGTAAAAAGAAATATCTACCCCAAATTCTCTCGTTATGATATCATCATATATACAGAGGGAAACAGTTAAAATATGCACACTATACAAAGGTAAATAGATTTATAAAAATGAGAACATGGCAGGAAGTAGTACTGGGGTAGTAATTCAATATTTAAGTTATCCCTTAAACAATATTGGAAAATCAAAAAAGAAGTTCTTTTTTTTAAAGATATATATATTTATTAAGGTTGTATTTATTTATTTGAGAAAGTGAGAGTGAATGAGAGAGAGAGAGCACAAGCAGGAGGAGAGGCAGAGGGAAAGGGAGAAGCAGACTCCCTGCTGAGCGGAGAGGCCCATGCGGGGCTCCATCCCAGGACCCTGGGATCAGACCTGAGCCAAAGGCAGATGCTTAACCAACTGAGCCACCCAGGCACCCCTCAAAAAAGAAATTCTTAATGAATGTATTTCAAATAATAACAGGAACTTCAAATTGTATTGATGTATTATTGATGTATTATTAAATCAGTTATAGCCTTTTAATAAAAATTATTTCAAAGGAAATTGAATAAGATACTACTTTAAGCCAGTCTTATGTCCTAGGAACTAAAATACTATTTCATTAACATAAACACTGTATTTTCAGAGCTTACTAAGCTACTTGGAATATATGAGCAGAAGGTTCTCAATGACTGCCTGTAGAATTGAGTTTATGGTAGAAAGGTTGTTAGTGAAATTGAAGTGATTACTAAACTATACTTTTTTTTTTTTTTTTGCCTTGTATGCTGATACTAACTCTACAGTCCCATAAATTATATATTTGATTATTTAAGAAACAAATATTTTTATTTCATTTAAAATTAACTCTAGGCTTTAAAGGCTTTAACAGCTTCATATTAAGCCAAGTATATTTTCCCTTATATTAGAATTTTCCAAAGTAAAACCAAGACACCTGAATATCCAACTGTATCTTTATTGGATTTAAGTAGTACTTAAATCAATAACATTCTAGTTTAAAGAGACTACTTGACTTTCAAGGCATTTGATTAAAGCTACATTCCATTAGCTAGAATAATCTGAACTTGGCTTCATCTATTAAATCATTTTGATCATTTTATCAGATCCTTCCCTTCTGAAGATTGTTGATTTACTTGTTCCTTTTGTATCACACTTTATTCACAGAATATCAAACACTTAGTCATTATATGTATACATATATATGTATATAATGATAAAACACATAAGAAAATGAAAAACTTTCTTAGTCTCATTAATGGGTATATATAAATGCTCACATATATGATTTTTTGTCTGAGACTGTAAATATTGTTATTCCCCAATCCCATTTTCAACCCTGTGTTGTCCCATAGCACACACTGTACCTTGATTTTTCCAGTAGTGATGGCAGTTACTATTTATAAAACAATGGCTCTGTGTAAGGCACTGCTTAGTACTCAGCATTATTATGTTTAAATTAATTGTCCTTAATTTTTTACCACACGGGCTAGTACTTTTTCTTCAGGCTCTCTCTATTCTCAGGTATTATTGTTTTTCTCATTTTTACCAATCAAGGGGGAAAAATAGAAACTTATTAGGTTGTTCTTTTGAATACTTTGAAGTATTCAAAAGCAAAATCTTTTATATATGTAGATTATTGTCCATTTGCATTATTTTTTCCCTAATTTTCTATTTCTTTCTTCTACTAGATATGCTGCTAGTGCCATGACTACGTATGTTTGGGTTTCCAATGATACAGTGAAAAAACATTGTCCTAGTGTTCTGAAAGCATTAATATGAACTGCACATTCATTTAATAATTTATAATTAAATAAGTATTTATTGAATGATATTCATGTGTCTGACACTATTCAAGAGATAAAGGATAAGATAGCAAGCATAATAGATATGGTCCCTCCACATATGGGGATTATAGGCTAGGGGAAAGTGACATTATATATTTATAAACAGCATTAATACTCTGAAGCAGTAGCCTTGAAACCAGAAACCAAAGCAATTCTAGGAGGATGCAGTTCCAAAGTATTTGATGATTTTCTTTGTTTATCTTAAAAGGTTTTTTTCAGCAAATTTTCCAAATATAATTGCTGGTATATTTATGTTCCTAAATTTGGCCTTCCTAGTGAGGAAACATTACATTGATATTTTAATGAAACAACAAATTACACACCTGCTTACCCTTCCCCTCACCGTCCTACTCGTTTATATTTGAAAAGAAGACAAAGGAATACGTATGCATCCCTGATAATAGCTATTTGGAGAACTTGGCATAGGACTACATTAATTTCCCAATATTTCACTCCAGGATTAGTTTCCTAGGGCTTCCTAACAAATTACTACAAGCTGGGTAGCTTAAAACAACGGAAATTTATTCTCTTAGAGTACTGGATGCTAGTAATCTAAAATTAAGGTGTCAGCAGGGCCATGTTATCTGTGAAGGCTGTAGGGAAGAATACGTTCTTGCCTCTTCCTGGCTTATGGTGCTTGTGAGCAATCTTTGGTGTTCCTCAACTAGACCTGCACCACACCCGTTTCTGCCTTCATCTTCACATGGCCATCTTACCTGCATATCTCTGTGTCTCCAAATCTCCTCCCTATACGGACACCAGTATTGGATTTAGAGCACATCTTATCCTAGTATGACCTCATTTTGACTTGCTTACATCTGCTCACATCTCATTTACAAATAATGTTGCATTCAATGGTGGACCTGAATTTTGGAGGGCACACTATTGAATCCAGTAATGAACCCACTCAGTGACAAGCAGAACTAGACAACTCTATCTTCTAGTTGGATAAGAATGTAAGAACCCCATAAAACTAAGAGAAAGCTGCTAGATTCTGCACACTTGGTTTCTTCTCAATCCCTCCAATTAGAAGGATTGAGATATATTTCTTGTCCTTGGTAAGGACTGAAAAATGGAGAAAATAGAAGCTTTTTTCTCATTTCTGTCCCTGCTGCATACAATGGCATAAGATAAGAAAATAGGGAGGGGGAAAGAATGGCTTAGCCTATAGTACCCAGTAGAAAATTGGGAAAAGAAAACATGCAAATGGCCACTATCTTCAGACAGGTTGTACTTCATAATATTCAAGACAACAACAGCACTGGGTGTTATGCACAAACAATGAATCATGGAACACTTCATCTAAAACTAATGATGTAATGTATGGGGATTAACATAAGAATAAAAAAAAATAAATATAAAACAAAAACAACAAAAAAAACCCACGGTGGTATAAAAAAAAAAAAAGACAACAACATAACTGTTCTTCATTGACAAAGAGTGAGAAAAATCTTAATACAGTCATCTTCATTATTCATGGATTTTATATGTATGAATTCACCTACTTGCTACAATTTATTTGGAACCCTCATATTAAAACTCATATTGCTTTTGTGGTCTTTTGAGGATATATGCAAAGACATGAAAAAATTTTTCCCCCAAGGTCCACATTCCCAAGCTGAATAAGTATGAAAAGAACAATGTTCGGCTTTCTTGTTTAAGTTCTCTTACTATAATCTACTGTTGTTTTTGCTGTCTATTTAGTACCATGTTTTTGCATTTCTGTGCTTTTTGTTGGTGCTTTTGTTGTTTAAAATGACCCCCAAACATATGCTGAAGTGACATCGAATGTTCCTAAACTCAAGAAGGCTATGATGTGCCTTATGGAAAAAATAAGTATGTTGGATAAGCTTAGTTGAGGCATGATTTGCAATGTTGTTGTCCGTGAGTTCAACATTAATTAATGAACAGTATATATTACATAGTGTGTCTTCAAACAGAAGCACATATAAAGCAAGGTTATGTATCGTATTGGTTGTTGTGACTGGAGCCTCATAAGAACCTAACCCTAGATTTCCCCAGCAGTAACACTTCAGAATTTGGTGATTTAGTGTTCAGAGTGACTTTTAAAGAACATAGCTATTGTGAATAGCACAAATTTCTCTAAAATGAGAAAGCCTGGAGAAAAAAAGGCAGGCCCAAGTAGTAGTAAGAAAGCAAGTAAATGCAGTGCATGTCTAAAAAGATTCAGGCATACAACAAAATACTTCCAGTGACTGTTTTCAGAGAGTGATATTTTATTTTTCTTACCTGCATTTGCTTGTCTGCTTTTTCTACTTTTCATTCCATGAACACATACACTATTTACCATAATAAAATACACAATATACAATATCTAATAGAATTGATTTAAGCAAAATATTTAATGTTATGTGCCTTAGCAGTGTCTGATACACAGTGGTCATTTTATAAAGGATAACTTTGATTTCATTGCCTTCAGTATAACTGTCCACAGTGAACTCAATTCAGTTGACCACCAGTTGAATGAGCTTGGAAGCAGATCCACTTTCAGTCAGGCTATTAAGATCTTTTTAGCCTTGGCTGATACCTCAATTGCAGCCTTGTGAGAGACATCAGAGGACACAGGTAAACTATGCCCAGACTTGGAACCCACGGAAACCATGACATAATAAATGTTGTTTGTTTAAGCACTAAGAATTGTAGTAATTTGTCATGAAGCAGTTGCTAAAGAATATCAGAATGGATTAAATTTGTTGGATTTAGCAATTATAGTGTGGTGCTTATCTAATAAGCATAAGTTAATTATAGGGGCAGGAGCAAAGACCAAAGGAAAGTGTTTTGAAGTATAAATTGGTAGTTAGAAATAGAAACAAAGAATAGGAGAATATTCCTATATGCTATAAATTCCCGGAGAATAGGAACAGTAGCTCAAGGCATCATGAGGGCTTGAAAAATAAGTTAAAAAAGTGAATGTTACAATGTTTATTTATAAAGTTACAATGGTTTTTTTTAATATTTTCTTCTAAATCGCTAGTTCTTAATGGAAAAACCTTGCTATAATTGTGTCCCAGCCACTCCCAAGATTGTGTAGAGATTTTAGAATATTTTGGCAAATAAAATACATATAAATCCTAAGTTTACCATAGTAAAGACTAAGATAGTAAAGGAGAGAATAAAACAAAAATAAGTGAAATATTAGAGAAAGCCACCGTGTGTGTGTGTGTGTGTGTGCGTGCCTGTGACAGATTTCTTCAGCTAAATGAATACAAATTTTCAAATAACTCAGGTCTAAAAAAGAATATATACTATGTCAATCTTTTTAATAATTAAAAATGTAATTTTACTTTTGCAGTAGGAAAACTGGACAATATTATCAGCACTAATACGTGAATACCTGAATATTAAATGGTAGACACTTACTAAAAGTGCAAGAAAATGCTTTATCAACAAGAAAATGATTTCTATAAATTTGACTTTTTTAGTCAATAAAATTTCAGTTTATACATAAACGTCTGCATATGCCTCCCATACATGTTGTAAGATGCAGAAAGCTGCAATGCTACACAAAATGCAATATCCTTATTGTTGAATATATTGGACTTTTTCAGTCTTTTCATTTTTGTTTTCTCTGACAAATCTTTTTGAAAAATAGGAATAAACTTTTGAAAAAGGAACCCATTTAGAAGAATTGATAATACATTCATTATTAGAGGAAGAAAAATCTACTATCCTTGAAAATAATAATTTTAAAGTGGTACAAGGCCCACAGAATCAAATCTTTGATTCTTTCTAGTGTGTTAACAGATAAATTATACTCAAATCCAGTGTCCATGCTCAAAACCACATTAAGAGCTTCTGTAAAAATTAAGAGAGACTTCTTGATGGGGGGAGGGAAAAAGGGATTCTCTAACCCTATCCCATCATTCTGTAGGTAGTTAAGTTACAAAGAAATTAAGTTATCTGCACTTCTCAAAGTAACCCCTGAATCCTAAATTTACCACCTATTGGCACAGTGGCCTTGGGCAAGTTGTTTTATCCATGACTGTGCTTTCTATTGCCAGTCTCTATGCATCCCAGCCTTCATTAAAGCACACTCCATAGTTACATCTCTGATCATTTCTGAAGACCTTTAGCCATAAAACTCTTAATTGTCACCTGAACAATTGTAACTGAATGTTACACAAGCGCCTTAAATTTAATACCATCTCTTCTGTAAATTTCATCTTTTCAGCCTGAATCTGCATCCTCTCATGTCTCTTAAGGTAATGGTGTGCTTTCCTTTAAAGCTTAAAGACATCAATTCTAATGACCAATTTCTTGACAACATCTTTTGATTATATTATTAATAATTTTAATATTGAAATATCTAGCATTTAATGAACACTTGTTATGTGTCAAAAGCTATTCTAAGCAATATTACACACATGTATGCATGTATATGTGCTATATTTGAGGATTATTTAATTCTGAAAAAAAAAAAGCCCTAATGAAGTAGAAACTATTAGACCTCATTTTATCAATGAAAAAGATTAAGAAATACAAAGTCTAGGTTATCTACTCAAGATATACATCTAGTTAGTGAAAAAAACAAGATTCAAATTCAGGCAGGACATTTTTAAAGCTGGAAAACCAATTAAGTACCCCTCATGCAATTTATTACAATTTGTAGCTCTTTATTCATTTTCACTCATTTTTAAATTTTATCAAATAAATCACTTATTTTCTATATAAAATATACATTTTCTTTTATGTTTTAATGCATGTTTCCTTCACTTTCATGAGATTGTCCTCCACTATATTTACATATTCAAAAACTTAAATGTCTCCTTTATCCATAAAGTTTTCTTTAACTCAATTGTATGCCCTTTCTCTGGAAGTTATAACTTTTCTTGTAGACTCAAAACATCTGTTATAGTATATTATATTAATTTGTATTATAATAACTCAAATGTATAAGATACTAAGTAACATATATTCTAAGCACAATGCTCAGCCTTCTGCATATATTTTTTTAATTCTCATACTATATATTAGGTACTATAATTATTTCTACTTTATAGATGATAGAGCTAAAGTTTAGAGTTAAAATAATTTGCCCAAACTCACATTAAGGGTAGAACCAGGATTTTAACAGAAAATTCAGTGCAATCAGCTATGACTTAATGTGCTTTCATGGGAGATGCATAGCCCTTGTTCAGAAATTTGAATTCTTTTGTAGGAGATATGGCAGACAGAGTCTTATAACTAAAATAAACAGGAGTAAAATAAAGTTTCAATAAAGCCAATATGCAATTTATCATTCAGATTGAGACACTTTTGAGAGTAAAGTTATACAGTTGATAATTATGTCCAATCAACATATTTACATTAAGACTTGGGTTTAGAGTCACCTTGCATAAGTGGAACTATAAATTAGTTCATTATCAATACATGAAAGTTAGACTTCCTGCATGCAAATCATTCTCACTCCAGTTTCTGAACCAATAAGGAAAGAAGCAGAAAATATTTCCAAAAGTCTCAGGTTCCCCAGACCTCTATACAAGGGGGATATTTTGGCCTATTCAGTTTCTTAGTTACGGTATCATTGAGACCCTTTAGATAATGTGACTCATTTTTTAGGTGAATCTGGGGAAAAAACCTTTCATTCACTGTTATTACAAATTCAAATTTCACCTTATCAATCTGTCTTATCCACATTTTGGCACAGAATTTCTAGGATTAAGCTTTTGCTGTGCCCTTATTCCTTGCTGGGTTCCTTTTATTACCCCTTATAGTTTAGGGACCTAACCTGAAGCCTTTACCAGTACTTTGCTGATATCGACAAGTCAATTATCAATCCATCTTATTGAGTGTTTACTCATTCAAGAAATAACATTTAGTGCCTACCTCAATACTGAGAGTTCTGGTGATACAAAGCAAACAAGATGTAACCCCTACTAACAAGGAGCTATTACAATCCTGTGGTAAAGACAATAGATACTAACAGTTAACAGCTTCTTCTACCAAACCTCACCTATAAGGCTGTACTTGGAGAGAAAACATTTGTGGTTTGGTCACTTTACTTTGTGCCCATATTAGCCCTGCTGGACATATTTCATAGTGTTCATATATGCTTACTCCCTGCTACTATGGCAATTTAACTATGCTCCACTGCTTTGAGAAGAAGCTTAACAGATATGACTCTACGCTTAGTGAAGAATGGTTGAATCCTATTTGGATGCAAGTTAAATGACAAAATTATTTTTCTTTCCGCTGTTTTTGTGTTACCCATAGAAAAGCAAATATATGTTCTCAAATATGGAAAAAATCACCACAATGTAAAAATAGTCAAGGATCTTAATGGTGGAAATAAGTGGGCAGAGCGTTCATGAAAAGAAAAGAGTATGAAATGGTCTTGCTATATCTGCTGGACACTAACAAATTTTCTGAATGTTGTAGAGAACAATTGATTATAGTAGTGGATAACTATGTAGTGCTCCAGCTAGATATTGCATGGTGCTACTTCTGCTTGGAACAACTGGAATGCTTAGAAAATGCAGAACAAAAAATTAAAGTTGTCCTAGAAACCTTTAAAAATTGCTATGCTGAAAAATCATCAAAGACTGATCTACATCAAAAGAAATTGTCAGGGTGCCTGGGTGGCTCAGATGGTTAAACATCTGCCTTTGGCTCAGGTCATGAGCCCAGGGTCCCAGGAGTGAGCCCCACATCAGGCTCCTGGCTTAGTGGGGAGCCTGCTTCTCCCTCTCTCTCTGCCTCTCGCCCTTCTCATTCTTGCTCTCTCTCTCAAATGGATAAATAAAATCTTTAAAAAAAAAAAAAGAAATTGTGGGAAAGAGAAGGTATTGTTTTTAAGACTTTACTTGCTTCAAGGTATCTGAAATTATCACAATGGATATGATAAGAGGCTTGTGAGTATCTCAACAGGGCGCATCAACACTCTAAAGAGTTATGCATTGATTCATCACAAGTTCACAATTTGTTGCAGTTGGAATTTACTGCCCAGGAAACCTGGCTTAGACTAAAGGCATGTGACAAGCACATAGATCAGGTAACCACCCATATTACCAACCATAGAGAGGAGTTGGCCCAAATAAGGAAAGCGGAAGAAAAGGAAAGACCTGACTGGTGGGGTACCTGGGTGGCTCAGTCAGTTAAACATTTGAGTCTAGATTTCAGCTCAGGTCATGATCTCAGAGTGAGATCGAGCCCCATGTCAGGCTCCACACTCAGCGTGGGAGTCTGCCTGAAGTTCTCTCTCTCCCTGGCCTTCTGCCCCGCTTGTGTGCTCTCAAAAACAAAAACAAAAACAAAACAAAACAAAACAAAAACAAAACAACAACACAAAAAAAAACACACTTACTGGAGAAAATACTCTTTGAAAGTAGTAGGTGACTCCACTCATGCAGCCATGCATGGCTCTCTATCAGGCCAACACAGCCATAGATGAAACCCTGAAGATTGTTTTCAGTAATCCCCAGATGCGATGGTTAAATGATTCAGATCCTGAAACCAACAACCATCAAGAAAGTCCTCTATAAAATATTGGCCAATTGGTGCACATGGGCTTTGAATGGTAGCATCATTCTGAAATTCCAATTTTGACAGTTGTATCTTCAGATTCAAAAATCTCCACAGAGGGGCGCCTGGGTGGCTCAGTCGTTAAGCGTCTGCCTTCGGCTCAGGTCACGATCCCAGACTCCTGGGATCGAGCCCCGCATCAGGGCTCCCTGCTCCGTGGGAAGCCTGCTTCTCCCTCTCCCACTCCCCCTGCTTGTGTTCCCTCTCTCGCTGTCTCTCTCTCTCTGTCAAATAAATAAAAATTAAAAAAAAAAATCCCCACAGATAATTTTCCTTATTTCAGGTTCCATTTAAGAAATATCTCTCCTAATATATTTAAGTTTGTTATCTTAAAAAAATGGTAGAATAATCAAAAGCAGTTTCCCTCTCTTTCAAATCCATGACTTTTATTATGTATGGCAAAACTTTATAGTATGTCTAGCCAAAAGATGGTTTTAAAAATATGAATATTTTGTGAGAAATAAAAATGCAAATAATATTTGAATCAAATTATGATTACTTCAAATGAATAAAGATATTTAAATATAAACAGTTGTTCATCTAGTTTCTATGTTGGCACTAAAAATGCGTAATTTATATTTGCCTCTGAATTTCAATGTTTAGTTACTATAATAAATTACTATTACATAATTTTCCATTTCCAATTTATGGTGACAAATAAAACATAGAATATAATCCATATATTTTTTTTGTTTACTTATCTATGTATATATTTTGATTCAAATTATATAATATTTTAAAATAATCTCAAAAATATTAAATAATAGAAGTATTTCTTTTCATTTCTTCCATAGAACTTGATTGTTAGGGAATTTGTACATTTAACCCATTATGCAATATGGGATTTAAAAAAATGATTATTTTAATATATACAGACAATCCTCAATTAAGAATAGGTGGGGTTTAAAGAAACACAGCTGTGTGAATGTTTCAGCAATGCATGGAACACATTATTTCATATTAGCAATGTTATATATGAGGCTAAAATTTTCTTGTCTCGCCCACCAAAGTCTATTTCTAGAGTAATAAGCTTGAGCTATAGTAGAGTGTTGTGTACCTTCATATGTAGACATCCAGAATGAATTTATTCCTATGACAAAATATATTCTTAAATTTAGTGAGAGTAGTATTAATTCAAAACTCTGTAGGCTCATTAATCACTGACCCACAACAGCTCTTCCCCTAACAAAACCTAAAACTCCTTTTGCTGACCCCTGTAGTCTTGACTACATCTTGACTAGCAAGGACAGGCACAGAGGTTATGGAGGAAAATGAATCATAGACACCAGGATTTTGAATATAGGAGTAGGCTGATATCTGGGAAGATAAAGGAAAGATGAGTAGATATTGAGACTAGATCGCTTTCATCTTTCTGAGAATATCTCTTCACTTGTCTCTCTAATCACCCCCTACCTCTTCCTTTCCACTCACATTCCAAAATTCTTTGATGACCACAGTTTCCTCTACTACCCTCCTTGGTTATCACTAGGCTCTCATTCATTTTAGCACCTTTATTCAATACATATGTCACTGAGTTTTTAATTAAAATTTCTTTCTGAAAGCTAGAGCATGGCCTTTAAAATTTTTGTTTCATTTCTATTATAATAAATAGCAAAGAGGAAATCAAAGTATTTTAAGCTTTGAATAACTTCTTTAGTCATAAAATCTGTATGTAAAAGGTTATCAGTTGTTTTTATGAAAAAATGATTTAATAAAATTTGGTTGGGCACACAGCAATTCTGGACATCTTCTTGTGGGGAATTTGGGTAATCTCAGCTGTTCTTCACATGCCCTTCGCTCTTCTTTGGGAACTAGGCCAAACTATCCATGGCTAGGCCAGGGATATTATTTCTCATGGAGTTGGTTGTGGCACAGGATTGAAATTCCAAGTGCATGTGCACTTTTCTAGCCATTGGTCATCTAATACTTACTAACATTCAATTGGCTAAAGCCAGTAATTTGCAAAAGTCAAAGTCAAGGGGTGGAAAAATATCTTCAACAATTTAAATGGGATGAATATCAAATTCGAATAGTGAAGAGTGTAGCTACATGGATGAGTAAAATAGTGAGGCCATTAATATAATATACCACCATACCTCAAACACTATTTTGCTGGCATGTTGGAGAAAAGAATTCTGAGATTCATTTAGAAGTAAAATAAATTATTTTGACCTAGTCATTCTGAAAAATTTTAAATTTCCTAGAAAACTCTCCAAATTTTCATCTCTTATGTAATTTCTATACATTCATCAAAGTCCATCATATTTCCAATTTAATATTCTTTGTAATATGATCACTTTTTTACTAAAATCTTCAGTACATCATTTTATTTTGCCCTTAGTGGGAGGCTTTTAAAAAACTTAAAGCAGAGATATATGTTGAATTGAACTTATGCTTGAGGTGAGAAGAATTGATGGTGTTGTTGAGTTCAGCTATGTCCTCACTGATTTTTGGCCTGTTGGATCAGGCCATTTTTTTTTCTTTTAATATTTTTTTAAGAGATATTTTATTTATTTATTTGTCAGAGAGAGAAAGAGAGAGAGAGCACAAGCAGGGGAGCAGCAGACAGAGGGAGAGGCATGCTCCCCACTGGGCAAGGAGCCCAATGCAGGACTCGATCCCAGGATGCTGGGATCATAACCTGAGCTGAAGGCAGATGCTTAACGGACTAAGCCTTCCAGGCATCCCATGGATCAGGCCATTTTTGATAGAGGGGTGTGGTAGTGGATTCATCTATTTCACCCTGCAGTCCTATTAACTATTGTAGTGGATTCATCTATTTCACCCTGCAGTTATATTAATTTTTGTCTTATGTAGTTTGATACTTTGTTGTTAGGTACACACATATTAAGAATTATGTGTTTTTGGATAATTGACCCTTTTATCATTATATAATGCTTTTCTTTATCCCTGATAACTTTCTTTGCTTTGAAGTTTGCATATCTGAAATTAATGTAGCTAGTCACGCTTCCTTTTGATTAGTGTTAGCCTGGTTTATATTTCTCCATCCATTTACTATTTTAAGTGTTTTTTTAAATTTAATTTAGTTTTAAATTCCAGTATAGTTAACATACAGTGTTATATTAGTTTCAAATGTATAATACAGTGATTCAACAATTTCATATGTTCCATCCATATACTTTTAATCTATATGTGTGTGTGTTTATATTTAAAGTGTCCAGAGATATATATTTGGCAAAAACATATTGAGATGATATGGAAAAATACCTAATCCTATTACACCATTTTTTTCTCAAAAATATTTGGAGAAGAAGGTGGACAATAACTTTTTCCCTTCTAACAGGGGAAACAATAAGAATTTAGAAACAGATTGATTCTAAAGTGTGATGAATATTTCTGTAACTGACTGAGAGAGGAAGAAAGTGGTATGAGAAAAGATCAGATTGGTAAAAGACCAGATAGTAGAGAAATTTTGGTCTAGGTTTTGGCCAAAAAACTAGATGATTGTATATTTAATTCTATATATAATGGTAAGTCCATGGAAGATTTTAAACAGAGTAATGACATATCTGGCTTACTTTATGAAAGGAACATACTGGCTCCTGTTTTGAGAAGACTCTAATGAGACAATGGCCAATCTGGGAGACCAGTCTGGAAGCTTCTAATTATCTTAGCAATTGTAAATGGTAGAATGGGCTTGAGTGGTGTTAAGGAATGTGATATTCATGACATTTTATTAAAGAATGTTAAGGTAAACTTTATTCAGAGGAGGCTACTACAATGGGGTCTTGCAGTAGGGGTGATGGATGGGGCTCAACTCTGAATAAAACAAGAAAAAGAAGAAAAAAATGGAGTGCCTAGATGGCTCAGTCGTTAAACGTTTGCCTTCGGCTCAGGTCATGATCCTAGGGTCCTGGGATCAAGCCCCGTATCGGGCTCCCTGCTCCGCGGGAGGCCTGCTTCTCCCTTTCCCACTCCCCCTGCTTGTGTTCCTTCTCTCGCTGTGTCTCTCTCTGTCAAATAAATAAATAAAATCTTTAAAAAAAAAAAAGAAGAAGAAAAAAATGAAAATTTATAGCCAAGGAGTAGGGTGGAGTCTAGGTGGATAGAAAATCACTAAGAGGAAACATCAGGGTTAAGGAGTGATTCTGGCTAAGTCAACCACACAGGATTCTTGCAGATGCAAGCCAGAGTGATCATACATCACCTGGGGGATCTCAATCATATATAAAGAGTGATCACATATCAGTGGGAGATTCTGGTTAAACTGACTTAGCAGAATTCTTGTTAGAAGTGGGCTTCTGAAGGACATGAGCCTATGCCCCTCTCAAGGATGTGGCCTAGTAGAGCTCAGAAGAGCCTGACTAGAGTTTGGTCAAGAGAAAATCTTTGTCAGTGATGATAAAAGAGATAATAAGAAATAATATGATTCTCAGTATATTTCAAAGCTGGATCCCGTTGGGCTTTTTGTGTTTTTTTTTAATACTAGACTCCCCCCTTTTATTTTAAAGATTTTTTTTATTTATTTCTTTGAGAGAGAGATAGCATAAGTGGGGGGAGGAGCAGAAGGGGAAGGGACAAGCAGACTCCACACTGAGTGTGGAGCCAGACACAGGGCTTGATCCCAGGACCCTGAGATCATGACCCCAGGTGAAATCAAGGGTTAGACACTCAACTCACTGAGACTCCCAGGTGCCTCCATAGGACTTTTGAAAGATCGGTCGTAGGGTATGAAAGAGGAGTTATTTCCCAAGATTTTTGGCTGGAGTACCTGGAAGCATGTCGTTTTAATTTACTGTGGGCTTGGGTACTTAAACATAAGATTATTATAATGTATCTAAATAGTGAAATTTTATATTTAAAAAATATATTTAGAAATAAAAAAATATTTGAAAGATATTTAAAATTATCAACTGAGGAGTTTTAAATGTTAAAAGAAGGGTGAAGAAGTTATTATATACGAATTCCTGTAGCTGATCACAAGGCCATAGGTGGTATTTTCAACTGCTTGTGTACTTTATCTATGCCGTGTTTCCTTTGCTCTCAGGCAATACCACAGAATACTTTAGCTGGTAGGCTATCCCAAAATACCTCATGTACATAATTTTTTGTTTGTTTTTGCTTTGTTGTTGTTGTTGTTTTGTATAAGACCAATGAACAAGCAGAGTCTTAGATCACAAAGAGTAAACCATATATTCTCTTTTTTAATTTTTTAAAATTTAAATTCAATTAATTAACACATAATATATTATCAGTTTCAGAGGTAGATTTCAGTGATTCATCAGTCTTATATAATACCCAGGGCTCATTACATAACATGCCCTCCTTAATGTCCATCACCCAGTTACCCCATCCCCCCCCACCCCTCCAGCAACCCTCAGTTTGTTTCCTATGATTAAGAGTCTCTTATGGTTTGTCTCCCTCTTTGATTTTGTCTTGTTTTATTTTTCCCTCTCTTTCCCTATGATCCTCTGTTTTATTTCTAAATTCCACATATTACTGAGATCATATGATAATTGTCTTTCTCTGACTTATTTCGATTAGCATAATTCCCTCTAGTTCTATCCATATCATTGCAAATGGCAAGATTTCATTTTTGATGTCTATATATACCACATCTTCTTTATCCATTCATCTGTCGATAGACATCTGAGTTCTTTCCATAGTTTGGCTATTGTGGACATTGCTGCTATAAACATCAGGGTGCAGGGGTGCCTGGGTGGCTCAGTTGTTGGGCGTCTGCCTTCGGCTCGGGTCGTGGTCCCGGGGTCCTGGGATCGGGCCCCGCATTGGGCTCCCTGCTCGGCGGGAGGCCTGCTTCTCCCTCTCCCGCTCCGCCTGCTTGTGTTCCCTCTCTCACTGTGTCTCTCTCTGTCAGATAGATAAATCTTTAAAAAAAAAAAAACAAAAAAAACCATCAGGGTGCAGGTGTTCCTTTGGATCACTACATTTGTACCTTTTGGGTAAATACCTAGTAGTAATCCCAAAAGTATTTTCAACTTTTTGAAGAACCTCCAGAGTGGCTGCACCAGCTTGCAATTCCCACCAACAGTGTAAGAGGGTTTCCCTTTCTCCACATCCTCGCCAACATCTGTCATTTTCTGAGTGGTTAATTTTAGCCATTCTGACTGGTGTGAGGTGGTATCGCATTGTGGTTTTGATTTGTATTTCCCTGATGCTGAGTGATTTTGAGCATTTTTTCATGTGTCTGTTGGCCATTTGTATGTCTTCTTTGGAGAAATGTCTGTTCATGTCTTCTGCCCACTTCTTGATTGGATTATTTGTTCTTTGGGTGTTGAGTTTGATAAGTTCTTTATAGATTTTGGATACTAGCCCTTTATCTGATAAGACATTTGCAAATATCTTCTCCCATTCTGTCAGCTGTCTTTTGGGTTTGTTGACTGTTTCCTTTGCTGTGCAAAAGCTTTTTATCTTGATGAAGTCCCAATAGTTCATTTTGTCTTTGTTTCTCTGCTTTTGGAGATGTGTCTAGCAAGAAGTTGCTGCAGCCAAGGTAAAAGAGGTTGCTGCCTGTGTTCTCCTCTAGGATTTTGATAGATTCCCATCTCCCATTTATGTCTTTCATCCATTTTAAGTCTATGTTTGTGTATGGTCTAAGGAAATGGTCATTTCATTCTTCTGCATGTGGTTGTCCAATTTTCCCAACATCATTTGTTGAAGGCGCTGTCTTTTTTCCATTAGATATTCTTTCCTGCTTTGTCAGAGATGAGCTGACCATAGAGCTGAGGGTCCATTTCTGGCCAATTCACTATTCTGTTCCATTGAACTATCTATTTTTGCATTAGTACTGTACTGTCTTGATGATTACAGCTTTGTAAGTCTGGGGTTGTCATGCCACCAGCTTTGGTTTTCTTTTTTAATATTCCTTTGACTATTCAAGGTCTTTTCTGGTTCCATACAAATTTTAGGATTATTTGTTCCAGCTCTGTGGGAAAAGTTGATGGTATTTTGGTAGGGATTGCTTTGAATGTATAGATTGCTCTAGGTAGTATAGACATTTTAACAATATTTATTCTTCCAAACTGTGGAATGTTTTCCATTTCTTTGTGTCTTCCTTAATTCTTCCATGAATGTTCTGTAGTTTTCTGAATACAGATCCTTTGCCTCTTTGTTTAGGTTTATTCCTAGGTATCTTATGGTTTTTGATGCAATTGTAAATGGGATCAACTCCTTAATTTCTCTTTCTTCTTTCTCATTGTTAGTATATAGAAATGCAACTGATTTATGTACATTGATTTTGTATCCTGCCACATTGCTGAATTGCTGTATGAGTTCTAGTAATTGGGGGTGGAGTTTTTCGGGTTTTCCACATAAAGTATCATGTCATCTGCGAAGAGTGAGAGTTTGCCTTCTTCTTTGCCAATTTGAATGTCTTTATTTCTTTTTGTTGTCTGATTGCTGAGGCTATGACTTCTAGTACTATGTTGAACAGCAGTGGTGAGAGTTGACATCCCTGCCATGTTCCTGACCTTAGGGGAAAACTCTCAGTTTTTCTCTACTGAGACTGATACTCGCTATGAGCTTTTCATAGATGGCTTTTATGATATTGAGGTATATTCCCCCTATCCCTACACTGTGAAGAGTTTTAATCAAGAAAGGATGCTGTACTTTGTCAAATGCTTTTTCTGAACCTATTGAAAGGATCATATGGTTCTTGTCCTTTCTTTTATTAATGTAGTGTATCACATTGATTGATTTGTCATTGTTGAACCACCTTTTTGCAGTCCAGGAATAAATCCCACTTGGTTGTGGTGAATAATCCCTTTAAAGTACTGTTGGATCCTATTGGCTAGTATTTTGGTGAGAATTTTTGCATCCATGTTCATCAGGGATATTGGTCTGTAATTCTCCTTTTTGGCAGGGACTTTGTCTGGTTTGGGGATCAAGGTAATGTTGGCCTCATAGAATTTGGAAGTTTTCCTTGAATTTCTATTTTTTTTTTTATAAAGCTTCAGAAGAATAGGTATGAATTCTTCTTTATTTTTTTAAATTTTTTTAAAGATTTTATTTATTTATTTGCGAGAGAGAGTGAGAGACAGAGAGCACGAGAGGGAGGAGGGTCAGAGGGAGAACCAGACTCCCTGCTGA